>NC_141140.1:171369416-171695347 GCF_053477565.2 Lygodium microphyllum
TATATAAGATATGTTGGAGAAGGTTACAATGGGATGCTTGGCTACTGTTTGAGGTTATACTCTGCATCTTACACGTATATAGCTCAAATGCACAAAATGAAAAAAGCACTAGAAACTACACAAACAAATATTTTAGAGTTGACAAGTCAGATTGATGTTTTGAAAAATGTTAACAAGTCATTGCAGGATAAGCTAACACGCTTGAGAGAAACTCCAGTAGGATTTAGAGAGAGGAAGAGACCATTAAAAAATATAACCAACTTGTGTGAGAGAGCAAAGAAAAGGAGACTAAATCTTACAAAGAAATATGTCTCTAACATGTTAGGCATCAATATGCGAGAGAATGAGGAAAGAATCGAACTTTTGAAGGAAACCATGAATAAGAAAGATATTTTGAGGATTCTTAAGTCACCCGAAAATGCGGATTTGAGAGGTCCAACTCTCAAAAAGTTAGTGAAGGACTTAAAAGGCACGGTGAAAGCGAATGAAATTATAGAGACGTGTGATACTGTGGGTATAAGTCGGAAAGGTTATCGTGCTATCTCTGGATTATGGTTTAAAAATCTTAGACGCAATAGAGTAACTATATTTGGATTGCCCCGAGCCCTTGCAATTTCGACTCTAAGAATTGCCATGAATCGCAAGATTCCACATGTTTTTGGAGATTACATTCACATCGAAAGGTCTATGTTCTATGAAAAACAAAAAAAATGTAATTTTTTATTACAATGCGTTAACAATATATGGGTTGATCTAAAAAAGGTGCAAATTGCAATGGTTCACATGTATAAAATCACAGTAGAAGAAAGTTATGGTGTTCTAAAGTTTGCCTTGAAGTTGGATGAAGCACAGATTCAAAAGGGACAGAAGATGAAAAGAATTAGCATTTGCCTCATGAACATGGCATTGGACCATTGCAATGGTGAGGGCCAAGCTCCATTGCATAAGATCCAATCCGAGATGGAGATTTGGTGGATTGGTGCAGCCCAGGTACCAATTGAAAATCATCAAACGTTGAAATGGTTGTTCAACCATACAGGTATTCCAAATATCATAAAGTCTCAAAGTGAAGGCGAAATGTTGGTAGTTGATGAGATTGGTAATTTTAATGTGGAATGGTATAGAAGTGCTGATTTAAAAACTATCAAATATATGCTTGGAATATGTAATGGTGCAAATGCAAAATATCCTTGCATTTATTGCATGGAAAGTATTGGATCCAAAGATTGGAGTAGTTTGCAACCAGTAAGAAGAGCCCCAAATAGAGACTCTATAGATTTGAGTAAATTTAAAAACATAGAAGACATCTGGGATCCCATTCTTTCAATCTCTCTTAAGAATGTTCATATTTGTACTTTGCATGCAGAGATTAGAATAATCGATAAGCTTCTTAGGTTGCATCTTGACTACGCATATTCCATTAAGCCATTATCTTTATCAGATGAGTGTATTGATAAATGCGAGGCATTACTATCGAAAATGGGATTTCATGGAGGCCAAGTTCACTTGAGAAAGGATCCAATACTTTCACGAAAAACAAGAGATATCTTGGCCGATGTCTCTATGGGAGGCTCAAAAGCTAGACGATTCTTAGGAAACCATTCAGGAAAGCAGGTGAATGCGGCTTGGGAGTGTTGGAGAGAGCTATGTGAGATCACAACAAATTTTGCAAGCACGCCGAGGCGTGCGTTTCTTAGAATGGAGGTTTGGATACACCTTGATGTTTTTCTGAAACTCCTCAGGCAACATAAGACAACATATACATATGCGAAAGAGTTCAAAATATCAATCACAAATCTTGTTCAAGCGATAAAAGAGGCATGGGGAGAAAAAGATATCACTTTTTATCTAGTAAAGTAACAATTATTTAATATGGGTTTATTTTGACAAGTTTTCCAATTGGTATAAAAATAAGTGTTACTTTGTATTGCAGCATATTCTTCATATTCATGGGCCTTACTTTGTGGAGGAGCATGGCCCCTTAGTAATTTATAGTAGCCAAGGCATGGAAAAATCCCACTATCAAGCACGCACAAGTTATTTTCGAAGCACAAGGCATGGGGAAGGAGTTACAAAAAAGCAATGCTTTGGAGAAGCTATTCAATTGGTTTTTTCGACGACAACTTCAAATAATGCAGATAAAAGATGGCAATGACACATGAGCAGTCGCACTTTTATATATAAGAAAGAATATATACAAAGCTAGCTTTCCAAAACTCCCACATTCTCTTCCTCCTCATGAATCTTTCCTCTATAACATAGAAATTTTCTTATCTTGTAGCCAGCTATAGATATTACATCAGTTCGGTTTGCAGCCAAGGCGTAGGATGTGAATGCCAAAAAGTATCATGCTCTAGAAGTAGAGTAACCTGGACCGTAGCCAAAAATCCTAATTGCTGCAGTCTTTTCCAAAAACATTACTTTGTGGGCATTATATTGTAATCCTAAGAAACCTAGAAGCCTTGTAAGAGCTTTAATACAAAGTATGGGCCATGCTGCATCCTCTGAGAAACTACTATGAAGTACTAAAAAGGAATTAGGGTCAATCCTAGCCAAGTAGCAGCCGAGTGAAATGTCTTTCAATGTACTACCACCAGCTCTCGATCCTTTGCCACGTCCCAAGAAGTTATCTAAATTAGCAATCTCCAACTGCAAATAAAACTCATACCGAATGAGCGTAAAACTAAACCTACCAATGTGAAAGCAAATTCAAAATTATCTGACCACTTGGTTTTCATCGTACTCCAATTTAACTGGATTCCATAAATTTATTGATGATGATGTCTCATTGGTGTTAATCAATTCTTTAACGTATTCAGACTCCTCTCTTCCAAAATTGAAAATCCCAAGTTGGCTTTGCATGCGATCGAACTCCTCATCAGTAATACTCAACTCTTTCTTAGCTTCTTTTTCATTTTCAAAACAAAGAGAGAGGGCCTTATCGGCATCAATAAACTTATCGTCTACAGTTTCTTTATCAAGTTTGAGTATCTCTTCCTTTGATTCATTCTCTGTGTCAACTATCCCATTTGCAGCATCAGAAGCCTCTACAATAATGGCTAGACAATAATCTTCCCTAAGATTGAAAAGTTTTTGAATATCTAACAGTAAAATGTACTCCTCCTTGAAAGATATAGACGGTAGAGAAGGAACAGTATGGTGAGAAGTCTCATCAGTTTTGCAGGGTTTGCATTTCATTGGCTCTCCTCAATGATGGTCTCAGCTTTGAAGTGAGCAACATCCAACTTCTCAACAATAGAAGCCTCAAAATCTGCATCTACAACCTCCTCTGTTTCCTTTTCATCTGCCAGGTCATCTAACATACAAAAGCTAGCAGACTTTGCTCCTTCCAACTGTCGCTCATCAGCTTTCAGAGGATATTTGACAAGGGTGAAAACAATAAAAGCAGCAGACTTTGACATACGCAGAAGATTTTGTTATTGATTTCATAAACGGTGCTTACATTGCTGCTGCGCATGGTCATAGAATTACCCTTATGAATAAAGATTTCAGCATGATCAATAGAATCAGGTATAGGTTCGATAAAGTGTTGAGGCCCTTGCCTTCCAACGATCAAAAAGCCTTTGAAATCCTTAACATTCCCCCAAAATTGTCGAGGACAGGGAAAAAGCTAAAGGTTGAGGATGTAACTCACCTTTACTCTACAAGGGGTGCCACTCAGTAGGAGTCTATCTTGAGTGAAAAAATTCAGGAGGTATTGGAAACTGAAGATGAAGTTTACAAGAGGAAAGCCGCATCACTTGCTCCCATCAACAATGAGAGGATGGGTAAAGTGTATGGGCAAATAGTTGTGAATGTTTCTACGGAACCTGAGGAGGATTACCTTAGTATGTTTCCCGAGGACAAGCCCATATTGGAGAAAAGGGATGTCCAACTATCTGACTCCGTTGTTTTTTGTTACATAAGGTAAGGCTTATAGGTTCAAGTATATTTTATATGTAATTTGTATTGATTTTGATCGATTCAAATAGCTTTTGCTATTGACTGCAGGGCATTTGTCTCCTCTCTCACTCTTGATATCCGTAGAGCCATATATGTTGTTGATCCACTTCTCTCAGTGAAACTATTTGCAAGATCTGGGTCTAATATTGCACCATTATTTTGTACTTTTGATAGTGTGACAAATTACCACATTTTTTTCCCTTATGTAGAAATGTATTTTTCTTTTCTGTAGAGGAAAATTTATATTCATTTGCTTTCACCCTTCTACTCATCTTTATTTTGAATTTGCAGAGGGCATTGGAGTCTTATCTATATTAATTGTCTTACCAGAGAAATTATCTTTATGAACTCTCTCAGGGGTGTTCATGGCCAAGCACGAATATATGTTGAAAGAAAATTACTTGCTTTGATTATATTTACAAAAATATTTTGAACTTACAAAGCTTCCTTTTGTAGTGCTGGTAGACTTGTTTCTACATTTTTGGATACTACATATGAGGATCTTGCTTATCCTCAAAAGCCTTATACGTTTCTTCTACAAGAAGTTCCATTGCAAAGTGATGTGCATTCTTGTGAATGGAGAGTTATATCAAATATTTGTAGAACAATGGATTCAAAGTTGTTATAAATAGAATGAGTGAATGTAAGTTAATTTCATTTGATTTTTGTGTAATCCTTATCATGATGTCTTTTCACTAACTTATAACATTTATTCTTACAGTGTAAAGACTATCCTGATTCGTATGTTTGGTGGATAAGGGAGAGATGCATTGAGCTGATTTTGAACAAGGCAATCACACCATATGATCCTGACTCCCCTCTTCCTCCCAAAATATTTGCAAAACAATGGATTCAAAGTTGTTATAAATAGAAGGAGTGAATGTAAGTTAATTTCATTTGATTTTTGTGTAATCCTTATCATTATGTCTTTTCACTAACTTATAACATTTATTCTTACAGTGTAAAGACTATCCTAATTCGTATGTTTGGTGGATAAGGGAGAGATACATTGAGCTGATTTTGAACAAGGTAATCACACCATATGATCCTGACTCCCCTCTTCCTCCCAAAACTTCAATGGCCAAGGGCACAAGCAAGGGAAAGGGCAAGGGAAAGGGTAAAGGCAATGGTAAGGGCAAGGGCAAGGGCAAGGGCAATGGCAATGGCAATGGCAATGGCAATGGCAATGGCAATGGCAATGGCAAGTCAGCCAAAAAGACCACTACTGCAGATTCTAAAAGAAAAGGAATGCCAATGCTTTCTCCCTCTAAAATTTGATCCATCTCCTCTTAAACCCCAAGAAAAGAGAGTACCTATAAAGGTGAAATTCTTTCAACAATCAAAGAAAGGCCCTGTGAGAAAAAACATCTTTGAAGAAATCGATAAAGAAGCCACAAAGCCAACAAAGGAGAAGGCAGCAGATAAAGAATCAAAAGAGCAAACATAAGCATACACAAGCCTTATTATTTTGGCTTTGTACGTTTATATGATATTTTTGTACCTCATGATGTAATGAACTTTTTCACTTATAAATCGAATGTAATGTACATTTATTTCTATACATTCGAAAGGCAATTTGCTTCATGATAGCTTATGAGTTCCCACTAAGAAATATCTTAAGGATGATCAATTAAGATAAATTCCTGCAAAGTTTTCATTCTCAAGGATCAATTAAGAGAAAGAGCGCTCGGCTCTTTTACCAATTGTTACGCCATTCACTTTGAACTTATATCTAGGGGATGTATTGTCTAGCAATTTCAAGATATCCCTCACATCTTTCAGACTCCAACTGGAAGTAACATTCACCTTCTTTACTTCTTCATGCGGTAAAACGTGCACCACAAGTTTATATAGTGTGCAATCTATATTGGAATCCAAGAGAACCCAAATACCCATTCTTAGTTTGTATCTCCTGTAATCAAAGCCCAAAGCAAGAGTTTGGCGAGGGATGCTGTAAGCCAAAGCCAAGGATTGAGAGCATGCACTGCACCTCAAGATATCACCCTTATGGTCGCACTCTCTAGATTTTCAAAGAGTCCCTATAGTGTTGTCAAAATCCTCTTCCGAAAAGTTTCTACTTAGCCAAGATACCTTCATTCTTTGTAAATTTGTTGTTTTGAAGCAAGCCACGAAGATATGGAGGGATACAAACAATGATAAACGTATTCTTCTTGAGATCCTTCAGCTGTCATGGACTTTTGAATATTCTGAGATATTTTGAATTTGAAACTCTGCATCGTTACCTTGTCAGAAATCTCCCAGTTTAGAGATGAAAGGCTTGGCAATGGTAAATCTTCGATATTCCCATACCTATCCACTTTAGAGGGAACCACATACTGTGCATAATATATAAAAACCTTGCATTCCTTAACGGAATGCTTATTGTTTCAAGCGCTTCGAGTAATGCGGCTATAGCTGTCTCTCACATAACCATTGCATACTCTCCAAATAAACATAGTGAACTCATCAATTTACCTTCTCATTGTAGTCTATCCACAAAAGATTCATTGATGGCTCTACAATCCAAGCATTGCACCTCAAGTGCATAGCCTCAATTGCCATGTAAGCTTCGCATCTAACTAGGACATGGATCGAACCCCAACCAAGATTAGAGTGTTGTCCCACACTTGAGGACCTAATCAGTGCTAGGGGAGGTGTGATGCAAAGCTCAATGACAAGTCTACCGATGCTCTAAGTATGTCTTTCCCTTCATATGCCTTGAGTTTGTGAGGTGAAGTTCTAGGAAATTGGAGCCCCCTAGGTGATGTGACCGTGAGTAAGAATGTTGTTTACTTTTATCTTTTTCTTTTCTTGTTTTCTTTCTTATTTCTCTTCTTTTTTTTTAATGACGACTTCATTGTGGGTCTCTTAGGTTCCTTAATGTTTGGCAAGGAAGTGGTCATAGTAATCTTTCCAAGCATACTCTACTCATCATATAGGTCTTCAATGCTGCCCTTGCAACTAGGGTTATAGATGGGAGGAAGGGGTGGTTGCAACTAGTTGAATTGATTGACTTCCATATCCCCTAACAATTTGAAGCAATAAGTTGGCTCGAAGTAGCCTTACTATGGCATACCTATCTATTCATGCATTTATGTCAAAGAAGAGTGGATGCATATCCTCTTCTTTTGATGCCTTTTTTTTATTAAGTAGTTGGAGAAGTAACATTAAGTAGTTGCACATGGTGATATAGGATCTTGAGTTTTTAGCTCCACCATTTCTTTCATAGTTGTCAAGATCCATGTATTACCTTTGGAATTATGGTGAGTGGCAATACCTTTTCGAATCCATGCGGAAAGTTGAAAGACCCACGTGGAAAATTATTGAGTCTTCCACTTGCCCCATGTGTTGATTTCTCTATCCTAATTGATTGAGATATACTCCCCTCTATGAAAAGGGTACATCTGGTACTAGTTGGGGTGTGGGAGTGAGCCTTCTTCTCCTTCTATCCACAAGGTTGCAAGGACAACTATTCCTTAGGTTATTTTAGTTCCCAATCTAACTCATGTGCAGTGGGTGATGGTGGTGGCTCTTCCATGATTGAAGTGGGTCCTTCATTGGCTACCATCCCAATTAGCCTTAGATTTTCTATTGAGAATCCTGTTTCCTTGAATCGTAGCAACTACTCTTCCACCATATCTTGTATTCCAATTAGGAAAGTCCTATTTTTAGGTTGCACTTGAGTGCCTACCTCGTGAGTTACACCTGCTTCTTAAAATTGTCAACTTTGTCCTCCTCACATGGCTCCCATACTTCAAGCAGTGTGTTGGTGAAGCTTTGTTGCTATTCCTACATCACTTCTTTTATTCCTCTATCCCTCTCAACTACTAAGTTCTTTTCACACTCAGCTTGAGCTAAATGAGTGTCTAGGTCTTGCATTTCTCTTCTCCCATTGATTCATCTTTTCCTTTGCCAACTCTAGCTCTTTGTTTTGCCACTTCATGAAAACTTCTCATGTGGTTTGTTGTTTCCTCTAAATTTGGCTGAAGATTTTCCTTTGTTGCACTTGATAGTCTAGTTACTTTTCAAGTTTAGTTATGCATGGTCTTTTCTATATTATTCTCTAACTCCATGAGTTATTTGGTTTTATGTTGTGCCTCCTCTTTTGTTTGCTTTGCTTCCCCCAATTCTTTTACCAATCGCCCTTGTAGTTATTTCAGCTCCTCAAGCTCTCCTTCTATCTTAGCCTTCTTCATTGCTTGGGCATATTAACTTGTAAGCTATGCATAGTTTTATATTTCAACTTCACATTGCTCTCGCAACTCTTCATATCTCTTTCCTCTATCATTAATCTCTTTTAGCATGGCCAATTCTCTCATTAGATCAAAGCTTTATCTAGTATTTTGCTGTTGATATGCCACATAAGCTTCCTTCTCTCTTTTCAATGTTACTAAGGCTATCTTTCTCTCCTAGTCTAATTAACCCCTTCTGATCATATTGTGCTAGCAATTGCTCAATTTCTTATGGGAATTCCTAGGGTCTCATCCATATTCAAATTCAAAATCCAAGTTGACATGGTTAATTTTTCTTCTTGTGTGACCAATGTTTTAATGATGTGAATGAGATTGGGTAGAGTGGCAGATGCCCCTGTGAAAGATAGCTTTCTTTACTAGGATACACTTTTCATTATTGAGTGGCCACTTATTAGGATCAAGATGGCCACTAGCCAATTCTCCCTTCTCGACTTGTGCAACACCTCGACGGTCAAGATCTCGATTGTTTGTTTCTCACAATTTTTTCCAAGGATTGACTTGTAGTTCTTTATGTTTTCCTTTCCATCCTACAAAGTGCTTATTGGATCATTCTTCTAGCTTTTAGGATTTTGCTTCTTCCCACTTGGCCTCTCTCTCATACATTCCTTCATTTAGTAATGTCTTCATTTTGTGATTTCTTCAATTTTCTCATTGAGTTTCATACTTCTTTTTGTGGCAAAACAATCTCTTGAATATTGTGCAATCATTAGTGCAAGGTGCACAAGCAACCTTTCGATTTTCCATAAGTGATTGGATGTAATGCACTTTTTGTGACAATGGTACTCAATCAAGCTTCTCAATTAATTTGTGTAATCCTCACACAAATTAAAGTTTAAAAACATGTGCTACGTTATCAAGATAATTAAGAACCATGAATGATTTATACACTTGAAACTATTGCATAACCCCAAGTCTTAGTCCCCTTTTGGATTTAGTTGTTAGCTACGTACGTTGTGTGATTTTCGTGCATTTTCTTTGCTCCTATTCTCAACTCACGTTTCTCAAGAGTGATGTAACAATGCTCACAAATGTTGGTCAAGTGAAATGTAGTCTTAGTTTGAGACTTTCTTGAGCAATTCTTAGTCTTCCTCTTTTGATGCACATCAACCGATACCAAACTAGAACTCTAGGGTCTTATTAAGCCATGCAAGTGATGCCTGTGCTAATGTAGTTACTTGTATTTCTTGGACAAATGGCACTGACACATATCTCTCCAGGTGTCGTTGTCAAGGTCTTAGCCATGTTTCAATGCAACTGCCCTCTGTTAGTAGCTTGTTGGATGCTTGATTTATGTATGCATCATGAGGTATGACATTTAGTTTGCAGTCTCACAGAGTCACTCTCTCTGACAACCCTTTCAGTGCTCACAACCTACCTCATGGTCTCATGTAAAGTGTATGTATCTACCACTATAGCTTGTCAAGGTCTCCAAAGTCTTGCATACTTCTCATCAATGTGACTTGTGGTGTTACATCAAAAGCTTTTCTAAAGTCCACAAAGCAACAATATAATGTCTTTCCACAATGCTCATCCCTCCTCAATGATGGCTTTGGGCATAAGCACATGGTCCAAGGATGTATAATCTCCGCTAATCTTGGAGACCCGAAGATATTTCACCTAGGCAATTACCAATCATGATAGTCATGTAATTGCTAGGTATCATAGGGTCTCCACTCTTGAAGAGTGGTCTCAATAGTGTTGTTAATCCAACTACCTGGAAAGCCTTCACAAAGCTCTATTACATGTTCAAACCAAGAGCAGAGACGATGCATCATGAGCATGTGAGAAATGCTCAATAACTAGACTATCGTAATCATGAACCTTTCTTGTTTGCGATCTATCAATGGCATCCTAAAATCATTCTGCCCTTGACGAGGGTACATATAGCCGATTGGACTGCTATGGGGTGTGGTATGAAGGATTGCCCCTAAGAATCTTAGAGGTTTTTCTCCATATGCATGCTGAGGGTTGTAACAGCGGTGAGTAGCCCTCTTTCTTACCGCATCTTCCATGTCTTTTTGTTGTCCGATTCCAGAAATACTTCGTAAACACTGTACCGCATTATATTCTGGATGTATCTTTGGTGAAGTGATGTTTTTGTTATTGAAACAAGGATATACGTCCATGTCATCTTTTGTGGAACTGTAAGTGTGAAAGCCAAGCATACATGCTCTGCTACTATTCCAGTAGGTCCATCTGACATGGTAACTCCTAAACAATCTGCAGAAAATTGAGCCTAGTCCATTGCACTAGCCCCTCACTTGTTTTAGCAGGTCAGTGCATCTGAACTCAGCGAACGAGCCAACCCACTAAAAACCATTGGACCATGTGCACTTTCCAAGGCAAGAAAATGTCCCCCATTGATCAGATCTCCCTTAGCTTGGGCTGTGCGTTGCATACATGCTTCATTTTCACTATACTTAAGACCGTTTGCCATGTTGCCATGTAGATGGTTGATTGGTCATGACCTGTCCAGAAACAAAAATTCCCTACTAATAAATGTCTCCTAGTGAAGAAGCATCCATGTCTTTATAAGAAGATGTGTGGAGAATTCCCCTTGGCTTGAATATCTAGAATATGCAAGTGGGCAATAGCGTATCGCCATACCCATGTCTTGGGGTCTGTGCATTCACCCTATAATCCACAAGATTCGTGCATCCACATCCCTATGTAGTATATCTAAGGGCTATCCCTGTACAGCACTGCCACCCCTCCAGATCCTCTTACTCCTCCAGACATGTATATCTACGGACAGTACACTCAAACTCCCATCTGTAACCTTGCACTGATGGTAATCTGCTACCTATACATCAATGTGTCTCTATGTGCATTACAATAACTTTCCTTTAAATGTGCCTTCAAAGTATCTTCTATTTACTCTTAGAGATCCATTGTTATTCCATGCATATAACTTCAAGCTCTCATAGGCCTTACATTGTTCTGTTGAATGGTGTGCCTTGATGATGACTCTACCATCTCGATAGATTGTTCATTTCCCCTCCTTTCTTGCCTCTAAGACATGTAGCATGTGTGCCCCTTCTATGGGCCAATTGAGCATGGTTGAGATCATCTCGCTATATTTCTTCACCTTTTAAAGTAAGGGCCTGCAAGATTAAGGCACGGGTCTTATTGTCAGTGTTACCAACTCTCCAAGCATCCATACAGAAGCCTTTGGGTGCACCCATTTTCGTGCTTAGCATGTTAGCATCTTCTTGGGTGCTGCCCTTCTCATCCCAGCCCATGACTGCACATGCAAGGCCCTTGCATGTCTCTTCAAGCGTTTCATTCATAGCCTCCACTGTGTTGACACATGCCCTTGTGCTTCATAACTACATCTTCGCATGTTGCATTCTCATCTAGATCTGCCATTGTTGGCTTTGTTACCTCTGCAAAGGATTTCATCTCCTTTCTCCACGTGAGCCTTAAGTTCTTTCAGTTATTCCTGCACTTGCTTTGCTATGGCTGTGCTTTGTTTGTCTTTTTGTGCTTCTAGCCTCTGTGCAAGTTTTTAACTGCCCCTGTAGTTGAGGGATGATGTTATCTTTCTCAGCCATGCAGGCATCTAGTTGTTCTTGCATCTCTTCCTATATCTCCTTTTTAATTTCCACCTTAATAAGAGCACCTGCTACTTGCATTTTCATTTGTTCATCTTTTTGTGTTTCTAACCTCTGTTTGCAAGCTGTTAATTCCTTCAGTAGCTCTGTGAACTGCCACTTGCATCTCTAGCTGTACATAGTTCTGCATCTCATGCTTCAACATTGCACATCAGTGCCTTAGCAGTCCACCAACCTCTTTCTTTATTTCTGCCTTCCTTTCCTCTCTGTGCCCTTCACATGACAAACATATCTAAATCCCAACAAGCTTTCCCATGTCCTTTTGACCTCTGGGAGGCTGTCGACTGTCCGTGTTTGCTTACGTAATAATTCTTTAGTGAGAGGTTCTTCATCAGTGTTTGAAAGGAGGCAATCCCAGGCTCTGCTGGTTTGGTGGTGCACAGAGAGACAGACACATTGTATTTATGAAAAAAAAAGAGGTATTGTAATATTAAGCTTGTATTTCAACTATCTATGATTGTGGACAGCCATCTCATTGAACATATCCCCATAAACTGATGCAGAGTACAAAATCCCACTCTGCAACATGTAGGCCAAGAAGAGCACCTCCACTTAGATGCTTTACATACTTGAGAAAATCTGAGAATGGATGAAATCAGAACATACATGGCCTTGATTGGAGGCAGAGACCACAGTGACATATCATTTGTTCCTCATCAGCGAATAGATCCAGCCATTTTTCTGCTAGAGTGGCTGATTGATTTGTTGTCCAGATTGCCTGCTTAGTATCATCCCAACTAGAGTGTGTGGTTGGTTTCTTTTCCAAATTGTCAATGTGAATTTACAGTCTCATCAATCATCTGCAGAGGCGGAAAATTCAAAAAACAAATCTGATCCATGAAATGATTTCAGGGTCAAAGGTCAACTGTCATTCAGTAAATACAGTTAAATGGCTTGCCTATGGTACAGGTGTATGCCAACTTTTGTACATTCACTTCAAAATTTTCCATGGTCCACTGGCTGTGCCAATCCTGCACATAAGCATGAAAAGAACAGGACACACAAAAATAGACCTGTTAATACTGAGTTTATCAAAAATTTTCCATCTTCTGAAGAATTGCATCTTCGAAGTTTTGGAGGGTTATTCTGTTACCTGAGAAAGCCAGCAAACATTCTTAATGTCATAAGAATGGTGAGACCAACCCATACACCAACAAAGCCCCATAATTGTGCTGCTATAACCATAAATACTGAGGCTATAACTGCAACAATGATCTGAAAATGCATATACACAACAAGCTTCAGAAGTAGCCCAAATGAAAACAAGATACAAGAGAAGAACAATCTTTAGTATTATTTGGAGCACACTAACGACTGAGCAGTCTGACCATAGAGTGAGCTGCATATGCAAAGTCCGATGCTCCAAAATGAAGACCATCAAAAACAAATGCTATGGAATTTATTGACTGTGTGCCCGCCACAAACTACAAGGAAAAGAAGTACTATCAGTACTGGATTCAGAAGGACTGTTCAGGAGAAGCTGTACAAGGCAGTATGCTTACTGGAATCCCAAGAGCCAGGAACGCCAAAACGGCAGTATCACTTGTGAAGACCTTAGAAAACGTGCTCAAACCCACACCAAGTAATATCGAGAGCAAGAAACCAAAGGCAAAGCCCAACTGCACAAGAAAATTTCCATATCTAGATCACAATGTTGAACCACTGATCAATAGCAGTTGTAATGCTCCTTTGTTGTCACTGGCAGCATCTTACTCGAAAATACAAAGTAGGGAAGTTTTGAATCTCTTACCTGTAACGTCCTAAAAGCAGCATTTTTGGCAAGGTCAACATCCCCTTTCGCTAAAGCACCAGCTATAATAGCCTGCATCCATGATTTTTTGAAAAATTTGGTGAAACTTCTATCAAGGGTCATGCAAGTTTTAAGTCTTTGGATCACTTCTCCCGACATTTCACCTCCAGAAATTCCTTTATCATATTCTCAAGACTTAGTGGGCATAGTAATACCAGGTTACATTGGCTAATGCATACTCTCTGGCAGAAGTATTTGTACACCAGATAGCAACTAGTACCTGACCAGCGAGCGCTATTGCATCTGAAAGAAGGGAAGTCGCAAGCCAAACTTGCATGCAAATCTGGTGTGCTGCCATTGGAATGGCACCTAATCTAGCAACCTGGGATGTAGCCAACGTCAAGCTTAGCATCACTGCAGCAGAACGAGCAAGTAGAAGGCCACCTGCAAAATGTTTGGATACGTATTAGAAAAAATATTATTCTTCCAAAATTTGAAAGTTAAAAGGAAGGCATATAAATGTCATTATCGCAGCCATTAGATTGTAAAATAACTAGTGTAAGAAGCAGTTTAGTAAAACCCTCATAAGTAATACCCAAAGATCTTAATATAAAGACCAGCCCCTATTAGCCTTGACGGCTTTACCCTACCATCAACCAGATACTAGCATGTAAGCATATAAAGACGAGCCCCTATTAGCCTTAATGGCTTTGGCTGAATAAGGCCATGGAATACCTATGACGTGCCATAATATTCTATGGTATCATAAAAAGGACAATTTATTTGCAGAAAGGACAGTTACCATTTTTCAGAAAGCGACTGAACTCCAAATCACTCAACTTGGGTGGTAGAAGTACAACTTTTTTGTTTAGCTTCAGCAATAATATCAAGGCAATTAGATACCTGCAGGATGCCCTTATTAAGTTAAAAATGCACATGATAAAAAGAATTTTTTTGCTGATATTTGAAAAGGAGGCACCCCCTCTTGTGGGAGTTCAGGTATGTGAATCTAACGAGGAAAATAAGGATCTTTTTTTTTAAAGTCTGGACTATAAATATAAGATTCTATGTTTTGTGCTCTCAGTTTACCTAAAATAAAAACAAAGAAAATCTAGTCAAAAATTACAACACCCATCCATATCATAGAAGCCATGTGCCACAATACTTAACCCCTTATGAAACCAATATGCCCATTGTGACAAATGTCGAATCAAAGATAAAGGCATTTATTGTACGCCAGAAATGTTGTGGCCTCCCAATTTACACCCCAATCGAAGGACAATGTGTGAACACTGTGAATGCTTAGAGTTTATTGTATATGGACTGGGTTTTCCTCTACACATCACAAATCAATCAAAAACATTAACCCTACTGTGTATCCAAAACCAAAAGCCTAATGCGGTTGCCAGTGACACAAAGAATGACCTGATGTATGACATGCGATGCACTATGGTATCACATACGACATGTCACACGAAGAGGTTTGTGTGTGCAACCCACAATGTTGACTCACTTGTATCTCATGTGAAGATCAGAGGATGATGATATAGTGAAATGATTGATATGACACAATGTGTCATGGAATAGCTTACTAGTAGCTTAAGAACTAATGGCATGTATGCTATTAGTCTGCTCACTGTGAGCTTGACAAGACGTGTTCACTGTATGCTATTAGTCTGCTCACTGTGAGCTTGACAAGACGCGTTCCTAAAAAGTTGGCTATGCCAACCATGTGACAAAGCAAGAAAGTTGAACAAGAGTATAGGAAGAGAGAAGTATTCATCAACTCACCATTGAGCCTGCATTCAAATGCCTATTTTATTACTTCCATTGTTGAAGTGTTTGTGCTTGCTGGAATTGTATTGTATTCTATTTTCTTATCACTCAAGGCTTAAAGCTGTCCCCTGTAATGTGACATTTGTGATGCATTACATATGCATATAGTGAGTATTTTGATGCTTTTTTAAATACTGCATATATTTACATGGCCAGTACATGCAAGATACATGAGGGGTGACTCAATTGTGTAGCAAAGTGCCTAGATCTTTTAAAATAAGCTAATCTTCATATTTACTTGTGTTGGTTCGAAATATTACTTTCAAACATAACATATTTCATGAAACCTGCTTCAAAACAAAGCAAGGGGTGACTCTAGCTGGTTTTATTTCTTCTGCATTCCTGAGTATTCAGGATTTGCCTTTGTGGTCTTGACTTGTGTGAGAATACTAACTGAGATATGACAGTGGCAACTGCTGCTCCGCTAACCCCATATCCAAGTGAGAACATCAGAATCGGAACAAGAATCATGTTTACAATGTTTCCAGAAGCTGCAACCAAAAGGATACCGAACTCAATAGATTTCACTAGGAAATGAGCTCAACAAACATATGAAATATGCACAATTTTCCTTGACAAAGCAATCATCAGTACGTTTCAAGCTGAAAATACAAAACAAAAAGCAGTGTATCAAACTTATCTGAGAGCACAAAATCTTAAAGCCCACCTGTAGCATATAATGGTGTTTTTGTATCTTTAAAACCACGGAAAACACCCTGAACAGCTAAAGATACAACAACAGCAGGAGCACCCACTGCACGCAATGCCAAATACTGTTCAGCTGGCAGCCGCATGTTAGAACTCTGCACATTAAGGAAGAATAAGTGTAAAATTCCAGCACAAACGCCAACCAACTCTGCAAGCTATTATGTGCAGCTGCTAGCTTCAGAAGAAAATATCAAAAATATTAACATACCACAGGGACCCCCATAACATCCAAAATTGGCCCAGCTAGCATTGTCAATACAGCAAGTTCCAGGCAACCAAGAGCAGACCCCACAATTAAGGCAGTAGAAACGGCAGGCAGGTTTCTTTTGTTCTCAACACTGTCCATGTTCTTCAGCTTCTTGTTATGTGTTTGGTAGCCTACAGGACTTCCTTCTGTCATCCACATGTTTAAGAGAGAACACAAGATGTTAAAAGCACTACAGTTTGCCATCAAAGTAGAATAAGATTGATGTTAGAGTATAGCATTCTTTTATAATAAACTCAAAGACCTTCCTAGACATCATCATATTCTAGCCAATAGTAGAACTAAAATAGAAGATAATGGTGACTATTTATCTAGGACCTTTGGAACTTGTTCCATTAGGGTAGGTAATTGGCACCTCATATACCAAGCATTCAGAGAATCGCCCCATGAATTGGGCTTATCAGGGTGCATTACTATCCTAGATAATAGAAGTTTTCATGTGTGTGCACGTGCACATGCATGTATGTGCATTTATCATTGAGCAAGTAAAATTAAGGCCGCAATTAACTCCAAATACAGCCCAAAAAAAAAAAATCGAAAAGAAAAATATACATTGAGTTGGCAGCTGCATTTGGCACACAGTTAGAAGTGATGATCATTTTTGGACTTGAGGATTGTGGGGATGGTAGCTTCTTTCCATACCACATCCCATTCCATGTGACTATATAGTCACAAGTGATGGCAATTCCTCCCTATCTCCCATCCTGTTTTGAGTCATTTCCGATGATTTGGGATCCAGTCACATACAACACTCTCAAAGTCATTTCCAATGTCTTTGACTCCATCAGCTCACCTCCATGGTTTTAGGGAATCAGGCATTTGCAACCTCCCAGAGACATCCTCGAATTATAGTGTTGCAAAGGATGAAGAAAAGAAGAAAAAGGGATGCAACTATTGCAGGAAACCCAATCACCTCATTGATTGATGCCACATCCACATTGCCACCACTGAGAAGAAGAAATAGGCAAGCATACTCGTCAGAAAGACCACGTCAGTGCGAAGGATAAGGTACCAAATATAGCTCAATGGGATATACAGGCAGATTATGCATTTGTGGTCAAACGCTCTTCTAACCCTTCATTGCTGTGCTTTGTTGAGTCACCAAATTAAGGACCTACATTAACACAAAATTATCACGCATTTGGCCTCATTCTACTCCACAAAAACAGCCCTAACAAGGTTTATTTATGAAAAAGGTTTATTTGGTAAGATCAAGTCGTCTACAATGGGGCTGATTTGCATGCAGCTGGAGAAGATTCAATTTTTGCATATCCCAGATTGTGGGAATCAAGGGGCAAATTGAATTTTAGGGTTGTTGATTATGGAGAGCAGTAATTGATTTCAGAATTGTATGGAATTGTGCTAGATTTGTTGAGGATTGGAAACTCTATTGTAGAAACTCAGATATATTCCTTGAGATCTCGGTGAGTTTGTGGTGTGGCCCACCATCTATCAAAGATTTATCGAAGATTTAGTCTATTCCATTCATAACAATTTCTGAAATTAATGTGAAAAGAAATACCACAAGGGTACCAATTGCTTGTGAGAGAGATGAAAGGCCTTGCATGTGCTAAAGTTTTTAATGAGTTTTTCTCAGATCACATTAAGGAGTTGTTGACCAAGAGAAAAGCAAGTTAAGAGAACCCAAAAGGGTTTCTGGACCTTAACTTCAAGACCTTCAATACACATGATTGGTTATCCTTAAAATTGCACTCACGTGTTGAAAGCTCTACACTACACAAGGTGTTCATCACCTTGATCATTCCATGTATGACAATATTGGGCTAGGCTTATGGAGCACTAGTGCATTTTCATTGAGCACCATGGCATAGAATACTTGCACTCCCAACTTCCAAGGGATGACTTTGGATGGGGGACACTAGAGGGTGAAGCTTGAGAAACTATACAATCCATCACTCTAGGAAGCATTCCATTTTGTTGTGTACTAACGATAGATCACCTTCAATGTAGTAGCATTGTTTGCTGTGAACTCATGGGAAATCATTGAATTTGGAGACAGAAACCCCTATGATAGAGAATGAGAGGTGGGTTGAGATTCACTTGTAGAGGATGTGCAGGCTATAGCCACATTGGGTATAGTGAAGTGGAATGATTCTTCTTAACACATCGGGAGACTTGATAGTAGGGCTAATGAATGAGTCTCGGGCCTCAATCCCCTCATTTCTTTCCAGTTTTAAGAACACAATATTAAGGTTACAATAGTATAATCTTCAATATAGTTGATCAATACCGCGGGAGAGATGGTAAAGTTGCAGCAGCTTACCTTGAGTTTGCTACTTTAATTGTTTTCAATTTCTTAGGGAAGCACTACAAGCACCACAATCCACAGGACTACATAAATGCATTGAAAATATAAAAAATAGTGATTTAGATATAACTAAGTATTAGCCAACGTTTTTCATATTGCACTACAATATACCTTGCTTTCAGCAATGTCTGACTCCTGCCAACAATCTCCAACACCTCTCCTTAGAAGTACTTAGTTGTACCTCACTCCACCTCAAGAACCTCAATATAGATGGCTTTTCTATAATCCTCTTACATTCTGATCAAGGTAGCTTTTCTCATGGGGATGAGCCATGTGTTAGGTATCTTCATGCTGCATGATATTGGCCACACCCCAAATCTATTTTCTTGGATTTTAGTGTATTGGTCAAAAACCTACCTTGATCCAAAAACCTCAATCGAGGTGCATGACATGGATAGGTTTTGATACTATGTGGCTTGTTTACCAACCATGATTGTGGTGTAAATAAAGGCTCTAACATAGAAAACACAACACAAGCGTACGACAAACACACAGACTCATAAAGAAATACACTTAGGGTTAGGGTAACTCAAAGCACAAACTAATAAAGAAACAGTCTTAGGGTTAGGGTAACTCAAAGATAATGAACAGAGTGAATGAAAATGAATGATACTAAATATAATACAATGCTCAATGCAACAAACACACTATGCAATGAAGAATACTAAACCTCAAACTCTTGTGTCTCAAGGACCGAGGCAAAGAGAATGAGCTATTGAGTATGTCGTACTCTGATGGATCCCGAAACACAGAAGGCATCCTCCGAAGGTGTCTAGCAACAACAAATGCAACAATATGATGCCAATGTGAGAGTGCGCAACAGAAAAGAATCACAAACACAGAGAGAAAAGGAGAGAATAAGAGAAAGTAGGAAGAGAAGAATGATATGCACTAATCAAAGAAGAAAATTGAATAGAATGAGGACTGATCAATCCCTACAGGCAGCCCAAGGCGTCAATGAGGGGATTGATCAGGCTGTATAACAATGACAGCGTTTGTGATGGTGACGGAGACTGTGACAGTGATGGAGGTGGAGTGTGCAGCCAGCAGTCCTCACCGAAGACGAAGAAGGGGCAACAATCTGAATGTGCATGTACCTGCTAGAAAGAAGACTGAATCTGCCCCACACTAGCCACAGATATAAATAGACAAAAATGACTGAAACTGGCTGACCAGCCCACACAAGGGACAAAAATGCTGATGTGGCAGCTGCTGTGGCAAATGGCAGCCATTTGGAGCCGACTAGGGTTGATACACAGTTTGAACACACCTAAATCAACTGAGAGAAGAAATGCATGGTCTAGAATGAGTTGCCTCCTCCATCAAAACACAACGGACAAGTCAGAGCCCCTCATGTCCCCATCTAACCCAGACTGAGGCTCACAAGCAGAAGATGACAATGCATGACAAATATGACTGCTAACATTTGCTCTCACATCCTGGATGTGGGTGAAGGCCGTAGAGGATGCGGATTTGAGGGTGACAACTGGAATGAATGCCAATGCTCATGAGGTCCGTCAAAATAGACCACCAATGAAGAAGCTCTTCACAATCTTGGGAATCCCCCTCTAAGACACTACAAGCCAAGGAATCTTCAATCCACAACCACATCACACATATTGTTCACCTCTGAAGGGGATGGGGAATACAAGGGAACCACCAAAGGAGAGGGTGGGGGGTGGGAAGGAACCTATGGAAATGATGGTGCACAAGAAGGAACGGGCGGAGCAATAAACAATTGCCTTGGAGGACCCTGTATAAGAGAAGGGGAATGGCACCTGTAGAGCCCGCTCTCCTACCAACCTATCGCTAAAACAGCTCTTGAAGAAGAATCCTCGATAAACATTGCCTACTCCGTGAAGATAACTAGGGTACCAAGTCTAGTAAGGCCATGATAAAGCCAACCTCTTGCAAATCCTTCGAAAATTAGCACCACAAGTTACAAAGTCTAAACCAAGTCCTCTATCCAAACCCAAACAACCAATAGCAATCCCAACTCAAAAGCCAATCGCCAATGATGGAACACCAAAATGTACCACCTCTCCAAAAAACATCAGTCACGTATAAGGCAAAGCAAGTTCATTGGGGAACAAAAGTCATTAATTGATGCTTGAGAAGACCATGTTGAGCTAAAACACGCTTTACAGCTAATTAGCATCTTTAAACAGCCCCAAAACACACTTAATGAAAAACACAAAACTCGTGCATGGCTCAAGAGAGTTTCAGTGGTCTCCCAAAACCCTGATTTTGCAAGGCACTGTTCAACATTTATAAATAGACAAGCTGCCCACTATTCAACCTCGCTCCTCTTCTGCAGATTTCAGCCATCAGCAATCACCCACATGGCTGTCTACCCCTTATGACTGCTGCCACTCCTTCAACAACTCCTCCAGTGCCTAGCGCTTTCTTCCTCAATTGTCGCCCACTATCTGGCGCCCTCCCTCAAGCTGCGTTCGGCATCATTGTCATTGCCAACACCTCTTACTGCTTGCCTTTGGACTCTACAATCTCTAGCGATAGGTGGCAGCCCTTCTCCATCCATCAAGTGACCTTCTACAACCTACGTTAGGTCTTCTCCTCACATGGCAGCAACCGGCATACTTCTCTGTTCTCCTAGCAACTCCACCATTGATGTGTTTGCAGCTTTCTGCTATCGCCTTCCTCCTCAGGCACCATCTTGCAGTCACCTCAATCTCCTAACTCTCTGACGTCTGCGTTTGGTGTTTTTCCTCGTCTTCCACACTCCGAATGGTGGTTCCAACACTTGGATCCATCTCCAATGGACGTCACTCTTCAACACTTGATTGCTCTTCCCTTGGGCATTCCGTACACTCTTACATTTATTTACAGCATTCATTCACTTCAGAGTTTCTTCTCTCTGTATTTGTCTTTGTGTTTGAGTTTTGAGTTTTGCATTTGCATTTTGTGTTTTGGATTTAGGGTTTGAGTTTTGCTTGTCGTTTTCTTAGTCTTTGTGTTTCAATCTTGGTCGGACATGCTGTGTTTCCTCGATGCAAACCCTAGCATATCTTCACATGGTATCATACCCGATGCTCTTCTAAAGAGTATCCTACAGTGATTGTGGAGGCTAGTTTCTGTGCGAGACTCACACATGACTCAATTCTAACTCATAATGTCTTACGCACCCTTTACAGGCTCCAAGAAGACATTATGGTCTCAAGGAGGAGGTAGCCACACCTTCACCTTTACCACTTTCTTCTTCTCATTTTGGTCGTCTTATAGATGA
The DNA here is from genome assembly GCF_053477565.2 of Lygodium microphyllum. Taxonomy (NCBI): domain Eukaryota; kingdom Viridiplantae; phylum Streptophyta; class Polypodiopsida; order Schizaeales; family Lygodiaceae; genus Lygodium; species Lygodium microphyllum. The sequence continues at coordinate 171,391,382 of NC_141140.1, forward strand.
AGAGTTTGAGGAGTACTTACGCATCACGTAAAGTCAGGTTTATATCCCTCCAACAAGTGCTACTACTCTGTCTGGACCAATTGGTGAGACTAGCCATCTCTCTGATCTCGCAAGGACCACGACATTTGGCACATCTAGCGATCCATCTCCTTCATCTTAGCCAGACCCTATGTCGGGTTCATATAACACTTTTGAGCCATATGAGCCAAAACCCTCTCCTATTTCTTTTTTTGTTGTGTAGGATCCGAATGATTTTCAATATCTTAACTATAATAGAGGAGGCTCTCAATATAGATACCCTTCATTGTTGGGAATAAAGGCCTCGTGCCTTTTAAATGTGCCATATATATCTATCTTAAAACCTTAAGGTACTCTCTCGTTATTGTACCTAAAACGTGCTCACTCTCTATTCTGCTCTCTCTCACTCTCTCTGTCTCTCACTACGCGTAACACTGTTTGTCTCGATCTCCGTGCCTAACCGGTCCCTACAAACTGGTATCAGAGCTACGGTTGAGACGTTCGTACCTATCGAAGTTCGAACAGGTCGTGAGGTGTTTGAATCAGGCGGCATTCTATCACAAGCAATAGGTCATAACTTGCAAAAGACTCCAGCATGGAGTGACGGGCGACAACCAGTCAAGCGGGCCTACAGTATTACAGCATGGTGGACTGACGACCAGCAATCACGACCAATCCAGCACAACCATTGACACGTGACAGGGCAGTTGATGACGATGCAACGACTGCAATGCTAACGACCAGCGGAGCGGAACTAGCGAGCACTGAGAAGCGGGACCAACACGGACGGAACCGACAGTGGAGCTCACGGCGCTCAACTGACAGGTCAACGGACCTGTATTTCTTTTTTCTTTTTTTTTTTGGAAAAATCCCTTCTAACCAAGGTTCGCGCACATAAGTACAAAATTCAGATTTGCGCATATTTTGGCCCGAAAATTTGGGGCTTTTCCCAAATTTGAGGATTGTGATGCAGAACAAGACAATTTGTCTCAAAATTTGTAGGAATTTGTGACATTCTGCCTCCGACATTTAGGGCTTTTCATGTACAAGCACAAATTGGGCTGAAATTTACCCAATTTCTCGACATTGATGCACCTTGGACCCCGTGCAATTTGGGGCTTTTGCAGTTTGGGCAATATTTGTGCAGCGTTTGGTCATTTTTTCTACATGTAGGTTGAATTCCATGCAATTTGGACATCAACACTTGATAAATATTGGGGATTTTGCTGAAATTGCTCAATTTTGGCAAAATTGGATTATTCTATGCATGACAGAGAAAACGCAGATGTGTGGTTGATGCTTTGAGCACAAAATTTTGGGGCTTTTGACAGTTCGTGCCAAATTTTATGCCCGTGGGTACATGTACAACAGAAATTACAGCTGAAATTTTGGGATTCCTCATGTAATGTGATGCATATGCCCTTGGAACAGCTGTAATCAGTTGGATAATGCTGTAGCACATGGTTTGGTGCTTCTGAAAATTTAATTACATATCTGAAATCTGTGCTTCTGCGTGGTCATTTATTGCTGATTGGTACTTGTTTGTACCTTGGTCACTTAGGTGACAGTTTGGGCCTGCATTTGCTGGTTTTTTTGTCACATTTGGGCTAAAAATCATGGCTGGCAGCAATGACAGCAGTAATCTGATGCACATAAAGAAGCTTGAAGGCGCACATAACTTTGCAATCTGGCAAAAGCAGTGCTACAATATCCTGTTGCAAAGCAGGCAAAGCAAATCAAAACCAAAGGGGAAAGCCCGCAGACATGGAGCAAGACGATTGGGATGAGTTAAATGAGCTTGCACACTCAACCATAGAGATATCGATTTCTAATGCCTTGCTGTTCAACATTGAAGGTTTGAATTCTACATATGCTATATGGACTAGACTTGAAGAACTGTATGCACAAAGGAGTGCTGCAAGCAAAGTGTATTGGCTGAAAAAGCTTATGGATTTGTGTATGAAAGAGGGTACAGCAATATCTACTCACTTGAGTGATTTTAACTCCGTTTTCAGCCAACTGGTTGCCTTGAAGTTCATGATTGATGAGGAATTTAAGGCTACTTTCTTACTTTGCACTCTACCAGAGAGTTGGGATACATTCACAACTGCTATGAGCAATTCTAATGTAATCCTTTTGTATGCTGATATAGAGAGTGCTCTACTTATGGAAGAGATGAATCGGCAAAACAATGCATCCAGTAAGTCTTCCAATGCTTTGTATACTAGGGGCAAATCATAGCAAAAGGGTAAATATGATGGCAAGAGACGCAGTAAATCACGTGGCAAAGATATTGAATGCCATCATTGTGGCAAGGGTAAGGCTTCCATCATCAACCTTCTTAATATATAAGCAGTGATCTGCACTATTTCTTTTAAATCCATGTGAAAGCATGAAGGCATGAAACTTTTTATACCATTGTCTAGGAGCCTGTTTCAAACCATACAAGCTTCTCTTAAGCTTACATACCAAATGCTCCTTTCCTTGTATAGCAAAACCTTCCGATTGTTTCGTGTACAACTCTTCTTCCAGATCACCATGTAGATGCAATTCTAACATCCATCTGATCAAGTTCAATATCCGTAGATGCTACAATGGCAAATAACACTCGAAGAGCGGTCATTTTGACAACAAGAGAAAACACTTCCTAAAAATCAATGCCCTCCTTTTGCTTATAGCCCTTAGCCACAAGTCTGGCTTTGTATTTGGGTTTGCCATCCACACATTTGATTTTGTCAACCCATTTGTTAGGAATGGCTTTCCTATCCTTGGGCAATGTAACCAAATCCCAAGTATCATTTTGATTTCTTCCTGTATAGCTAGCTCTCACTTTTTCTTCAATTCACATGATAAAGCCTCTTTATATGTAAGAGGCTCACCTTCATCTGTGAGCAAAAAGCAGTCCAAAAAAGGATCAAATCTTTGTATAGGTCTTCTGACACGTGTAGACCTTCTTACCCAATGATCTCTGTTGTCAAGTTATGGATCCACATCCAAAGGAATGTCAATGACCTCATTGTTTGGCTGCTGAACTGCATGTTCAGGTTGCTGTAATACAATTTCAAGCTGCTATAATTCATTCTTAGCATGCTGATTTTGGTGCTCAAGCTGATGTTCAACATCCCCTTGCTGCCCATTTTCATCTGGCTCAATAATGATACGCTGATTGTCATAATCAGCATCAAAAGAAACTGAATTTTCAGTGGCTAATGGCTGCTCAAGTGACTGATCATGTTGAAATTTGACTTTCTTTTTGTCTGAGTCATTAGATGTGGCATTTTTTGGCAGCTTTAACTCATTAAATATTATATCCCGGCTGCGTAGCACCTTTTTCATGCTTGGAACCCAAACTCTATAACCCATTTCACCTTCATCTCCATAACCCATGAAAATGCCTCTATGAGATTTCATGTCAAGTTTGGTTCTGCTATCAACAGGTACATATATATAGCATTCGCAGTCAAAGACCCTTAAGTGGTCATATGAAGCAAGTTTGCCAGACCAAACCTCTTCAAGGATGCCACTTTCAAGTACACGATGTGGAGATCGGTTGCAAATATGCATTGCGGTTTTAAGTGCCTCTCCCCGAAACAATTGCTAGAGATTAGTTGTGGACAACATGCACCAAATCTTCTCACATAACATGCGATTCATTCGCTCAGCCACACCATTAGATAACGGATTGTAAGGAGTTGTAAGCTTCCATTAAATCCCATTGACATCACAAAACTTATTGAATTCTTTAGATACATACTCTCTCCCATTATCTGTTCTTATGCATATTAATTTTAAACCCTTTTGAGTACTAACCAATGCATAAAACTTTTTAAAAGCATACAATACCTCACTTTTCTGCTTAAGCAAGTAAACCCATAGCTTTCTAGAATGGTCATCAATAAAAGACACAAAATAATGAAAGCCACTATGAGTTTTTATTGGCATGGTACATACATCGAAATGAACTAAATCCAAGATACATGCCTTCCTAGAGGCTCCATGAGAGAATGGACTCTTTACATGTTTACCAAGAACACAGTCATCACATAAGTCAAGCTTTGAGTTTCTCACATCAACTCTTCAAAGTGAAGATAGTGCTTACAAACCCTTTTGGCTCATGTGTCCAAGATGCTTGTGCCATAGCTCCATGTGTGACTACACTTCAGCAACTGCAACAAACTTTCCAAGAAGTGCCTTGCAATAGAGATAATATAGAGTCTCCTTTTTACCACCTCTAGTGACTAGCATAGACCCTTTTTGTATTTTCCACATTCCACCACCAAAAGTAGTGAAGTAACCTTTATTGTCTAGCTACCCAACAAAAAGCAAGCTCTTCTTGATGCAAAGTACATACCTAACATCATGAAGAATCAATTCCTGACCATTTTCAAGGGCTAGGTATATGGTGCCCATTCCTTCAATATCACAAGTATGATTGTTGCCAAGGTAGACTTTTCCAAGATTACCTTATGCATAAGAAAAAAACACTCCAAAAATGGAGTTACATGAAATGAAACACCACTGTCAACAATCCACAATTGTGACAAACCATCATGAGCCGACAACAAAGCATCTATCACATCCATTTTAGTGATATACATGTCCTCCATTGTCATAGCATGTGGATCTAAAAATGCAACCAGCAAATCAGCATCTTTATCTTCTTCTATTTCCTCACATCCGTTTTAGTGATATACATGTCCTCCACTATCATAGCATGTGGATCAGAAAATGCAACCAGCAAATCAACATCTTTATCTTCTTCTACTTCCTCAATAACAACACCGGATACCACATTTGCTTTTTCAATCTCTTTAGGGGTAGAGCTCCCATCCTTGTCATTCTTTTTGCTTCTTGCGTTCTGATTCCCTTTTAAAGTACCTGCAATCGGGCTTTTTATGCCTTTTGCAATCACATTGATAACAAGTTACATCTTGCTGTTTTTCCTTGCTTTTACTGCGATTTTTTTTCTTATTTGCAGCATTAGATCTTTTTTCAGTTCTTCCTCTTACATTGTAGACTGATCCACAGTTTTTCCCACTTGCCTTGCGTCTAATCTTTTCACTGAGAATAGAACCACGTACACCATCAAATGTTGAGTTCGGGTTATTGCTCAATGACACGACCAATGCTTTCCATGAATTCGGCAAGGTCATGAGCAAGAAGATAGCCCTCAATTTAGGAGAAAAAGTTGACAAGCTTGCATCCTGTAACTGACTCAAAATACCAGTGAAAGCATTCAAATGCTCTAAGGCAAGCTTAGACTCATCAAGCTTCAAGTTGACCAACTTTCGCATGAGATGTACCTAATTGGCAGGAGTTTGTATTCTCATAAGTAGCCTTGAGTTTCTCCCAAACTACATAGGCAATATCAAGCCCCTTCATATCAACCAAGTTATCATCTGTGACGGCCATTTTAATGTAAGTAATGGCCTTTCACCCAATATCCGCAATTTATGGATCAGCCGTCGCTGAAACATGTGTCCAGCACCAAATCTGGAAAAAGCCCCAACTTTCCAGGAGCATATTAGCACAAATTTGTGCTCTGTGCTTACACACGCGAACACCCGAAAGAGAGGGAAATAAAAAAGACTGAAAACTTTTTATTTATTAAAAAGGGGGGCCGTTGACCTCCCCGTCAGTCCGTCCAGCCCCGCATTGTGTGCCAATCGTGCGACTTTCAATCGTCACACAGCCTGAAACCCCGCTGGTGCCTATTGACGCCGTGTGCGTCTTACGCACCGTGCCGGTTACGTCACGCATTGGTCCTAATTGCGTGCGCGTCGCGTGTGCCATTTGACCCAACAACCTGTCGCCTGTCGACTACTCCCCAGCAGCCTGTCTGATCCGTTGTGCAGTTGCGCCTGACCCATCACGTCACCTGCTCCTCAACAGCCCACCAATCTGTTACACCTGCAGCAGGCGTAACACAGCTGCCGCCTGTTGGTCGAATGATGAAAACTGCATTGTCAGCAGTGACTGCCAATCACAACTGCCTACTTGTGTGAACCATTGGCTCTGATACCAGTTTGATGAGGACGAGCAAAAGCAAAGAGAGCATGCACATCAATCGAGGTGTTGAACAGTGCTGAACAGTGAGAGTGAGTCGACCGATAGGTGTGTACCAGTGTGGTACACACAAAGAATAAAAGAATGTACTTATACTTAGGGTACAGTACACTTACACCCGCTAGGGTGAATTCACATGTGTGAAGTAATATATACACAGGAGAGCGTAAAGGGCCTCTACACCGAACAAAGGTGACCAATAAGAGGTGTCCTTGGGACAATTGCAGGCCATGGTACAAAAGGAGACTGACAGAGGCAAGGTAGACGGGGAGTATCTCATGCCGCAAGAAACACACAATGCCACGCAGAGAAAGGGAGCACTAGATGCAAAGGAAAACAGATCTTCAGTCTGTAATCGCAGCCAGTCCAGCAGCTGGTAATGTACCAGGAGTGCCCAGAATGGTGTACTTGCAATAAACACAAATCTGCCCTGCTGCTTGCCTGAAAAAGAGGTCACCCAGCACTGAAAAGAAGTCCCCCTAGTCAACAAAGACTAGCCAGTATGAGGTGCAACAAAGAAAGAAATCTACCCGCTTGTCCAACCGAGAAAAATGTTGCCCAGGTCTGAAATATGCTGCCCACATCTAAAGTATGGCTGTCCGGTACAAAAACAGGCCGCCCAACTAAAAAATGGAATGCCCAGCCTGGAAAAGGCCACAATAGGCCACCCAATGCTGAAGATTTCCCAGAAGCCAAAACACAAATTGTGAGGGGGGTCACCTGCAGAAAATGCAGGTCAGAACCTGCATAAAGGGCCCCCAGCCAATGGGAGGTGCAGCTCAGCAGAGAAACTGCCACCCAGCACAAGAACCTGCTGCCCAGTAAAGAAAACCTGCCACCCAGCAAGAGTAGGGTGTCGCCTGCCTGAAATGCAGGTCTAAATGTGCAGCACATGTGTGGGCTGCCTTCAAAATGCAGATCTGAAAATAGGCCACCCAGCTTGTCAAAGGCAAAACACAAGTCTGCTACCCCCAAACTGGCAATGAAGATGACTAGAACCGAAAACAGAGTGCTCCTCTTCAAGATCTCTGGCTCCCACGCGTGGCTCTGACACCATGTGAGAGTGCACAACGGAAAGAGGAGAGTGAACACGGAGAGAAGGAGATAAAGAGAAGGAACAATGTGACTGCAATGGCTGCATGTACAAGGCTGCAAAAGTCAGTCCCAATGTGCAGCTCTATGTATTAGTGTGAGCATTAGACAGTAGCAAGGGACTGGGAGAATGAGGGCTGGCTGATCATGAAGGATCGATGATGGATAATGGATAATGAAAGTGGGAGGGCAGGCTGCCTATATATAAGTGAAAAAGAGAAAAAACCCTAAATGTGGTCAAACCCATAAAAATAAACCAAAAATGCACAAAAAGAAATGCACTAATGTGCCCTCCATCTCAAGTGTCTAAAACACATAAAATAACAGAAAAATACAATGTCAAAGCTCCTAACGTCCTCATCTAACTCAAATTAAGGCTCACAAATGACCACACAAGACACACGACTGCTAACATTATCTCACTACCTAGATTGCCTACCTTCTACGAGTTTGAGTGCCAGTTCTTGTGTTATGTGAGGTTACACGATCAAGTCCACAAAAAGTCTTCCACACGCATCCATTTATAGCGGCGAGGGTTGGTTGCCTCTTCATTAAGAGGGAAAACCAACAGTGGCAAGAACTTGCAAGATGCATAGGCAAGCCAAAACAAGGGTGACACCCCTTCCTTCGATGAAATCAACCAAAAATGACCCCTTTAGCAACAAATTCCTAAGAAAAATAGGTTTCAAAATTCACACACATTGTCAAAGGTCAGACCATGTGGATGAGGAGTATCGTACCAAAGGCCCAAGGTCTCCCACCTAGAAAACCACAACAAACTGCTGTGAATGCTTCCACTCCCGTTGGCCAGTCCAATGGAGCTATGCCTCCCACTACTGCACCATTTGCTCTATCTGCCGCACTGGCTACTAGACATATGGCACACGGAGAGCCTCAGTAACCTATCTCCTTCAGTACTCTTGAAGGCTTAGCTAATTGGTCTGCTAGTGGCTCATCTATTGCAATTTATGCATCCATTTCTAGGGCATCCATTGCATCTTCTAGGACCACTTCCCCACCTTGTTGTACATGATGGTAGCCACACCCTTCGCCTTTCCCTTTTTTGAATTTTGTTGCATACATACATACTCATTGCATTGCACTTAGCTTTGCTTTCCTTTATTTTCAATTTTGTTTCTTGGAGCATCTTACTACTCACCTCTATGCTTGCAGATTTTGATCTCTTTTGCAAGGTTTTGTATTTCAATGTAGGTCTCACATCCAAGTTTGCACCAGTCCTTCTTGTATTGGAGATAGGAGTTGCACATCGTTCCTTTCATGGTTCCATCTACTTGGAGTTTTGCTCTTCTACCAAGATGGAGGCTTCCCCTCTCGCGGAGGATCATGCAACATCTCTCTTGATACTATCATGGCGGTGTCTTCTATCCTTGCTCTTCCATTAGAGATGATTCATCATCTTCATCCACATAGTTCTCGGCACCACACAAAGACCGACATCCTCGCGCTCCTCTTCCTTCTTCGGCATCGCCATCCAAGTTGAGAGGAGGTTTCTACCCTTTTTGGTATTCTATAAGTTTTGGCACTTATCTTTGATATCGGCCTTCCCTCCTATTGTACCTTCCCCTATGCACTACATGATTTTATCATCTTTATACTAGGGTGCTTGGGCAATTGAATAATTTTTCCACAAGGGATGTTGTCCCAATGACATGCTGCATGAGCATTCTTCAGCGTGTAGCATACTATGCATCCCATTGTGCAGAGCACCACTAGACGGATCCTAAGTTGTTTTCACCAGCGGATTACACCACTATCCTTCTTCACATGATACTTTATCACCTTTCCTCATCATCAACATCCTTGAGTAGTTGGTTAGCTTATATTGTTTTGTGATGTGTTGGATATATCATCCCTACTCCCATCTTTTGGGTCGTTACGTAATCGGACACCGCCTAATAAATGAGTTTTCAACCCACCAAACACACACGCGCACACAGACACAAAAATTCAATGTGATTCCATCCGTTATTGTAGGGCTTAGTAGGCCATTGCGCAAATAATGAGCACCCTTTGTCCGATGCCCTATCCTCTCTGGGTTGACTACTTGGACTCCCTTGATAAGATAACCATTGCCTTTATAATCTTAATAGATCACTAGGCAACCGTCTTGCACCCTTTGTCTAATACTCTAGGACTGCTTTGGAATGGGACGCCTTTGGATAAGCATTGCACGCCTTTCCTTTCAGCTCAATTTTGGGCTTGAGAGGGGGTGTTAGGTAAACATTGCACGCCTTCCCTTTCGGCTCAATTTTGGGCTTGAGAGGGGGTGTTGAGCTAAAACACCCTTTACAATTGATTAGCATCTTCAAACAGCCCCAAAACACACTTAATTAATGAAAAATACAAAACTAGTATACAATTCAAGAGAGTTTCAATGGTCCTTCAAAACCCTAATTTTTTCGGGGTATCCTTCATCATCTATAAATAGACAAGCTGCCCACCATTCAACCTCACTCTTGTGCAAATTTCAGCCATCAGCATTCACCCACATGGCGGTCTACCCTTCGTGACAGCTGCCACTCCTTCCAAAGCTTCTCTAGTGCCTAGTGCCTTCTTCCTCAACTATTACCCACTCTCTGGTGCCTCCCTCATTCAGCATCATTCTCATCACCAATCCCTCTCGCTACTTGCATTTGGACTCTACAATACTTGGCAATAGGTGGCGATCCTTCTAAATACAGAAAATAACTGAAGTGATATAACTGCTGAATATACAATGCTCATGCAGCAAACACACTATGCAGTGAATGAATATTGAGCCTCGAACTCCTGTATCTCAAGGATCAAGGCAGGGGTAATGAGCTGGAGATTGTGTCGTACTTTGAACAGATCCCAAATCATAGCAAGGCAGCCTCCGAATGTCGAATACCAGCAAACACAGCAATGAGAAGCTGGATCTGATGTAGACAGCAGTGAGGAGAGAGAGAGAGAGAGAGAGATTAAAAACGCAGATTGCAGGAGAGACAAAGACTAAAAATGCAGGCAGGACAAGCTGCATAAGAGAAAAAGACTAAAAATGCAGTTAGAACAACCTGTAGGAGAGAGAAAACTGCCAATGCACAGCCTGCAGAAGCTGGGCGACAACAGCTGGAGGAGAGAGAAAACTGTCGAACTCAAGTTGCAAATGGTATGGCAAGCAATACGGCAACAAGTCTATGCAGAAACAGCAGTCGCCTGGCAGGAATCAGCTCCAAACTGCGAGAAGAGGACTGAAAATCAAGTATCAACTGATGTAGATAACAATGGACAGCTTCGGCTGAGATGTGCTCTGCGAACGCAGTGTGTGCAGCAAGCTGAAACACCTAAAATCTGCAAAAACGAGATTCTAGACTGAATGGAGGGCAACATACTTATTTATAGAAAGTTTGGGCCCTTCCAAGTGGGTTTGTGCTTATGGGACACAGAAACTCTCTAGGATTGCGTTTCTTTTAAATAAACAAGGTTTCTTCAATAATTAAGCAAGTTTTGGGGTTGTTTAAGCAAAGCTAATGCATTTTTAGCTCAACACCCCCTCTCAGGCCCAACAACAATGCCACGAGAAAAATCTTTTACCCAAGGCGTCCCACCCCAAAGTAGCCAGAGCATCGAACAAAGGGTGCACATGGCTGCCCAGTGGCCTACTAAGACTACAGAGGCGATGGTAATCTTACCAAGGGAGCCCAAGTGATCACCCCAGAGAGAACAGGGCATCGGACAAAGGGTGCACGTCAGCTGCCCAATGGCCTAGCAAGCCCTACAAAGGCGGATGGAATTAGCTATGGACTTTTTTTTTCTGAATTTGATAGGTTTAGAATTAAGTGTGGGTTCTAATCAGTTTTTGTTATATTGAGTATCCATGCCCCAAATGGAAGAATGATAAAGAATGGCGGACCCAAGACCTTCACAAAACAAGCATACTATCCCTACCATTACTAGTGTCGGTGAAGAAGGAAAATGGTTGTGGGTGCTGATATAGCAAATATGTGAAGCAAGCAAGACAGGCAAAGCAAGCAAGCAAGCTAAGGAAAAACTGCCTTGGAGTCTGCCATAGGTAATGCCACGAATATGGTGGATCCAGAGTCAACCACTCCAAAAGACCGAAAAGGGATAAATCTGCACAAATGCATATTTACATGAACAGAATGCCAATGCATGGGGTAATGCAAAGAGCAATGCAAGATATCATGCTCATACAAGATGTAATGCAATGATACCACTTGGACAATGCCCTCACAAGGGAATTGTTCACTTGTCCAAGCGCCCTTTTACAATCACGTCATCCTGACAGTGCGGACAAAGATACAAATTTCCATAATACAATACAAAAGAATAAATGAATGAATGTCTAAAACCTGTAAGCATCATCACTGTCACTATCAAGAGTAGAAGCCACCCCCTCTCAAACTGGAAGGGAAAGCAAGAGGGAAGTACCCTCTCCCCGTCAAGCTGAGGAAGTAGGGGAGGGTATACCCAAACTGATCTTGGGTAACAGGTACTGAAGTATCGGCCGGTTGATCGCTTTGGTCAAAATATTTGAAAAACTATCGGATGTAGGCACAAACTCTAAGCGGATGGTTCCTAGCTCAACCTGCTCTCTGGAAAAATGAAAGTGGACTCCCACATGCCGCGTCTATGGTATAATGATCGGATTGCCCACAAAGGCAATGGTACTCTGGCTGTCACAGTAGACGACGGTGGAAGACTTGCATGGGAAATAAAGTGCCACTAGTAAACTCCTCAGGTAGATGGCCTCGGTGGTGCCATCGAAGAGAACCCGATACTTAGCCTCGACCGTGGAAGCCGCCACCGTCTCCTGCTTACGGCTTGACCAAGAAATGGAAGCTCTGCCCAAGGTAAAGAGGTAGCCACCATGGCAACGCTGAGTGCCAGGATCTCCTACCCAATCAAAATCAATGTACCCTTGCAAACATAAACCAGAACTATATGTCAGGCCATAAGAATAAGTACACCGTAAATATCGCAACACACGAAGACATGCAATCCAATGTGACATCCTAGGTGCTCTGAAATATTGACTAAGTATGCTAACTAAGTAATCTAAATCTGGCCTAGCGTGAATTAACCAAAGAAGTTTTCCTACAACAGAGCGATAGATATATGCAATAAAGGGTTGTCCTAGGGTATCCTTCGACAATTGGACAGTAGGATCAAGAGATGTGGCCACTGGCCGTGTCTGATCCAAAGTGTGTTGTTCCACTAGTTGGTGCGTACTTCCGCTATGACACAAAAATGCATCCCCCACAACAAACTACTTCCATCCTCAAAAAATAATTCAACAAACCAAGGTCTGTCATCTCAAAGGTAGCACTAAGCTTTGCCCTAATGTCTGCTAGGGCAACAGAATCTGAGCTTGTGATGAGTAAGTCGTCAACGTATAGCAGGATATAGTTGATTCCCTTTGCAGTAGATCGAACATATAAGTTCGGATAATAAGTGGTAGAATGGTTTCCATGAGTCTGTAAGAACTCATCCATCCTATGGAACCAAGATCGCGGTGCTTGCTTTAACCCATGAAGAGCTTTCTGCAAGCAAAATACCTTATTAATCGGGTTCCCTAAAGGAAAGCCTGGTGGCTACTCCACATAGACTTTCTTCTTCAAATAACCATTTAGAAAGGCACTCTTGACATCCATCTGATACATCGGCCAACTGTGGTGAGCGGCTAGCGCGAGAAGCAACTAGAAAGATGTCAACTGCACAATAGGAGCAAAGGTCTCTTCATAATCAATACCATCCTTCTGTCGAAACCCTTGCACAATAAGACGAGCCTTGTACTTATCTAAAGTCCCATCAACTTTTAGCTTGCTCCTAAAAATCCACTTTGTCCCGATGACTTTCTTGTGGCTTGGACGATCCACCAATGTCCAAGTCTCATTTCGGTCAATACTCTCGAGCTCCTTCTCCATGGACTCTCGCCAACATTGAGGATGCTAAAAAGCCTCCTGCCGAGTATCTGGCTCAACATGTGCTATGTAATCGGCTGTAAACAGCGACGCAAATGAAGCCTGAGGAGCAAACCGTGCAAAACTTCTAGGTCCCTCTAGAGTAAATTCCAATGGTAGGATCCCCGAATCCCGCATGGTCTGCTGATACTAGCAAGGTAACAGGCCTCACGGAGGGGGCCTGGGAAATGAAGAATCTATAGGAATGTCATGAGCGGAAAGTAGACCACACTCAATAGGCACGATCTCCAATGATGTGGAAGAAGGAATAGGATCGGCATCCAGTACAAAGGATTGCACGATATCCTTCTCTTCAAAAACGACGTCTCTCTTAACAATCACCTTGTTTGTCCAAGGATCGAACAAACGATAGGCTTTCGGTTCAGAGGAATATTCGATAAAAAAAAGGAGATCAACTTGGGGAGTAAGCTTTCCTATCTTAGCATTAGACATATGTGGGTAGGCACGACACTCGTAGACTCTGAAATGGGAAATGACAGACCAAGAGCCAAAAAATGCCTCACATGTGGTCTTCTAAAGAAGAGCCGCAGCCGGGCACCTGTTAAGCATGTACACCGAAGTGTTAACAGCCTCGACCCAAAGGCGCTCAAGAAGCTTTGCTGCGAACAGCATAGAGCATGCCATTTCCATGACTATCCGGTTCCTACTCCATTCTAAGAGGGAAAGTTAGTAGAGGTGAGTTGGCGAGAGATGCCATGCTTCAATAGAAACTCAAAAAACTCGTGGGAGATAACCTCACCACCGCTATCACTCCTCATGGAACCAATACGACATCCAGTATGGTCATGAACCAGCAACACCCAAGCAGAAAAATATGTAAAAGCATCGGACTTATGCTTGAGGAAGTACATCCACATATATCGAGAATGATCATACACTATCAAAAAGAAGTACAACACGCCATTCAAGACGGCAATGGATGTCGGCCCGCAAAGATCAACATGAATCAATCTAAGAAACTCTTCAACATGATGTGTGGATTGTTGAGGGAATGGGGTACGGTGCCACTTTCCGAGCTGACAAGCTTTACAGATATCGCGAGCTAGTTTTAGATAGGAAAGGCCCTCAACCAACTGACAGCGGGATAACTCATAAAGAAAGTCATAATCAATATGCCCTAAGCAAAAGTGCGAAAGACGCTCATTGGTTGTAGGCTCCCAAGATGTGGCTAATGCCTGGAAGCTATGAAACACGGAGCCCTCAGTTGTCGGCTCAATCAAAAAGTCAGTCATGTGGTAAAGGCCATTAGGCTGTCTCACCACGAGCAATAATCAAATCAATCTGAGAGTCAAAGATCTCCACTATGGTCGCTGTAAAGAAAACTACTCGCCCCAACTGGCGAAGCTGCTGAACAGATAACAAGTTCACCCCAAGCTAGGGGACATGATATACATTGTCTAGCAAAGCCAAATCCAAACCCTTGTCAGTGGCAAAACTGACACTACCTTGAGCCTGAATCTTGACCGGGGAGTTGTTTCCTACGCGGACTCGCCCGGCTGCAAGGTCTCAGTAATAGAAAATGTCCTCTATAGGAGTCATATAATGTGTAGCTCCACTGTCCACAATCCACACAGGAGCTGAAGTACTCTGTTGTGACGAGTGGGCCTCTCCGATAACCTCGTCAGGAGAAGCAACTCACACATGTGAACGAGACTCGCATCTGATGTCTCTATGGAGATGATATGGGCATCTGCATACCAGTCATACAAGCCCTTTGGAGTTGAGAACGTTGTCAACTGAGATGGCTGAGCAGTGGCAGTATGAGTCTAACCATTAAACTGCCCCTTGCTATCACCATGCCTCCCTTGCTAGGGGTTGCCCGATTGCGGCGGTCTAAGACTTAGATTTGGGTGTTGTACCTCTGGCCTTTGAGCGACACTCATCGTCAAAATAACCAGTCTTTTGACAATGTTGACAATACCTATTCTTTTTAGATACATTCTACCACCCTTGTTGGAGTTGTGACTGGGAGTTTTTTTGTGATTCCCCAGATTGATTTTGTTTTGGATTTTGAGTGGAGATTTCATTTTGTTTATCCTTCCCTTATTGCCCCTTCTGAGAATGAGCAACAAGAGTCCCCTATCAGGAAAATTTCATATGAAATTAATCGAACAACCGTACGTAACCCAACAGCTAACACTGAAATTCATAGAAAGAAGGCATAGTAGACTTTGAAACTATACCTTCCACAAAGTTAAAAGTATTTCCTGGGAAGTTTGTTCAGAAACAAGGTGACATGATCGTCAGAGAACTTGGGAGTCCCCATAGTGGAGAATTCGGTAAGAAGTCGCCAATACTCAGCCAACTTGATTTTCAAGTCATCCCCGTCAATGATTTTAAAGAGTTGGAGCTCATGGTCAAGATTTATACGACAAGTCCTATCCGGAGTCGCATAGCGGTCAGTCAAGTGTGCCCATCGTTCTGACGCTAAGTCAAAATGCTGAAGCTAAGAATGAAACTCAGGCAATAAGCCCTACATCTGTTAGAGTGCAGCGGTGCGGAAGCGTAGGACTGAGAGAGAGAGAACACAGAGAGAGAAGGAAGTGAAAGAGACAGTGTACAATGAAGATCTGCTGTATAAAGAATGCTGAATACAAATATATACACGGGCGCAGTGCGCTGGACTGCGTGTCTCCACCTCGACGATGCGACCTGCTGTCCACCTCGAAGTCTGCTGCAGTCTGCACTGTCTGCTGTCTGAAATCTGTGAACAGAGACAGAAATCTGCACGGCACCGGTCTGTAATCTGCGACAGAGAAGAATAGACAGACTGCTGGAAACGTCGGCAATATATAGCCGAGAAACTGCCTGAAATGGGGCGCCAGAAATAGGGCGCAGCCTGGAATAAGTCCGCTGCAGGCAGTCGGACTGCCACGTGGCAGTCCGACTGCACAGTCCGACTGTGCAGCAGCCTGCTGGTCCGACTGTGCAGGCCTGCCTGCCCACCAAACAGGCTATTATCTCTAACACCCCCTCTCAGAGCCTGGGCAGGGCAGAAGCCTGAGGGATCTGGAATGTTGCCGAAGGAGAGCCTGAGGAAGCGCCTTTGTAAACAGATCCGCAAGATTGTCCTCCGTCTTGCAATACTCCACAGTGATGGTCTCATCCAGAAGCTTTTCTCGGATGAAGTGGTACTGAATCTCAATGTGCTTCGTCCGGGCATGAAAAACAGGGTTCCTCGCCAAGGCAATGCAACTTTCATTGTCACATCGCAGCAATGTAGGACGAGTCTGGGGGCACCCAAGCTCCTCCAACAATCTCCGAAGCCACACAACCTCGCATGTGGTGGAAGACGCGGCCCGATACTCCACCTCAGTAGACGAAAGGGCTACCGTGGGCTGCTTCTTGCTACTCCATGAAATAACACCTGCACCCAAAGTAAAGCAGTAACCTGTTGTAGACCGCCTGTGGTCCACGTCACTGGCCCAATCCGAGTCGCTCCAACCTGCAAGTACGAGATATGACCCATCT
The DNA here is from genome assembly GCF_053477565.2 of Lygodium microphyllum. Classification (NCBI taxonomy): domain Eukaryota; kingdom Viridiplantae; phylum Streptophyta; class Polypodiopsida; order Schizaeales; family Lygodiaceae; genus Lygodium; species Lygodium microphyllum. The sequence continues at coordinate 171,408,013 of NC_141140.1, forward strand.
GTCCCTGCGGGATAATGAATCCCCAAATCAGACGTCCCCCTGAGATACCGAAGTATCCTCTGAGCAGCCTGCAAATGCACCGTCTTAGGTTCACTCATGAACCCTGCCAAGAGCCCAACAGCAAAACATAGATCAACCCTGGTGTTGAGAAGCCAAATCAAAGACCCTATCAACTGTCGATAGCGGGACACATCCGCCAAAGGAGAAGCTGAATGGGAAGTGGCCTTCCAGTTCGGATCCATAGGAGTAGAGAGGGCCCGACAATCTTCCATCTCAAAAGACACCAAGAGCTCCTGTACATATCTCTGTTGGGAGAGAAAGATCCCCCTCTGAGACTGATAAATCTCATGGCCTAAAAAGAAATGGAGTAGCCCCAAATCCGTCATCTCGAACGTCCGATGTAAAGCTGACTTTGTCTCCTGGACCTGCTGTGCATCATCACCTGTGACAATCAAATCATCAACATATAATACAAATAGCACACAACCATCCTCGGAAGTGTGAACATACAGCTACGGATCAGCCTTGGACCGCCGATATCCCAACTAAGACTGGAGGAACGAATCAATCTTCTCGTTCCAAGCTCGCGGGGCTTGCTTGAGACCATACAGGGCCTTCTTCAACCTGTAGACTTTCCCATCTGAAGAACCAAAGCCAGGAGGCTGCTCAACGTAGATCTCCTCCTTCAAATCACCATTCAGGAAGGCCGACTTCACATCCAACTGATAAACAGGCCATCTCCTATGGCCAGCCAAAGCAAGAACAGCTCTAATGGTTGCCATACGAGCTGTGGGGGCAAAGGTGTCATGACAGTCAATCCCTGGGCGCTGGGCAAAACCCTTAGCAACAAGGCGAGCCTTGTGCTTATCCAAAGTACCATCACTGAGATATTTGGTCTTGAAGACCCACTTGACTCCAATCACCTTCTTCTTCGGGGGGCGTGGCACAAGTGACCAAGTGCCATTCCTCTCAATAGCCTCCAACTCAGCTTCCATAGCTTTCTTCCATGGGGCGGACTGTAAAGCCTCCTTCACGGAGGTGGGCTCTCGATCCTGCATAACACGGGACATCAAACAATAATTGGAGCAAACAAGCTTCAAAGAATGCGCCTGGTGCCTCCGTGACCGCCGCGGACCATCCTGCAGTCCCCACTCCTCAGGAACCCCCTCGATCCCTGAATCACAGAGTGTGTCACGGGCCCAGCGAGGAGGAGGCCGAACCTCCCCTCGTCGTTCTCCATCAGTAGAAGACTCTGGAATGTCCACCGGTGGTAACTCCTCAGAAGGGTCCGATGGAACAGTAGACTCTGTGTCAGAAACAGAATCATAATCAAAAGGCACAGGCTCCAGTGGAACTGTAGAAGGAGCCAAACTCTCCCCTGGATCGCCAAGAACGGGGTGCTCCTCACCCGTTGAAGAAGCCGGAACCTCCACAAACCGAACATCACGGCTAGTATAGACATCCCGCTTGACGGGATCATACAGTCGATAGCATTGGGACTGGGAGCTGTAGCCAACAAATACCTGTTTGCGAGAAGCCGCTTCAAATTTATCACGGTGAGCCTTGGGAATGTGAACATAGGCATCACACCCAAAGACTCTAAAGTAAGAAACATCTGGCTTCGTCCCAAAATAAGCCTCAAATGGAGTCATCCATTCGACGGCCGAAGTAGGGGATCGATTAAGGATGTGGACTGTAGTAGCCACAACCTCGGCCCACAGAACCTAAGGGGTCTGTCGATGCTCCATCATGGTGCGCGCCATCTCAATCACACTGCGGTTCTTCCATTCTAGAATACCATTTTCTTGAGGAGTATTGGTATTGGCAAACTCCTGGTGAATTCCTCGATCTGCACAAAACCGAGCAAATTCATTAGACACAAATTCACCTCCCTTGTCGGATCGCAAGGTCTTCAACTTCCGGCCTGATCGGTTCTTCTCAAAGAGAAGCCAATCCTTGAAGTGCGAGAAAGCTTCTGACATTAGTGCCAAAAAATAGGCCCATGTCATCCTGCTATAATCATCCACGATCAGCATGAAGTACGAGCTCCCACGCAGGGACTCATTCCGCATAGGGCCACATAGATCCGTAGATACTAACTCCATCGGTGAAGTAGACCGCCGCGAAGCGGTGTGGGGAATGGCATCTCTATGCTGCTTCCCCCGTATGCAGGAGACACATGGCTGCTGGCTCACCACTATATCCGGCAACCCTCGAACAAGCTGTCCACGTGACGCCCTCCAAAGATAGTCATAGTTCAGGTGACCAAACCGAGCATGCCATAACTCAGACTGTGACTGTGAGGTAAGAAGAAGAGTAGAGAGGGCAGTGGAAGACTTCAGTTTGTAAATGCCGTTCTCCTCATATCCACATGATAGAACCTTCCTTGATTCACGATCAAGGACTCGCACTGTAGAACTATCAAACTCCACCAAAAGACCAAGGGAGCAAATCTTATGAACTGAAAGGAGATGGTACCCTAATCCTGGTACATGCAAAACCTCTGAGGTATGGGTGCCACCTCGTCCATCCGGAATAAGCTGCATCTTACCCCGACCTGCAATAGAAACTGAAGAGCTGTCTCCAATGAGAACCTGCCCACACGAAGGTCGCAGCTGGGCAACACCATCTGATGAAGGAGTCATGTGCTGGGAGGCACCACTATCAACAATCCACTCTCGAGCTTGGGGAACCGCCATCGCAGCATCAGAAGCATTCGGTGAAGCGTCCTCAATGACAACTAAATGTAGAAATGCAGCTGATGAGGGTGCAGCCACCGCTCCAGAATCCTTGGTTTCCTTCTTCTTGGTGTCCTTCGAGTCTTTGTCAGGGCAATCCTTCTTCCAATGGCCAGTCTTTCTACAAATATGGCATGTGGAGTCTTTGTCCTTGTCCTTCTTGGACTTGTTATCCCCCTTCTTCTTCTTTTGGTCCTTCCCCTTCTTCTGAGAGGCTTGACCTGTCAACGCCTCCGTCTTGGAAGCATTATGTCCCTTTAACTGTTCCTCTTAGTCCAAGACCATAGGAACCAACTCTTCCCACCGAAGAGTAGACTCTCGCCCCGAAGCAATAAGGGCAGAGTAAAATGTACCGAATCGTGGCGGCAACTGCGACAAGAGTGTGATCGCCATATCTTCGGAGGAAATCCGCTTCCCCGCATTCTAAACCTACATCTGTAGCTGCCTTAGCTTGTTAATGTGTTCCCTTAGCGAAGAAGACTTATTGACGGACAAAGTCCGCATCTGGACCTCCAAAGAAACCCTCTTCATCAGGGTCATCCGATTGTACATTTGATCAAGCTCCAGCCATATCTTACGAGCCACCGTCAAGTGCTCGATGTGAGCGATCATGGCTGTAGTGCATGATAGAAAGAGAAAGGATCGAATCCTGGCATTCAATTTGTCCCAATGAGACTGGGCCCTGGCCAACTCCGCACGAGCATCGGAAGAGAGTTTGGACTCATCTCTTACCAAAGGCCGGTCAATATCTTCCTGTACCAACTCCGCCAAATCATAGGACTCAAGAATGGCCAACATCATAACGCGCCAAATGCGGTAGTTGTCGCCGTCGAGCTTCTGATCTGTAGGAAGAGCCGGTAAGACAGGCACCTTCCGGTCCATAATCGCCTGGAACTCCAAGTCCATCTCTGTAGACATCTTCACCTGCAATGCCTTCTCAAACGCAAAAGCAGCCCCCTCTAACTAGGTAAACTCAGCCTGCTAAGGCTCTTCCGCGTCCTGAAGCTTCTTCACCCGCCGGAGGCGATGAAAAAGCAAAACCTGCACTTTTAGGTTAAAAACTCAAACTTTCTCCACGTCAAACAGCAGCAAATCCACCACCTGTACTCCTTTCCTGTGCGCCCACACTCGTTTCAGCCTTGTTCCAAGGCGCAGCCCTCCTGTCTGCCCTTAAACGCAAAAAACGCAAATTTGTGTCGCGATGGAAACTCCACTTCAGGTTGATTCTGCGCTCAGTCAGCCCTCAAACACTGCTCTGATACCATGTCAGAGTGCAGCGGTGCGGAAGCGTAGGACTGAGAGAGAGAGAACGCAAAGAGAGAAGGGAGAGAAAGAGACAGTGTACAATGAAGATCTGCTGTATAAAGAATGCTGAATACAAATATATACACGGGCGCAGTGCGCTGGACTGCGTGTCTCCACCTCGACGATGCGACCTGCTGTCCACCTCGAAGTCTGCTGCAGTCTGCACTGTCTGCTGTCTGAAATCTGTGAACAGAGACAGAAATCTGCACGGCACCGGTCTGTAATCTGCGACAGAGAAGAATAGACAGACTGCTGGAAACGTCGGCAATATATAGCCGAGAAACTGCCTGAAATGGGGCGCCAGAAATAGGGCGCAGCCTGGAATAAGTCCGCTGCAGGCAGTCGGACTGCCACGTGGCAGTCCGACTGCACAGTCCGACTGTGCAGCAGCCTGCTGGTCCGACTGTGCAGGCCTGCCTGCCCACCAAACAGGCTATTATCTCTAACACCCCCTCTCAGAGCCTGGGCAGGGCAGAAGCCTGAGGGATCTGGAATGTTGCCGAAGGAGAGCCTGAGGAAGCGCCTTTGTAAACAGATCCGCAAGATTGTCCTCCGTCTTGCAATACTCCACAGTGATGGTCTCATCCAGAAGCTTTTCTCGGATGAAGTGGTACTGAATCTCAATGTGCTTCGTCCGGGCATGAAAAACAGGGTTCCTCGCCAAGGCAATGCAACTTTCATTGTCACATCGCAGCAATGTAGGACGAGTCTGGGGGCACCCAAGCTCCTCCAACAATCTCCGAAGCCACACAACCTCGCATGTGGTGGAAGACGCGGCCCGATACTCCACCTCAGTAGACGAAAGGGCTACCGTGGGCTGCTTCTTGCTACTCCATGAAATAACACCTGCACCCAAAGTAAAGCAGTAACCTGTTGTAGACCGCCTGTGGTCCACGTCACTGGCCCAATCCGAGTCGCTCCAACCTGCAAGTACGAGATATGACCCATCTGTCCCCGCGGGATAATGAATCCCCAAATCAGACGTCCCCCTGAGATACCGAAGTATCCTCTGAGCAGCCTGCAAATGCACCGTCTTAGGTTCACTCATGAACCCTGCCAAGAGCCCAACAGCAAAACATAGATCAACCCTGGTGTTGAGAAGCCAAATCAAAGACCCTATCAACTGTCGATAGCGGGACACATCCGCCAAAGGAGAAGCTGAATGGGAAGTGGCCTTCCAGTTCGGATCCATAGGAGTAGAGAGGGCCCGACAATCTTCCATCTCAAAAGACACCAAGAGCTCCTGTACATATCTCTGTTGGGAGAGAAAGATCCCCCTCTGAGACTGATAAATCTCATGGCCTAAAAAGAAATGGAGTAGCCCCAAATCCGTCATCTCGAACGTCCGATGTAAAGCTGACTTTGTCTCCTGGACCTGCTGTGCATCATCACCTGTGACAATCAAATCATCAACATATAATACAAATAGCACACAACCATCCTCGGAAGTGTGAACATACAGCTACGGATCAGCCTTGGACCGCCGATATCCCAACTAAGACTGGAGGAACGAATCAATCTTCTCGTTCCAAGCTCGCGGGGCTTGCTTGAGACCATACAGGGCCTTCTTCAACCTGTAGACTTTCCCATCTGAAGAACCAAAGCCAGGAGGCTGCTCAACGTAGATCTCCTCCTTCAAATCACCATTCAGGAAGGCCGACTTCACATCCAACTGATAAACAGGCCATCTCCTATGGCCAGCCAAAGCAAGAACAGCTCTAATGGTTGCCATACGAGCTGTGGGGGCAAAGGTGTCATGACAGTCAATCCCTGGGCGCTGGGCAAAACCCTTAGCAACAAGGCGAGCCTTGTGCTTATCCAAAGTACCATCACTGAGATATTTGGTCTTGAAGACCCACTTGACTCCAATCACCTTCTTCTTCGGGGGGCGTGGCACAAGTGACCAAGTGCCATTCCTCTCAATAGCCTCCAACTCAGCTTCCATAGCTTTCTTCCATGGGGCGGACTGTAAAGCCTCCTTCACGGAGGTGGGCTCTCGATCCTGCATAACACGGGACATCAAACAATAATTGGAGCAAACAAGCTTCAAAGAATGCGCCTGGTGCCTCCGTGACCGCCGCGGACCATCCTGCAGTCCCCACTCCTCAGGAACCCCCTCGATCCCTGAATCACAGAGTGTGTCACGGGCCCAGCGAGGAGGAGGCCGAACCTCCCCTCGTCGTTCTCCATCAGTAGAAGACTCTGGAATGTCCACCGGTGGTAACTCCTCAGAAGGGTCCGATGGAACAGTAGACTCTGTGTCAGAAACAGAATCATAATCAAAAGGCACAGGCTCCAGTGGAACTGTAGAAGGAGCCAAACTCTCCCCTGGATCGCCAAGAACGGGGTGCTCCTCACCCGTTGAAGAAGCCGGAACCTCCACAAACCGAACATCACGGCTAGTATAGACATCCCGCTTGACGGGATCATACAGTCGATAGCCTTGGGACTGGGAGCTGTAGCCAACAAATACCTGTTTGCGAGAAGCCGCTTCAAATTTATCACGGTGAGCCTTGGGAATGTGAACATAGGCATCACACCCAAAGACTCTAAAGTAAGAAACATCTGGCTTCGTCCCAAAATAAGCCTCAAATGGAGTCATCCATTCGACGGCCGAAGTAGGGGATCGATTAAGGATGTGGACTGCAGTAGCCACAACCTCGGCCCACAGAACCTAAGGGGTCTGTCGATGCTCCATCATGGTGCGCGCCATCTCGATCACACTGCGGTTCTTCCATTCTAGAATACCATTTTCTTGAGGAGTATTGGTATTGGCAAACTCCTGGTGAATTCCTCGATCTGCACAAAACCGAGCAAATTCATTAGACACAAATTCACCTCCCTTGTCGGATCGCAAGGTCTTCAACTTCCGGCCTGATCGGTTCTTCTCAAAGAGAAGCCAATCCTTGAAGTGCGAGAAAGCTTCTGACTTTAGTGCCAAAAAATAGGCCCATGTCATCCTGCTATAATCATCCACGATCAGCATGAAGTACGAGCTCCCACGCAGGGACTCATTCCGCATAGGGCCACATAGATCCGTAGATACTAACTCCATCGGTGAAGTAGACCGCCGCGAAGCGGTGTGGGGAATGGCATCTCTATGCTGCTTCCCCCGTATGCAGGAGACACATGGCTGCTGGCTCACCACTATATCCGGCAACCCTCGAACAAGCTGTCCACGTGACGCCCTCCAAAGATAGTCATAGTTCAGGTGACCAAACCGAGCATGCCATAACTCAGACTGTGACTGTGAGGTAAGAAGAAGAGTAGAGAGGGCAGTGGAAGACTTCAGTTTGTAAATGCCGTTCTCCTCATATCCACATGATAGAACCTTCCTTGATTCACGATCAAGGACTCGCACTGTAGAACTATCAAACTCCACCAAAAGACCAAGGGAGCAAATCTTATGAACTGAAAGGAGATGGTACCCTAATCCTGGTACATGCAAAACCTCTGAGGTATGGGTGCCACCTCGTCCATCCGGAATAAGCTGCATCTTACCCCGACCTGCAATAGAAACTGAAGAGCTGTCTCCAATGAGAACCTGCCCACACGAAGGTCGCAGCTGGGCAACACCATCTGATGAAGGAGTCATGTGCCGGGAGGCACCACTATCAACAATCCACTCTCGAGCTTGGGGAACCGCCATCGCAGCATCAGAAGCATTCGGTGAAGCGTCCTCAATGACAACTAAATGTAGAAATGCAGCTGATGAGGGTGCAGCCACCGCTCCAGAATCCTTGGTTTCCTTCTTCTTGGTGTCCTTCGAGTCTTTGTCAGGGCAATCCTTCTTCCAATGGCCAGTCTTTCTACAAATATGGCATGTGGAGTCTTTGTCCTTGTCCTTCTTGGACTTGTTATCCCCCTTCTTCTTCTTTTGGTCCTTCCCCTTCTTCTGAGGGGCTTGACCTGTCAACGCCTCCGTCTTGGAAGCATTATGTCCCTTTAACTGTTCCTCTTAGTCCAAGACCATAGGAACCAACTCTTCCCACCGAAGAGTAGACTCTCGCCCCGAAGCAATAAGGGCAGAGTAAAATGTACCGAATCGTGGCGGCAACTGGGACAAGAGTGTGATCGCCATATCTTCGGAGGAAATCCGCTTCCCCGCATTCTAAACCTGCATCTGTAGCTGCCTTAGCTTGTTAATGTGTTCCCTTAGCGAAGAAGACTTATTGACGGACAAAGTCCGCATCTGGACCTCCAAAGAAACCCTCTTCATCAGGGTCATCCGATTGTACATTTGATCAAGCTCCAGCCATATCTTACGAGCCACCGTCAAGTGCTCGATGTGAGCGATCATGGCTGTAGTGCATGATAGAAAGAGAAAGGATCGAATCCTGGCATTCAATTTGTCCCAATGAGACTGGGCCCTGGCCAACTCCGCACGAGCATCGGAAGAGAGTTTGGACTCATCTCTTACCGAAGGCCGGTCAATATCTTCCTGTACCAACTCCGCCAAATCATAGGACTCAAGAATGGCCAACATCATAACGCGCCAAATGCGGTAGTTGTCGCCGTCGAGCTTCTGATCTGTAGGAAGAGCCGGTAAGACAGGCACCTTCCGGTCCATAATCGCCTGGAACTCCAAGTCCATCTCTGTAGACATCTTCACCTGCAATGCCTTCTCAAACGCAAAAGCAGCCCCCTCTAACTAGGTAAACTCAGCCTGCTAAGGCTCTTCCGCGTCCTGAAGCTTCTTCACCCGCCGGAGGCGATGAAAAAGCAAAACCTGCACTTTTAGGTTAAAAACTCAAACTTTCTCCACGTCAAACAGCAGCAAATCCACCACCTGTACTCCTTTCCTGTGCGCCCACACTCGTTTCAGCCTTGTTCCAAGGCGCAGCCCTCCTGTCTGCCCTTAAACGCAAAAAACGCAAATTTGTGTCGCGATGGAAACTCCACTTCAGGTTGATTCTGCGCTCAGTCAGCCCTCAAACACTGCTCTGATACCATGTCAGAGTGCAGCGGTGCGGAAGCGTAGGACTGAGAGAGAGAGAACGCAAAGAGAGAAGGGAGAGAAAGAGACAGTGTACAATGAAGATCTGCTGTATAAAGAATGCTGAATACAAAGATATACACGGGCGCAGTGCGCTGGACTGCGTGTCTCCACCTCGACGATGCGACCTGCTGTCCACCTCGAAGTCTGCTGCAGTCTGCACTGTCTGCTGTCTGAAATCTGTGAACAGAGACAGAAATCTGCATGGCACCGGTCTGTAATCTGCAACAGAGAAAAATAGACAGACTGCTGGAAACATCGGCAATATATAGCCGAGAAACTGCCTGAAATGGGGCGCCAGAAATAGGGCGCAGCCTGGAATAAGTCGGCTGCAGGCAGTCGGACTGCCACGTGGCAGTCCGACTGCACAGTCTGACTGTGCAGCAGCCTGCTGGTCCGACTGTGCAGGCCTGCCTGCCCACCAAACAGGCTATGATCTCTAACAACATCAACTTAACAGTAGCAGAGACATTTCTAGCCTTCCATGAGCGGACAACCTCGTGTGGAATAAGTGTGGGATCAGGTTGGGCTTTCAACCCCTGCACAAGATTCCATAGCTTCTGAGAGTCAAGGACATGTCTCATGAAGTTCGACCAAGTGGTAAAGTTTTACCCGTTAAAACGAGTCTTATCATTGAAAGCATGCTTGGCAGAAGATGAGCTGGAATCATGAAGTGTCGGAAAAGTGGGATAAGATGGAGATAGAGGGTAAGATAGTCGTGGTGGGTGCGTCTGATAGGAAGAATGAGGGGAAAAAGATAAGTAGACAAAAATAAGCTGGGAGTGTCCAATGAGTGCCAATTGATACAGAGGCACTGGAGCATGAATGTTTCCATAAGGTGCCAATGGAGGTGAAGGAACTCGGACACGAAAGCCCTATCCAAAGCTCGATTGGGACACAACAGCATGACCAGGAGGTCCACTAGGTAATACTATAGAGGCAAGATGTGATACCAACTGATCCACACTCGAGAGAGACTAGGGGGGATACCCAGACTGAAATGATCCCGAAAGTGTGTGAGAAGTAGGTGAAACCCCACCCGATGAATGATGTCCTAAAGGCGGTGCCTATGTTTCCATAACCCCCCGGTGCAGTGTGATGTGCAACATGAGGTGTTTAATAGAGAAATCTAAATGGTGTGAAGGGAAGTGGAGAAGCAACGAAAAAATGTATTGGGATGGGTGGGTTTTGAATTTGTGGTATGAAAGGTACAGATGCATTTTGTTCATTTTTACAATTTAATGATTGAAAATGAAATGATGATGATGATGATGCACATGCAATGTAGAAACAAAAACACCAAATTCATTCTGATTTTGAGAAGTAAATTGAAAAGAATGAAGGGTAGAAAAAGAGGTACCTTGATTTTTCTTATAATCCCCACAACGCGTGTTAACATACAAAAATTGGTCCTCAAGAGAACCTTTTCCGTAGTCAACTAATTGTACTCTATCTTCCTCATGATTTCTATCATTATATTGCAAAGTAGAAGAGATAAAAGACGAAGGAATAAAAGACGAATCTAAGTACCTTGCACTAGAGTGATCGAAAGAGGATAAAATAATGGAACACACTCCGGATCTCTTTCTCCAACAGGGAGGCCCATCCCTGTGGGAGGTCTCGATGGTCCTACACTATCATCAAATTTATGCGCAACATCTGAAGAGAGAAATTCATGCGTATCTTCATTGAGTAGCTTCTCATGAAGGGCAATCCTTCGATCAAGCTCCTCAATCTTCTTTCGTCTAAAGTCCATGATCACATGATATTCTTCAGTGGAAAGCTTATATAGCCTTTCATCCGTGTTGTCGGAAAATTCTTCCACCGTGTTGAAACTTTGTGGAGCAAGTTATTCTGCCCACTCTCACTTGGTTCTCGACATAGGTTGTTTTGGAGACTGAATTGGTGTTGATGTGTACGAAGTCATTTGAGCCTATTGTTGTTCTTACTTCTTGCGAAGAGCTTTCAAATCAAAGGCCTAGGTTTCTCAAAGAGTGCCAAGCTCTGATACCATATAAAGAAATACTCTAACACAGAAACACAAATAACAATCGTACAACAAAGCACAAACTAATAAAAGAACACAGTTAGCATTAGGGTAACTGTGAGACAATGAACACAAAAAATAGCTGAATTGATATAACTGTTGAATATACAACGCTCATGCAGCAAACACACTATGCAGTGAATGAATACCGAACCTCGAACTCCCGTATCTCAAGGATCAGGGCAAGGGGAATGAGCTCGAGAAAGTGTTGTACTCTGAACGGATCCCGAATCACAACAAAGCAGCCTCCGGATGTCGAATACCAGCAAACGCAACAGTGAGAAGCTAAATCTGATGCTCACTGCAGTGAGGAGAGAGAAATATCAAAAATGCAGACTGCAGGAGAGAGAAACACTAAAAACGCAGACATGACAGCCTACAAGAGAGAGAGACTAAAAACCCAGGCAAGACAACCTACAAGAGAGAGAAATCTGCCAAACACAGGCTGCAGATGATGTGATAGGCAATACGGCAGCAGGTCTGTGCAGGAACAGCAGTCGGTTGGCTGGGATTAGCTCCAAACTACGAGAAGAGGACTAGAAATTAGGCAGCAACTGATGTAGACAGCAATGGACAGCTTTGGGTGAGATCTCCGTGAACGGGGTGTGGGCAGCAAGCTGAAACACCTGAAATCTACAAAAACAAGATTCTGGACTGAATGGAGAGCAGCATACTTATTTATAGAAAGTTTGGGCCCTTCCAAGTGGATTTGTGCTTATGGGACACAGAAACTCTCTAGGATCGCGTTTCTTTTAAATACACAAGGTTTCTTCATTAATTAAGCAAGTTTCGGGGCTGTTTAAGTAAAGCTAATGCATTTTTAGCTCTACATTCCTCACCTGGCGGCAACTAGCATACTTCTCATCCTCTTGGTGAGTCCACCATTGCTGCATTTACAGCTTTCTGTTGTCATCTTCCTCCTCATGTGCCATCCTGGCAATCGCCTCAATCTCTTGACTCTCTGGTAATTTGCATTAGGTATTTTCCCTTGTCTTCCGCACTCCAACCAGTGGTCACAACAATTGGGATCTGTCTCCGATGGATGTCACTCCCCAACACTTCACTACTCTGCCCTTGGGCATTCTGTACACTCTTACATTCATTTACAGCATTTATTCACTTTAGGGTTTCTTCTCTCTGTGTTTGTCTTTGTGTTTGAGTTTTGAGTTTTGCATTTGTATTTTGCGTTTCACATTTAGGATTTGAGTTTTCCTTGTCACTATCTAAGTCTTTGTGTTTCAATCTTAGTTGTACATGCAGTGCTTCCTCATTGCAAACCCTAGCATATCTTCACACATGCATCCAAAACAACAATAATCCCTAACTATTACAAACCTTGTGACAACAAAGAAGGTGAAAGATACAAATAATATAGACTAAACCTCAATCTCCTCCTAGATTGAAACTTAGTGATAAAAAATTCTATCTTCACCATGATTGAAGAGTTACTTGCACAAGGAAGTAAACCTACAACTAATTGTTTCCAATACATCGATGAAATGATTAGCCTACTTATGCGAGCTATGAGCTTATGGACATAGGCTTGCTTATTGATGAGACCAAGAAATAGATAGTCACGATGCTACTTTTTATATGAGCACATTTTCAATAGGTATTGTTCACAAGCATGGAGATCTCAAAGACTACTCTCTGAGTGTACGGCTAAAAGCACGTGCTTTGTCACCTTTTATAGGGCTAGCCTTGCCAACACCGAAGAGGAAATCCAAGGATTAGAGAGAAAAGCCCATCCCATTCTTGCAAAACTGGTATGCACTTAGAGTCTGTTAGGAATAAAGGGCCATCATGCCTTTTATATGTGCACGAGTGTGAACACACCCTTAGCACATTGTACTTTCATACATATATCTATCTAAAACCTAAAGTGGTACACTCGCCATTGTACCGAAAAACGTGTTCACTCTCTACTCTCCTCACTCGCACTCTCTCTGTCTCTCTCTCTGTGCGTAATGATTGTCTCCCTTGATCTCCATGCCTAATCGATTCCTTCAAACTGGTATCAGAGCATAAGGTACTGCAGGTGCTGCAGACGATCATCAATCAGGGTGAGGCAGTAGTCAGCTGCAGAAAGCCAACAGGCTATGGAGAGTGTGCGAGAGCCAGGCTCCAACTATGCGCCAAGGCTCGTGGAGACGTAACAGGCTTCAGCAAGTGACTGCTGCGCGACACGTAACAGGTGACAGCTACACGTGACAAGACTGCATCGAGCGCTGACGAGCGCGACCAGCAAGGACAGGGCTGATGGGTCAACGGACCCGTGAGCGGGCGCGCAACGCATGATGGGACTAGCGGGGTGAGAACAGGCTTGACGGGTCAACGGACCCGTCATCCAATTTTTTTTTCTTCATAAAATCTTTTTTTTTTAACTCCTCTCCTCCAGGCATTCGCGCGCGCAAGCACAGTATACAGATTTGTGCAAAATTGAACCAGAGATTTGGGGCTTTTCCTAGATTTGGGGAATTTGATGCAGGACAAGCAAATCTGTCTCAAAAATTGCAGGAATTCGTGACATTTTGTCCCCGACATTTATGGCTTTTCATGTACATGCACAAATTGGGCTGAAATTGACCCAATTTCTTGCCATTGAGGCACATTGGACCCCGTGCAATTTGGGGCTTTTGCGATTTGGGCAAAATTTGTGCAGCATTTGGTCATTTTAAGTATATGCAGGTTGAATTCCGCGCAATTTGGACATCAACACTTGGTAAAATTTGGGGGTTTTTCTGAAATTGCTTTATTTTGGCAAAATTGGGCAGTCCTATGCATGACAGAGGAAATGCAGATGTGTATTTGACGCTTTTGAGCACAAAATTTTGGGGCTTTTGACCGTTTATGTCAAATTTTATGCCCGTGGGTACACGTACAACAGAAATTGCAACTGAAATTTTGGGATTTCTCATGTAATGTGATGCACATGCCCTTTGGAACGGCTGTAATCAGTTGGATAATGCTGTAGCACTTGGTTTGGTGCTTCTGAAAACTGAATTACAGATCTGAAATCTGTACTTCTGCGTGGTCATTTATTGCTGTTTGGTACTTGTTTGTACCTTGGTCACTTGGGTGACAATTTGGGCCTGCATTTGCTGGTTTTTTGGTCATTTTTGAGCTGAAAACCATGGCTGGCAGCAATGACTGCAGTAATTTGATACATATAAAGAAGCTTGAAGGCGCACATAATTTTGCAATGTGGCAAAAACAATGCTACAATATCCTATTACAAAAGAAGCAGGCAAAGCCGATCAAAACTAAAGGGGCAAAGCCTGTGGACATGGATCAAGACGATTGGGATGAGTTGAATGAGCTTGCACGCTCAACCATAGAGCTATCAATTTCTGATGCCTTGCTCTTCAACATTGAAGGTTTGGATTCTGCATATGCTATATGGACTAGACTGGAAGAACTGTATGCACAGAAGAGCGCTGCAAGTAAAGTGTATTGGCTGAAAAAGCTTATGGATTTGCGTATGAAAGAAGATACAACAATGTCTACTCACTTGAATGAGTTTAACTCCATTTTCAGCCAGCTGGTTGCCTTGAAGTTCATGATTGATGAGGAATTTAAGGCTACTTTCTTGCTTTGCACTCTACCAGAGACTTGGGATACATTCAGAACTGCTATGAGCAATTCTAATGTGATCCTTTTGTATGCTGATGTAGAGAGTGCTCTACTTATGGAAGAGATGAATCGGCAGAACAATGCATCGAATAAGTCTTCCAGTGCTTTGCATACTAGGGGTAGACCACAGCAAAAGGGCAAATATGATGGCGAGGGACGCAGTAAATAACATGGCAAAGATGTTGAATGCCATCATTGTGGCAAGAAGGATCACTTTAAACATAACTGCTACAAATGGAAGAAAGAGAAAGGAAAAGGCAATAAGACATATGATTGCAAGCAAGAGAAGAAGGAAAGTCAGTCTAAGAAGAGCAGTGTAAAAATTGAAGAGGTGAATGTAATCACTCATGACAGTGACAGTGGGAGTGATGTACTCTTTATCTCTTTACATTTTGGTGCACATGCTGTACTTGCAGATACAGATGATGACATGCATACCTGGATTCTTGATTCAAGTGCTTCCTTTCATGTCACCCCTCATCGTGAGTGGTTTTTCGCATATACAGGGGGTCGACATGGTGTTGTCCATCTTGGGAACAACTATGCATGTGAGATTGCAAGTATTGACAGTGTGCAGTTACAGTTTCAGCATGGCTCTGTCTTTACACTTCAGCATGTATGGCATGTACCTCAGCTCAAGAAGAGCTTGATCAGTACAAGGCAGCTAGACGATGATGATTTTCATACCACCTTTGGTGATGGAAAATGGAAGATGTGTAAGGGATCTAGGGTTATTGCCAAAGGTTGCAAGAGTAATACGTTGTATCCACTTCATGTATCTAGTGTGCGTGACCATGTTGTTGCCGTGACCAAGCAGCCAAGTGTTTCTTTGTGGCATGGCCGATTGGGACACATGAGTCAAACAGGAATGAAAGTCCTTTCTCGTTTGGGTTACTTGCCTTGTCTTCATTGTGCTAATTTTGAGCACTGTGATCATTGTATTTATGGCAAGCATGCACAGACTTCTCACAAAAAGTCTCTTTCTTTGAAATCTTCTCCTCTAGAGTTAGTGCATTCCGATGTATATCAAATGCCAGGATTATATTTAGGAGGAAAGAAATATTTTGTCACCTTTGTCGATGATGCTACACGGAAAGTATGGGTTTACCCTATTTGTAGCAAGGATGAAGTGCTTAATAAGTTTAAAAAATTCTTAGCATTGGCTGAAAATCAAACAGATAAGACACTTAAGTGTCTTCGCTCTGACAATGGTGGGGAATATGTGTCCAAAGCCTTTCAGGCATTTTTTAACAGCAAAGGGATAAAGAGGCAGCTCACTGCCCCTCATAATCCGTCCCAAAATGGAGTTGCAGAGCGTATGAATCGGACCATACAGGATAAGGTCCGTACGATGCTATCTCATGCTGCATTACCCCATGGTTTTTGGGCAGAGACTGTTATGACAGCCGTTCACTTGGAATCTCTTGAAAAAAATGGCACTTGGGACTTGGTGCAGTTGCCTAAAGGGCAGAAAACCCTTCCATGCAAATGGGTTTACAAAATGAAGGTCACTTCTGGTTCCTCACCAAAGTACAAAGCAAGATTGGTTGCAAAGGGGTACAAGGAGAAGCATGGAATTGACTTTGATGAGATTTTCTCTCCTGTAGTCAAGATAACTACATTGAGAACCATTTTGGGCTTGGTTGCAGTTGAGGATATGGAGCTCATACAGATGGATGTAAAGACTGTATTTTTACATGGTGATCTGCATGAAGTCATATTTATGCAGCAATCTAAAGGGTTTGTTGAACAAGGGAAAGAACAAATGGTATGTAAATTCAAAAGGAGTTTGTATGGGCTGAAAAACGTACCAAGAGAATGGTATCATAAGTTTGATACATTCATGTAGTCCCAAGGCTTTCATAGAGTCAAGTAGATCACTGCTTGTACACCAAGAAGGCAGCAAATGGCAGCCTGATTATCTTGGTTTTGTATGTTAATGAAATGCTGATTGCTGGCAGGGATACTCATGCTTTGAATTCATTTAAGTAAAGTCTTCATGGCAGCTTTGACATGAAGGATCTAGGTGATGCAAATCACATTCTTGGCATGCGAATACTCACAGATAGATCTAAAGGCTTACTCTATCTATCTCAGCAGGAGTATATCTCCAAAGTTTTGCAGCGTTTCAATATGGAGAGGGGAAAACAATTGGGGTTTCATTGCCTCCATATGTGAAACTCGGTGCAGAGAACAGCTCTACATCTGATGATGAGAAGGCTGAAATGGCCAAGATACCATATGCTTCAGCTGTTGGTAGTTTGATATATGCAATGGTTGCTACACGTCCTGACATTGCTTTTGCACTGGGAATGGTTAGCAGATACATGGCAACCCCTCGCAAGAAGCATTGGGATGCAGTGAAAGGTATTATGAGATACCTCAAAGGCACAAAGGAGTAGTACATCTGCTTTGGAAAGCAGAAGGCGTCTGTTGTTGGCTTTACGAATGCAGACTATGCTGGTCATGCAGACTGCAGGAAGTCCACTTCTGGATGTGTTTACTTTCACAGGAGAAGCGGTCTCTTGGATCTCCAGGCTACAAAAGTGTGTTGCATTGTCTACTACAGAGGCAGAGTATGTAATTGCCACTGGGGCATGCAAGGAGGCTTTATGGCTTTCACATCTGGTGGGAGAGCTTGGCATCACAGAGTTACCTGTTCTCCATTGTGATAGTCAAAGTGCTATCATGCTAGCACGGAATCCTGTCTTTCATGCAAAGACAAAGCACATACAGGTGAAGTATCACTTCATTAGAGATGTACTTGACAGCAAGAGCATTAAGCTTGTCAAAGTGCATACAGATGATAATCCTGCAGACCTTCTCACGAAGGGTCTTCCAACAAAGCGGTTTGCTCATTGCCAACAGATGATGGGAGTTGGATAGATATATTTATTTCGGCTTTGTACATACTTAGACTTAGCTGATTCTTTTTTCCTCTTAAGGCAAATTGCCTTTAGGCGGGAGGTTGTTGGGAATAAAGGGCCATCGTGCCTTTTATATGTGCACGGGTGTGAACACACCCTTAGCACATTGTACTTTCATACATATATCTATCTAAAACCTAAAGTGGTACACTCGTCATTGTACCGCAAAACGTGTTCACTCTCTACTCTCCTCACTCACACTCTCTCCGTCTCTCTCACTGTGCATAATGACTGTCTGCCTTGATCTCCATGCCTAATCTATTCCTTCAGAGCCGCTTTAACATTCCTACTTCTTGGATTCCTACTTCTCAGTGCTGTTTTCATACTTCTGAATTATCCTCGGATTCCTACTTCTCAATGCTGTTAATTCCTACTTCTCAGTATTGGCAGAATAATTCTCTTCTTGGATTCCTACTTCTCTTGGACACAACTACTTCATAAGCTATACCCATACTGCGAGTCGTTTCTAAGATAAAACACCAACACACAGGAAAACTGTTGGACAAGCAGGTTTGCATCTCTTTCAACCTATGAAGTCCTGTGTTCTGGGAGCAGAACCTATCTGATTTGCTTTGTACCCATAATACCGTTACCTGAGCTATCTTTCTATATGAAATCACACCTATCCCACTACATGCATATGATAACATACTCAATCCATGTTCAGAAAAGGGCTACAACAGTATTTAGAGTCATTACAACATTTCTGTTTGAAAAGAGCCTTCTTGTGAATCTCAATAAGATAAAGGTTAAGTTATTCAAAAGACATTCACCCTCTTTAGACAGAAAGAAAGTTGTATCATCATCTTTAAAAAGGTCACGACAGCTATGGGACAAACAAGGTGTTACAGTACTGATAGAATATCATGTGTGCTGGGCAGAACAAAACAAATGAAAAAAAAACATACCATACACAGGAAACCAAGATAAGAGGAGGCCTTGTGTTAAATCAATACTGAATCTTAACATAGATGGAGGAATGAGTTAAGAAGAGCAGAAACTGTCCAAACAAAAGCAGAGACTTGTTTTAAGGTTGTGGTTTTAAAAACAAAGTTCTGCAGACCTCATTGGACTTTTAAAGATGTTAATGTAAGTTTCCACTTTGTATTCTCTTAATGCATAGATGTGCATCCATGAGGCAAGCCTCTACCATTCTATTTTAGATTAATGTAATAAAACTTTTAATGATTCTAACTACTTCAATTTGAGATGAAAGATACTTCATTAGTAGCTTGCCTTTATTTGAAACAAGGGGCTGTGTCTCTCGATCACTGGACTGATTGACCATATTGACTCCCATCTCAAGCTCACCCTCAGTTTCTGGATCTGATGCCCCCTCTTCAGCAACAAATGAAGTTGTAAGATTCAGAACAGGGAAGTTCAGCAATTTTGATACCAAATTGAAGACCGCAATTGATACACCCACTGCAGCTAGCTCCACAGAACCTTCAAAGCACACAAGGAAAAGTCAAGACCATGAAGATAATCAAAAGGTTGTCTTCAGCAAAGACAACACAGACAAAGTGACAAACTCAAAGATCTATAAGAAATCAGAAGTGCCAACACAAAGCATTGGTGCTAGAAAAGAACATATGCCATGAGTCTAGAAAGCATCCATGATAGTACATGAGCAGTCAAACAGGGCTTGTGGGACAAGACTTCAACAATCTAGAGTGAGGATCAGGCTTTATAGGCATTGCAGAGTCAAAGTAGGGAGAGTGGGAGGCATTCCTATTTGCAGTGGGAGTAAAGGATTCCCTCCTCAAGAGGGAGGGTTCCCTAGAGTCTTGCAGGCTGTCAGAGGATAGGCAGCTACCTCCTACAGCAACTGGATAGAGTAGTGTGAGCGATTGGCATAGTCACAAGTGTCAGGGGGCAAGGACAGTGATGGGGACAGCTAAAAGTAGGGACAGGGGAATGGAGGACCAGGACACTATTATGTACTGCAAAAATAACAAATCTTATACCTTCAACTTTGAACTTCAGAATGTGTTGGTCACTACAAAAAGAGAGATTGAAGGAAAATTTGGGGAAGGAAAACATAACCTGAAAGGAAACATCTAGCTAGGAAACAACAAATAACTGAAAAACACTAAACAAAGCACTAGAGGTCTAATACAATGTGGAACTGATAGGGGGATCAACATCATTCTAAGATATCTCTCATGGGTCTATCCAACATGGATAAGCTGAAGTGTTGAGGTAGGGCTGCTCGATGGCATGTCAATATCGTATGAATCCTTTGGTGGTGCCTCAAGCAAGGATGTGGACCAGCGGGCCATGGGCAGCATGCTTTACATCTCTCAATGGCTCTGTTAGGGTGACTCCCTATAGTGGAACCACGGATCAATCTGGGGTATGTTCTGAGGTATTAAGTGTAGCTACAGCTCTAAAGACCACACAAACACATCATGTCACTCGTCCCGACATGAACTTGGCGTTGGACACACCAGTCCAAGATTTGGATCGCCAAAATATGTGAACTCAATGACACGCATCAAATCCACCGATAACGCAAGAGCATCAGCATGCCCTCTCTCCACCTGCACACTTGCCCTTTCTGGCTAGGAGCATGTGAGGGCATACAGCATCACTAGAGCCAAGAAGAACCGTCGATTTGAGCCATCGGTAGGCACCAGTGAACCAAGATGATGTAGACATGTACATGATCTCGTGCTGCGCCATGCACGACCATGATATCTACTGCATGAAGTAGCAACATGTCTTTTGTATCTTTCTTCTCTTCAAATGTGACACTATATCACACCATTCCATCTCTTCACCTTCGTATGCATCACCATCATGCGGTTGCATCATGATGAAAGTAGAGACTCCTCCATAGGCTGGAGCAATTCAAACCCTCTTTGAAAAGCACTTATGAGCATCGTTCACGACGAAAGCACCATGAAATGTGTTAGAAGAACAAATCTCTCGATCACAAGGAAACCAATAGGATCATAAGGAAGTGAAATGAGAACAAAAGTACTTGGATGTCACCTCGGAAAGGAGAGAGTAGGGAAGGGAGTGTGAACACCTGCAAAAAATCCCAAAATAAATGAAAATTGCATGGGCGAAACAAACTAAACAAGCATGCCATATGAACAGCTGCAAACAAAGAAGGTGCACATAGAATAAGCATTCAAAAGCTTAAGAGCACGGAAATACCAATTGCCAACGAAGCAGTGTCAAATTGTGGATGCGACATGTCAGCCCACATGTCAATGCCAAGTGAGACAGCACAGTCAGCATCAGCAACAGCACAATGAACATCATCAGAAGTGTGCAAGTTGGCAAAATGACAACAATGAAGTCAACACCAACGCCAAAGCATCAGACGCAATAGTAGTAGTGCAAGAAGAACCAAGTGAAATCAAACGGCTCATCAAAAACACGTAAGAATGGGTGAGCCAAGCCTCTAACCCAACTATGAGATAATAACAAGGAACTATCGGAGGCACCATAAGCTGTATAGAAACACCAGGGCTCCTCATGATCCTAGAAAGCCCCTCTAAAACACAAAGGGCTAGGAAATCCATAGTCGCATCACCGATATCATCCCCCTTTGAAAGGGATGGAAGGTACGATGGAACCACCAAAGGAGATGAAGGGGGATGGAATGGAACTGGCGGAATAGATGGTGCACAATCGGGAACGGATGCAGCTACAGAAAGATGCCTCGAAGGGCCCTATACAAAGAAAGGGGAATGGAGCATAGATAGTCCCCCTCTCCAGCCAATCTGTCACAAAAGTGGCTCCGGTAGAAAAATCACCAACAAAGATGGCCGGCTCCGTGAAGACAACACGGCACCCGAGTCTAGGAAGACCATAAACTAAGAGGAGAGGGAAGCCCAAGTCAAGAACATATATGGCCTCAGCAACCAAGCTCAATGGACAATCAAACAATAGAGGCAAGGTGCCAACACTACTAATAGGCACCAAAGAAATGTCACTAGTAATGATGATATCCTTTGATGGACGGAGAACATGTAGAAAATCACCTTGGGAGTCATAGGACTCAATGCACCATTGTCAAGGAGCCAAGGCTGCTCAAAAGAAGAGACAGTCAAAGAAGGCTCCTCCACCTAATAAATGTGTAGAAACACTGACTCCGTGGAAATAGTGGGTAACGAAGTAGACGTAGACAAAGGCCCCAATGTAAATCCACCTTTCACTCCCGGACGAAGGTAAGGGTGTCAAAAGTGGATGCAACAATGGAAGCATAAATATGTGCTGAATTAAATTGCTAAACACAAGACAAAAGAGAAAGGAAAGAAGGAACACTAAAGAACACAATACACATGAGAACTTAGATGTATGCTCGGGAAATGGAATCCATATATCCAACACAAGACAATCGCATACAACCGTGAGTCACTGTTTGTGGACACCGGCACTAGCTCCTCACCCTAGCAGAAGATCCACAAGTGTGATGATGAGTGACTAACTGACTGAGGAGAAAGAGCCTGAATAAATAGGACAAAATATGTCCTCAATATGATCAAGTCGGCCAGCAATAAATGCTAATATGATCAATATAAAGACCATGAAAAATGCCTAACATATCTGAAATAATGCCCAGCACAAAATCATGCACAGACTCACCCATGAGCTAACATATCTGCTAACAAAGGGTATATCCTCCAACACTTCTCCTCAGGTTGCAAGGTCTTCCCACAATGAGGACACATGGGATATCCTCTACGCTTCCCCACAAAAGCTATATCAAAGTCAAAAGATGACTCCAACTTATTCCTCTTCTCTTTCTTCTGCTTGGCTTGTCCTGTACCTATAGATAAAAGAACATAAGCACAACCATGTGCACGCACTTCACAACAATCTGGCTCACTATGATGTGCCTCTTGTTCAAGCATCAATGGAACTAGCTCCTCCCAAGTGAGTCTCTCCCAGCTACGAGAAGTAAGAAGACTAGTATAGAACACATCATAAGTCAATGATGGAATATGTGAGAGGAGTGTCATGACTAGGTCCTCCAAAGAAATGTTTGTACCAAGGAATAAAAGCTCGTCCCAAATCTCCTCCCTCCTATGGATGTGATCCCTTGTCGTAGGCAAATTTGCGACAGAGAGCTATCACAGCTTCAACTCGAGATAAGCGATGCCCAAATGTCTAGATCCGAAAGAGAGATACCAATCTCCACCAAATCTCTACAACGGTGTGGATACGTCTAGCATGCACACGCACAAAATCCGTATGACTCAAAAGGAGAGAAGAGTGGGCTTTGGCATTCAACCGATCCCATAAAGCTACCAAATCTGCGGTCACACCATCATGAGGATACACGGTAGGTCAAGGTATAGGGACTATAACAAAACCCCAAAGGTCACAGTCGTCGAAAGAGACACTTCATGGGCACAACCATAGAGGGTAGTTCGCCCATCCAACTTGTCGAATGTAGAGAGAGAGGGTAGGACTAGCACCTACTCATGAGATGCCATCAATGCCAATCGGAGACTAGAAGCCCCAAAAGAATATAATGAAAAAGAGTAATAAGATAGTGGTCAGTCTGAATGATCCTAAACCACACGATCCCCCCATAGCATACACATCGACCATAGATGTCCTTCAATAAAGTACCTGCAAGAAAACAAAAGAAGATGTTGCCACTGGAATAAAGGTGACCAATAAGAGGTGTTTTCAAGATAATCAGGGTCCATCAAGCCTTGGTACAAAAGAAAACTGCCAAGGGCAAGGTAGACGGGGAGTATCTGATGCCGTAGGGAACACACAACGCCAAGCAAAGAAAGGGAGTAGTAAATGCAGAGGAAAATAGATCTTTAGTGTGTAATCACAGCCAATCCAAGGGTTGGTAATGTACCAGGAGTACCCAAAAATAGTGTACATGTAATAAACACAAATCTGCCCTGCTACTGGCCTAAAAAAGAGGCTGCCCAACACCAAAAAGAAGTTGCCCTGGTCAACAAAGACCAGCCAATATGAGAACACAGCAGAGAAAGGATGCTGTCCACCTATAAACTTGCCACTCAACAAAGAAGAATGTCGCCCAACTGAGAAGAGTTGCTACCCAGTCTTAAAGGCTGCCACCTAGTCGAAAGGAGCCTCCCCAACAGCAAAACGCAGATTCAAGGGGGGTTGCTTGCAGAAAACCTAGTCAATGCAGGCCCTATTCCTATAGCAAGTGTGTCGAGCGCTGTCTACACAAAAACACAAGTGGTATAAGGCTTGGTTCTATAGCATATGTACCACGGCTTGCCTACAAAAAACATAAAACTGTTTTGGTGTCGCCAGCCAATAGAATGGCCACCCAGCCTATTTGACACCGCCCGGGTGCAGTAATGGTACTGCCCAGCCACCTAGGAGCAAAACACAAATCTGCCCTCATAAACACAGCCTTAAAAAAGGGCTGAAAACAGACCACCCTACCCTATTTGACTCCAAGCACAAGGTCTACAACAACAGCAAATGGGGATTATGCCTAGCAAGTTTTGTTGCGGACAACATGATTCTCTTCGAGATCTCTGGCTCCCACACATGGCTCTAATACCATGTGACAGTGCACAATGAAAAGAGGAAAGTGAACACAAAGAGAAAAAGAAGACAGAGAGAAGGAACAATGTGACTACAATGGCTGAAGGTGCAAGGCTGCAACAATCAATTCCAACAAGCAGCTCTACACGTCAGTGTGGGTGCCAGACGGTAGTAGGGGGATGAGAGAATGGGAGGGTTGGCTGATCACGAAGGATGGATAATGGATATTGAAAGTGGGAGGACGAGCTGCCTGTATATAGGCGAAAAAGAGAAAAAAACCCTAAATGTGGTCAAACCACTAAACAAATAGCCAAAAATGCACAAAAAGATATGCACTAATGTGCCCTCCGTCTAAAGTGTCTAAAACACATAAAATGAAAGACAAAGACAATGTCAAAGCTCCTAATATCTTCATCTGACTCAAACTAAGGCTCACAGGCAAGAGAGAACCACAGACACACATGACTACTAACAACTAGCACAACTAGGTCACCCAGAATGCCTTCATCTTTGACTCAGCTCTCGGGGTTCAAAGTCATATTGCTAAGCTCAAGAGTCTTCTCCATTGACAGATTGATCTTATTCAACATGCTGACCTTCTCCCTAGGAGGATTTGGTTGCTTAGCTAAGGCAATTTCTTCTACTTCTCTACAGTGACCCTTGTATTTCTCCTGTGATTAATAAAATTACTCATTACAGAAGCGGGGGGGGGGGGGGGGGGGGGGGGGAAGAGAGAAAGAAAGAAAGAAAGAAAGTTATATTAACGTCTACAACAGGCCAAGTTGGCCTATGAGACCAAAACGTTGCATACAAAATGTCTGGGAGATTTCAAAAGTCCCAGTGAAGCTAACGTTTATGCTATGTTGAACTAAATTGAGTAGGTACAAAATGATATCTAGACTGGATACAGTCTAGAGGTACTCCCATTGCGGTGTGGAACTGCTCCTAGAGTGTTCATCCTAGGATGTCCTGCATGGGTCGGTCTAACATGGAGAGACTAAAGCGACGGGGCAGGGCCCTCCGGTGGCAGCGTAGTATCCCTTGTATCTTCGACATGTGTCTTCTGCGGGGACGGGGGCCAGTGGGGCGTGGGCGTTGGGCTTTGCCTCTCGCTGTGGCTATTTCTAAGGTGGTCCCCCGGGGTCGGAGGGCCGGTGGGGCTGGTGGGGGCTCGGTGGTGGGGAGGGTGGCTGGTATTTGGTAGAATTCGTTGAGTGTGCATTGGTTGGTGGCTCCTTGTCTTTGCTCCATGGTTCGTAGGAGGTGGTCTCTGTGGCGTCGTATTTCCAGTAGAAAGAGCCCCAAGCATCTCTGGTCTTTGAATTCCATCACCTTGGAGAGTGGTCTGAATCCTTCGCTGAATAGGCAGTGGAAGCGTCCCCGGATTTCGTAGTACACTGGGCATCTACAAATATAGTGTTCCTCTGTCTCTGGCTCGAGATGGCAGAGCTGACAGATTCGGTATTCTAGGGGGAGGGGGGATTCGGTATTCTGGGGGGAGGGGGTTGGCCCCGTATCTGCCCGTTTCGACCCGTAGTTGGTGTGAGGACGTGCGGATCTGTCCGATGGCACTTCTGACCCCGTGGGACAAGTGTGTGTCCATGTAGCTTGGGCAGGTGATGAAGCCATCTGGGGAGATGTGCAGGAAGTGCTCTCGGTAGAAAGCCTTCTTGGTTCCTAGTTCCGACGTGGGGGTCACCCATGTCCTGGCTATGTCTGTCTAGATGATATCCATTTTGATGATGCGATTCACCTCCTCTCGGCTGAGCTCCAGGTGTGGGCAGTCTAGGCTGTATTGTAGTGGGGGGAGGTGGTCCATGTGCAGGCCATGGAGCCGTAGCCAAGTCTCTATTCGGGCATACCAACACTCAGTGTCCCCTTGTGTTGCTAGCTGTTTGGATGACTCCAGGGCGAGTCTGGGGTACCGGTGCCGGGGCAGGTCCCATATTCGGTGCAAGAAGGTCACAGTCTGGAAGAGGGCCTCAGCCACGAGGGGCGGTGCCCCCAGCTCTGCGCAGATGATCTCGTGCGGTACGGAGGGCTTGCTTCGAATCATCCGTGAGATCATAAGTATTAAGGGTCTCTCCATCTGCTCCCATCCCTCATAGGTGGCCTCCTCCTTAGGCAATGGCTGGTCCTGTAGGGCCCTCCGCGTGTGGTAGAGACTGGACCCCCATATGGGAGCCCCGTATAGGAGGGTTGGTGTGACCAAGGTGTCAAAAAGCCAGAGCTTTGTCCAAGGTTCCTAGAACTATATGCGAGCACATTGGTTCTCCATTGACCCAAGGGCTGCATAGCCTCGGGTTAGTCTATCTTCTGCTGCTTTTCTCAAGGTAAATCTCGGTCCAGAGAATGTAGTCCCCAGATAGACATATCTTTGGACCACGTCCACGGTCTCTCCGCCGTATGTGAAGGGGGGTACCGATCGTCGGAGCCATTGGGTTGACGTGTTGAACACCATGACCTTGGTTTTCCCCAAGTTCACAGTTAGGTCTTTGTCTTGGCAGAAGGTCTGTAGTGCGTCCAGTTGGCGCTGTAGCCCTTCAAGTGTGTTGGAGATGAGGACTATGTCGTCCGCATATAGTAAGATGGGTATCAGTGTCCCTCCTAGGCTCGATCCCTCCTCGCACAATCTATCTATGTACTCTGAGATCTCATCAATGTAGAGGCCACATAGGGTGGGTGAGAGTGGGCACCCCTGCTTGACTCTGATGGTGCTGGTTATCTCCTTTGACAGCCCTCCTGGTGCCCGGACTCGGCCCGTTACTGATTCGTATAGTGCCACTATCCCCCATCGCATTTCGGTTGGGACCTCCAATTCCTGTAGTCTCTGCATGAGCCTCGCTCGTGGGACTGTATAAAAGGCCTTGCGGAAGTCCACGAAGCAGCAGTACACCCATCTTCCGTGTGCTCTGCCCTCCTCTATGATGGCTCTCAGTGTGAGGATATGGTCAAGGGTGCAGAAACCCCTCCTAAACCTTGCTTGTTCTGCCTCCCGATGTTGGTGTTGCTCTGCCCACTTGCTCAGCTCATGGTCCAGTATGGATCCATAGAGCTTGGCTAGTACATGGCCAACCATGACTGTTCGATAGTTCGTGGGAACCATGGGGTCTCCGGTCTTCAAGACAGGTATTATGGTGTTGGCTGACCAGCTGGCAGGGAAGCCTTCGCATAGGGCTCTGTTGAACATGTGTGCTAGGAGAGGTGCCGGTATGTCTTTGGCATGGGTCAAATGCTCTGCTACCAAGCCTTCGTGGTCTTGGGCACGGCCATTTTGGAGTCTATCAATGGCGTCCCGAACCCGCCCTGTGCTGAAGAATGTGGATGATCTGGGTCTACTCCCTGGGGGCCGGGGTAGCTGGAGCTGCTTGGGTACTTGGTATAGTGAGGTTGCATATGCGTGCCAAGTGTCCGGGGAGGTGATGGGTGTCTGGGCTCGGGGTTCCTGAAATGCCTTCCATGCCTCTCTACTGTCCTGTCCTAAGAATAGCTGGTAGCATTTGTATTCCACTTTGGAGAGGTAGGCTCGTTTCTTCCGTTGCACTAGACGACGGAAGATCAAGCGTGCCTATTTATGCGTGTGTACTCCCCGTGCTTCGTCCTATTGAAGACGGAGCCGGGTTTCCCTGCACTCTGCGTCGTACCAGCTATTTTGTGGGACTTTTTTGTTCGGAGGGGTGGAGTGGGGGGATGTGTGGGGAAAGTATTCGGCAGCCGAGGTGTGTAGTGTGCCCGCCAACTGTGTTGTGACCTCCTCCAAGGGTGCGTGGGGGTCCATTTTCTGCAGGCTCCAGTAGAGATGGTCGGAGTATGCGCTCGCCATTAGCCTGGTAAAGTGGTACCTGGGGAATCTGGGGGGGGGGGGGGGGGGGGGGGAAGGGCGGGGGAGTTGCTTGCTAGGGGGATTAGGTCATACCTGCAGGTTATGTCAAATTGCAGGTAGGCATGATCGGCAGCCACTACGAGTGGGTGAGGT
Source organism: Lygodium microphyllum (assembly GCF_053477565.2). Taxonomy (NCBI): domain Eukaryota; kingdom Viridiplantae; phylum Streptophyta; class Polypodiopsida; order Schizaeales; family Lygodiaceae; genus Lygodium; species Lygodium microphyllum. The sequence goes on from NC_141140.1 coordinate 171,436,142, forward strand.
GATATTTTAAAGGACTGGATGTCGGGGATAAGTGATAGAGGGCCGAGGATATAGTCCACTGTGCTTGCTCCCAGTTTCTGTGTGGGTGCTCCATGTGCCCCCCCGTCCGGTGCAATTGGCTGCATGCTTGTGTGGGAAGCATGTGAGGGCCTCCGACCCGGGCCATCTGTCGAGACCGTTGAGGATGGCTAGTCCGTGTGCCCCCCCTAACGCCGGTAGGTGTTCACCATATTCGGTGCATTCAGCTGTGTCCTGTGATGCCCGGTTGAGTCCTATCTCCTCCGGTGCAATCTCTTTGTACATGTGGTCTTCGCTCTCGAAGAAGGGGGTCTGCCTCTGTGTTGTGCGTGCGTTGAAGTCTCCGGCCAACATGACATCCCCCAAGCTGGAGTAGTGCATGATATCTTCGTACAGTGGTAGGTATGGTGACTCACCCTTTGGTGATGCGTATGGGGAGTGTGCTGGTGGGAAATAGCACACCGCCATGTATATGTCTCGGGGGCGATCTGTGTGTATCCGGATCCACATGAACCGGGCTTCCTCATCTTTCCGCATGACTTGCACCGTGGGCTGTAACTCCTCCCTGTACAACACAGCCACCCCTCCGGACCCTTAGGTCCCTCCTTTTGTTCGGGCTCTAGGGTGGCATGCCGTCTCCCATCTATATCCCCTCACTTCTGGTAAGTAGGTGCCTGGGCTTTGGTGGGTTTCTGTGTAGAGGACAATGTCCTTGCCGGTGAAGGTCTCCTAAAATAATCCTGCATCTGTTTTCATAGCTCCGTTGCAGTTCCACACTGCAAACCTCAGGTGGGTCTCATAGGCCACGCCCCGTCATTGGCGTTTATCGGTGATGATGACACGACCATCTCTGTATACTGCCCATTTTCCCGCTTTGCGAGCCTCCAGGATCTGTGGCATGCATTCTTTATGGTGTGCCACCTGTGCGGGTGTGAGGTCATTCTCTAGGTAGACTTTTTTCCCTTTTAGAGCTGTCCTTTTGGATAGGAAGGCTCGTCTGGATTCTAGGTTGGCAAATTTGAGGATAAGAGGTCTTCCCTTGGTGAGGTCTTTCCCTATGCGCCATGCGTTCTCCACTATTTGAGGGTCCGCTACTCCCAGCTTTTCACATATCTGTTTGGCGTCTGCCAGGGGGCTATCCCCTTCCTTCCATCCGACTACCCGGATGTGGAGCGCTCTAAGCTTTCTCCTTTTCTCCTCCTCCAGTGCTGCATTCACAAACTACTCCTTCTTTGTTGGTGACTTCTTGGCTACCTCAATCCATTTGGAGTTCTCAGCCACTTCGGCTTGTGCTTGTTTCACTATATTCACCCATGTGTTGAGCTCCTTTGTTACTTGTGTCTTTAGCTCGTTGATCTCGGTTTGCACCTTGGTGGGCATTGTTTCGGTGATTTCTCCTTCCTCCTTCTTGAGTAGCTCCAGCTGGTTTCTATATTCATCGAGCTCATGCCTCAGTTCTTCGATCACCCTGTTTCTCTCCTGGAGGGACGTTTCAATGTCCACCTTCCAGGAGGTGAAGTGTGATGCGATCTCGGCGTAGATTTTGTTCTTCCAGTCTTACACTTTCGTGCTTATTTCCTCCTTGATTTGGTGTGCAGTTTCTGCGCACATTGCTGCCATGATTTCCTTGATGTTGCTGATGTCTTGGTCATGTACCTTGCATACATCTCGGAGGGCCTCCATGCCTTTCCTTGTGTGGTAGACTGTCACCTTGTCAATGCTGCTCCAAATCGCTGAGTATTTCTCATTTTTCTCCCCACTTGTGCGGTTGCCTGGTGACGGGGATGTCTTGCTCGAGCCCATCCCTTCCTCGCGGTTCCTGGGCTTGCTCAGGGGATGTGTGCATCTGGCCTCATTGTGGTGGCGGATGCATGATGGGCGGTGGTGGGAGATGGCTGAAAATTCGGGTGGTGTGATATGGGTGCCGAGTCCGGGGCGCAAAGGAGGCCTATAGCAGGGCGGAGGAGAGGGGGGCGGCTGCTATGAAGAGAGGAGAGATGGCGACTGCTCTTGTCGGAAGAGCAAGGAGGGCAATGGTAGGGGCGGGCTGACGTGCATGGTCCGGCGGCTCGGACGGGGAGGGTGGTCACGTGGAGAGGGGGGTGTCCAATTGTGACGTGGGGGGGGGGGACGGACGGCGAGGAGAGATGAGCGATGATGGGGCGATGACGGGGCGAGAGAGAGAGAGAGAGAGAGAGAGATGGTCCACGTCGCCTACGATGTGAAGGAGCTCCTGAAGGCCTGTCCAGTGAAGATCGAGAGCGAGGGACGAACGGCGAGGAGAGACGGGCGATGACGGGCTATGATGGGGTGAGACGGACGGGCGATGACGGGGCGAGACGGAGAGAGAGAGAGAGAGAGAGAGAGAGAGAGAGAGAGAGAGAGAGAGAGAGAGAGACGGACGGGCGATGACAGGGTGAGACGGATAGCAAACCTTACAACACTTGTTTGGGAGCTTTTCTTCCAGTTCAAGATCAACCAAGGAAGCCATATCGATAACCACTAATCAACCATGAAAAAAGGCTGATTTTCCTTCAGTTTCTACTCTCAGTTTGTAAAGAAATTAGTTGTTTTATGGCATAGTATATATACACATATGATGCATCTATGTATGTGCATTCTTTAAATGATGTTGTAAGGGCCAGAAATACTTCTCCTCACTCTCAAGTTCATTGTAATCCTCACTCTCAAGTTCATTGTAATTAAGCTCCTCCCTAAGTGACTTGGATTGAGCAAAAATTCATTCCTTCAGGGAGGGAGGAGGCATGGTTGTTGCTCGTCTTCATCATTCAACTTGTCTCCACTTGTTTTATGTGTTCATGGCTGTAATTTTCTAGATAATTATCATATTCAGCTTCAAGTATTTGTTCTTTCTGTTTTCTTGAACTAAGTCTTGAAAATAAGTGAATATTATAATTGTGAGCATGCTATGTTGTTCAAGGCATTTACAAAGGGAGACAAATATAAGTAGTAGAGATATAGTTAGCATGCTTTTGCAGTTAGTCCATCCAAGAAAGAACAGAAGAAGAATAAGAAAGCAAAAAAATTTAAATTAGAGTTCTCCTTTGATTGTGATTTTGACAAAGAGGAAAAGAAAAATAGATTTTCCTAGTGTCCTTACTATAAGAAAGCCTTGCATCTCAAGAAAAAGTATTGGAAAAAGTACTCTCACCTTTGTTCTATTGCAAAGGATAGAGCAAAGGAGACTACCTCTTTATCCATATCTCCTGCCATTACAACCAAGAACGTCCTCTTTCACATTCATTAGCTAGAGGATTCTCTCTCAACTTACTCATCTTATGAGAAGTCTTGGCTTCTAGATAGTACAATAGGAGATACCCATTCATTATATGGAATAGGATATATGAATCAAGCATCTAAAATCTAAGTAATTTCAGCCTTCACCAACTCTGCATACATAGGATTTGTTTATCGTTGGCACTAGCATACGGGTTTTATGCCTGGTTCTAGATCAATGTAATACCTTTAAGGTCCTTATATGACCAAGCAAAACCCTCAACATGCACTCGTAAAACTTCTTCAAATCTCTCTCAATCTTAGGATTCCAATTAAACTCCTAGATTTAAATATTTTTCTTTCACCATTTTAATTTTAACTATTTCCACTTCAAGCTTCGTAACATTAAGAAAGTTATTTTGTGGGTTTTAACCATAGGTACATCTTCTGATGTCTCCATTGAAACGTTTTCAAGTAGATTATGTCTTGTACTTGGTTCTGCTACTTCTTCCCCAACATTCACAGAATGTACCAATGGTAGAATCCTACAAGGGACAATAGCAAGGTTATCATGAGTATCACCATCAGCTTTTATCTTATAAACACTTACCATAAATACACATTCCAAATTTGGCTTTCATCTTCGCTTGATTTATGAGTTGAAAAAGGCAATCAGCTATGGAGAGAGAGAGGAGCGACAATGACAGCAAGAGAGTGAGTTGAAGCAAAAAGAGTAGAGTGTACTTGCTAGAATAAAAGATAGAGTGAAGATACAACTTATGTTTAGGTCAAGGGTTGACCTAACCAACCTTCCACCAACTAACTTGAGTTAGGTTTATTTTACTCTAGAGCCTGGTGTCACTACTTTAAGTTTCTAAGACACTAGATGTACACACCTTACATTGACACTTTAATAAGTGTCCACACCACACAAATTACATTAGGCGTTGCCCATAGAATTGGCAAATACTAACACCCCCTTGCAGTGCCAATGTGGTGGAAGTACAAGGATGATCAATCACCAAAGGGTAACAAGTTTAAGGACTTTCGAAAAGCCTCAACCTTCTCGCGTGGTAGTACCTTGGTGAAAATGTCTGCAACAGTTTTCTGTGTGGGTACATACATCAAGCTGATCTCTCCTGCATAGCGTTTGTAACCAGCCTTCCTTCTTGGAATGGGTGGTGATAACCTGATTTAAGAGTTAATTACAACAATAAATAAATGCACATAAAATGAAATACACACTTTACCATAACATTCTTGGATAGTAGACACCCTGTTGGCCCCAAAATTGGCACCCCTTGCGGTATTTCTTTAGCTTTCATTCAATTGGAAGGAGTACAACTTGAGATTCTTCAATCTCCTCCAACTAACCAATTGCTCTTGCTGTCATAAATGACCAACAAGCCTTTTGGGTCATTTACCCCTTGATTCACCCAAGACTTCTTCTCCAATTTGACCCTTGGCTGGCCAAATGCTGCCCCAAATCAATTCGGGGATGGGCTGGCTCCTGAAATCCCTTGATAATCTTCAATTATCAGCTGCTGATTTCAGTCCCTTGAGCCTTCCATCTCTGGCACGGATCCCAAGGTGGCTGCTAAGCCCTAATTTCTGCTGTAAATTAGGGTTTACTGCAGAAATTACAGATCAGCGTACCAAAAATGGCTGAAATCTCCTCCAAATGGCTGAGAATTGCTGAGAATTGCTGAGAATGGCTAAGCATAGGCTGAAGGAGATGAGAAAATGCTGTAGAGAGAAAATTCTGAGATTTGTCGCGAAGAACTAATCAAAATCAACTGCTGCCCTGCTGTACCAGCCACAAACGGATGCACCAACAACAATAGGAGCATCAGAGACTGTGATCTTCAGGAGAAAGTGCATCAGCAGCAATTGTCAGCTTCCCAAGGTCAAGAATATGCAATCTCCATCACCAAAATGGTCTCCAATGGCTGGGAAATGGGCCCAAAGCTGGCAGCAACAGTCCAACACCTCTTTCCAACAGCTCCAAAATGAAAAAACGAGATTTCCCTCTCCCTTCAGCCATATTTAGCCTTTCCCCCACTTGCATAGGAAAGTTTTGCCAAGTGGCAGCTTTCCTAATCCATTTTCAGTAATTTCCAGCCATTTAATTAATTTTTAGAATTAATTTGAAAATTAATTCAACCCTTAATCCATGCCCAAAAAATTGACCTTGCCCATCCAAAAATTAATTGGCTAGGCCATTTGCAACCCAAAGTGGTCCCATGCATTAATTGACCCTTGAACAAGCATTAATCCATTAATTAATGCCTAGTCCCTAGTGTCACCACCGACACTTAATAGCAGAAATGGTCCTAGGGGCAAACTGACACCAAAATTCACCTAGAATCTAATAAGTGTAACTTGTTACAACTTTTACCTTTGACACCCATCTTTGTCGCAGGGTCCTTCGGCCTTCAACTGTGAAAAAGTAGCTTGCATCTCACATGTGCAACACATGTGCATCTTTTAATTGCACATTTGATTAATCCTTTAATCAAATGTCAATTAAACATAAGCAAAGCATCAAATTTTTACGTCCTCGTAACAACGTCTCTCTCTGACATAACGGTAATGCCCCTATGTGTTTCGTGCGAGCATGAAACACAGGATTTCGTACTACTACAATAGCACTCTGACTATCAGAAAGAATAGGTGTAGGACCCTCCACTGGTAAATGTAGGTAAATGTAGATCAGTCAACAATCTGCACAACCATGCACATTCCACTGTTGCCATGAAGGCTACCTTATACTCAGCCTCACAAGACGAGGTAGCCACTGTAAGTTGTTTCTTGCTTAGCCATGAAATGCATGAATGGCCTAGAAAGAAACTGTGTCCACTAGTAGACTGCCTAGTGTTTGTATCACCAACCCAATCTGAATCACTGTAAGCCTGTAAGTGCAGGTCTCCCCCCCTAGGAAATAATAATGCATGTGACTGAGTACCTTGCAAATATCTAAAGATCCGCTTAACAGCTTGCCAATGTATGGTCTGTGGGCTATGCATATACATGCTCGCCTGAGATACTCCATAGTGAATGTCAGGGTGTGTGTTGAAAAGATAAATAAGACAGCCAACAGCCTAGCTATAAATTGCAACATCAGACATCTCTTCACCATCATGCATAGACAGCTTTAATCCTGGCTCCATAGGAGTGCACATAGGTTTGCAATCTTACATATTAAACCTATGTAACAGCTTATCCACATATTGTGACTGTGACATGATGATACCATGCTGATTTTGGGTGAATTGAGTCCCCAAATAATAGTGTAGACAGCCCATATCTGACATAGCAAATCCATGTTTTAATTCAACCTTAAAATCTGCAATTTTTTCTTCTGTAGGTCCAGTGAGCAGCATGTCATCTACATAAAGAATGATAATCAGCAAGTCCCCCCCCTCATTCTTAATGCATAAAGTGGGAGCAATTGGACTATTTTTAAACCCTTTGCTAGCCAAATAAGTATCAATTTTGGAGTACCATGCACGAGGGGCTTTTGAGACCATAAAGAGCATTATGCAGCTTGCATGCCATGTGCTCTTTCCCCTTAACCACAAACCTTGGAGGTTGTGACACATAAACATCCTCATGCAAATCCCCATTCAAGAATGTTGTCTTGATGTCCAACCGATGTACTTTCTAGCCATAATTTGCAACCATAGCAATCATACATCTCATCGTACTCATACGAGATGCAGGAGCAAAAGTTTCTTCATAATCTATGCCCTTCTTCTATGCATAGACTTTTGCTACCAACCGTGCTTTGTACCTGTCAATTGTACCATCAGCCTTGTGTTTGAGCTTAAAAACCCATTTTGTGTCAATGATCTTCTTGCCAAGTGGTAAATCCACAAGATCCCATATAGAGTTAGTGGCAATAGAGTCTAATTCATCCTGCATAGTCTGCATCCAATGTACATCTTGCTGAGCTTCATCCAAGGAAGTAGGCTCACCATCATCCAACAGTGAGCTCATAAACACATGCTCATCACAATCATCTACTTCCGTAAAATCAATCAAATGTGCCCCCCCTGCATCATTTGCTGCATTTCCGGCAGTCCTTCTAGTGCGTTGAGGTATGGAGGCATCCATTTTACTCTCTTGGAGAGTCTATAACAGCCATCTTGGGACTGTTTTGGGTGCATTTACAACAGCCCTTTCATGCTATACTGCTTCTTCCACTGCATGTGGCAAACCATCATCGATACCCTCCTGTTCGGGAGTATATGGTGCAGCAACAGTTTGCTGTATTAAGTCTGTCCTGCCATTTATAGCAGGCACAAACTCCAAAGTAAGTGGCAAAAGACCCTCAAAGACATCACCAATGTCATGGGTGGCTGGCATTTGAAATTGATCATGTGAAAATGCCACATTTTCAGCAAATAGGACATCCCTACTGACAAAGACTTTCTTCGTGCGTGGATCATATAGGCGATAGCCCTTACTCTCCGAACTGTAGCCAATAAATATGCATTTTACAGCCTTGTCATCAAACTTCCCACAAAGCTCTTTTGAAACATGTGCCTAGGCTATGCAACCAAACACCCGAAAGTAGTCTACTTTGGGTTTCATGCCATGCCAAGCTTCGAACGGTGTGATCATCTTCAATGCCTTAGTGGGTGCACAATTCAACACATGATTTGCACACTGGAGGCCTTCTAGCCAAAACTTATGAGGTAGCCCCTTGCTTTTTAGCCTACAACAAGTCATCTCCATAAGAGTTTGATTCTTCCTTTCAGCAACACCATTTTGCTGAGGAGTCTTTCTAACAATGGCTTAATGTGTAATGCCATGATCAAGCAAATATGTCTCAACAGCACGAGGTATGTACTCCCCCCCCCTCTATCTGTGCGAAGTGTCCACACTTTTAAGTCAGTTTCAACTTCATGCTTTGCAGCAAGATGTTTGAAATGCATGAACACATCGGATTTTGCCTTCAGCCCATACACCCATGTATACCAAGAGTAGTCATCAATAAATGTAACAAAGTACCGATGACCTCCAACCGCACGTGTCCTCATGGGACCACAAACATCAGAGTGAATAAGCTGCATTTTTCGGACAGCACGCACTACACCATCCTTTTTGAAGGCAAACCTATACATCCTGCCCAAAATACATCCCTCACATGCATGAGGGGGTGGAGTCTCCACTAGAGGCAATGCATCTACCATATGATACCTTTGAAGGGTCATCAAACTCCCAAAGCTCATGTGTCCATAGCGGGCATGCCATAGCTCCGCATTTTGCATAGCAGGTAAAATAGTAGTGACTGCTAAAGTATCATGGGATTGTCTGTCATATGTATCCAACAAAAATAGACCCTTATGCAGGGTGTCGGAGCCTAAGTGCATAATCCATCTCTCTATCTCTAACAATGCATTTGTCATGCGCAAAGATGACTTGAAAGCCATGATTATTAAGAGTAGAGATAGACAACAAGTTCTTTGTAATGCTAGGTACAAACAAGACATCTAGAAGTATGAAATCACAACCATTTGCAACAATAATAGTGACTGTCCCAATGCCACATACATCATAACTGCAGATGTTCGCACATGTAACATGCTTCCCAGCAAGGGCTGAATGCAAAGAGGTAAACAAACACTTCTTGGAAGTGATATGCTTTGATGCACACTGTCAAAATACCATGTTTGCTGCATTTCAGCAACATTAAATGCTGAATCAACCATTGAAGAATCATAACTACATGTGAGAAATGCATAGTCCTCCTCTACAAAGTTGGCTAAAGTATCATCATCAATAGATTTGCTAGCGGATGTTTCTTGGACAGCCAAACCGAAGTTTTTTTTCTTCTCTTTGGCCAATCTCTTTCTGCATTCATCGATGTAGTGACCGGGCTTCTTGCAATAATGGCATTTCCCCTTCTTTTTAGTCTTTTCTGTGTCTTGGACAACCTTATTTGATGGCTGTCTAGCATCACCCTTTTACTGATTTTTTACATTTTGCTTGACTTTTCCTTTGCCTTTGAACTTGGAAAGCATAGCCACATCACCTGAACGCAATGCCACATTCTTCGGAGTCTGTTCCTCTTACAGCAAGAGGCCTTCCAACTCCACAAATGTAAGGGGCTGATGCCACCCCCTCAAAGACAACATCAAAGAGGTGTGGAAGCCAAGATATGATTCTAAAAGAGAGTTCAATGTGATGTTTACCAATTCAGCATCCTGAATGACCTCGTCAACATTGGGTAGCTGCTCACGCAAATCCTGTATGTGAGTAGGGTGCTCGGTCATACTATCACCTTCATCCATGGTCACATTGGCCAACTCTCTGCGGAGATAGGATATCCTAACCTCATTGCATGCTACAAAAATACACTCAAGTACATCCCATGCTAATTTTGAGGTCTTACAAGATCGAATGTGTGGAATAATTGTCCTTTTCACTGACAAGGCAATCAAAGAAAGTGTATGTGCATCTTTTGAGCCCCATTTCCTCTGATCCTCGATAGGAGGGAGAAAAAGGGCAGCAGCAATAGCAGCACCAGCAACCTGTCCTCAAGCATTATGCTAAGGTGTCTAAGGTGCAATACCTCCTGGTCGCTGCAAATCACCTGTAACATAGTCCCATAAGTCCTTCGCCACAAGAAGGTTACGGACCATAAAACTCCACAGTGGGTAGTTTGAGCCATCAAGTTTGTCCTCCTGAGTAAGGACATCAAGGATGTTGCTCTGATCATTATTCCCTTGACGTGCCATGCTGTCAATGATAGACAAAAATCTACAGCCAAATACTTCAATGCTGAAGTATAGAGTATACTCCTCAAAGTACCAAAATCCCCCATGGGATTAAGAAACAAGTACCGAACTGTCACACAAATGCCTAAGTGTGCACAATGCCACCCAAATTAGCACTCAACCAGTAAATTACAACAGTATACTGTTATACCGCACTCGCCTCGAAATGTGTGCCCACAAAAGTACAAAATACAGCAACTTAATGCTAATTCTTACCAAAATTTATTGAATTTTTTCAAAATTCTCTGCCCATTCTGACTGTAACAGCAATTAAATGTTGTTGTACTGCTTGTTGCTTGCCTTGGAGTGCGTGTCGGGCAAAAGCCCCAAATTTCTGTCTAGAATTTCAAAGAAATTGAAGAAATTTGTACCTTACAACTGGAATTTTTGCAAAAATCTCGCCTCGAGATGCATGTCAGCAGTAAACAGCAACTGAAATCTACCTATGATGCATGCCAGATTCAAAAAACTGAAAAGCCCCAAATTTTCTTAAGCCAACGTGGAAGAAATTACGCAATGTCTATGAGTTTAGTAAAAATTTGCGCAAGGGGCCTCCAATCGAGCAAAAGCCCCAAATTTTTGGGCAGCACAAGCTGAGATTCGAGAAGAGATGGCTGAAATAGACTATAAATTCTGAAAATTTCGAGAAAACCCCAAATCTGAAAATTAGGGTTTTTGCACTTTTTAAGGTTTGCAAAAATTGGCGGGCAGGACTGCGAAAATGGCAGGTAGAGCTGAGAAAATGCCAAGCAGAGCTGAAAACAATAGCAGCTCTTCCAAAACAGCAACTCCTTGGGCTCCGTATGGGACTACGCATTGGTCTGCATGCAAGGCTACATGCAGGCTGAAAAAACAGATCTGGAGTAGATGACTGAGCTGGACAGATCTGGAGCAAATGGACAGATTTGGAGTAGACAAGAGACGGCTCAGCTATAGCTCCTCCTCCACTTCAGCAACACCTCACAGCAACTGAAAACTCTTCCTTGTGCTGAGAACCAAGCTGGCAGCAGTAGGACCTTGGGTGGGATGGCACCGACTAACGGTGGCTGAACAGAATCCGCGCGTATGAGCTACTCTGATACCAAATGTTGGAAAATGGCAGCCAGTTATGGAGAGAGAGAGAGAGAGAGAGAGGAGAGAATGACAGCAAGAGAGTGAGTTGAAGCAAAAAGAGGAGTGTACTTGCTAGAATAAAAGATAGAGTGAAGGTACAACTTATGTTTAGGTCAAGGGTTGACCTAACCAGCCTTCCATCAACTAACTAGAGTTAGGTTTATTTTACTCTAAAGCCTAGTGTCACTACTTTAAGTTTCTAAGACACTAGGTGTACACACCTTACATTGACACTTTGATAAGTGTCCACACCACACAAATTACATTGGGCGCTGCCCATAGAATCGACAAATTCTAACATTATGGTCTTACCAAACTCATTAATTGGGTTATCTTTACCAAGCACCTATCTCTATGAAGGATGCTACTGCAAAAGCCATCCTTCGGACATATTGTCAAGAGCATAGGCTTTATCATCTCAATTCTCCTTCTTTTGAGCACAATCCTCCACAAACATCTCCCCTTTGCCTCACCCATCAAGCTACCATCCATCTCATGTAGAGATATAATAGGATTTGCAAAAGAAAAGATAAGTGTATCACCACGATTGGAACACAGTGAACTCACGCACTGATGCAAATATGCAAAATACGCAAAAATGCAAAAATGAAGATAGCTAGATAATGAATGAATAACTGAATGAGGAGTATTGAATAATGAATAAATGTGTACACAATGCTCAAGGGCAAAGCTGTCCAACAACTAATGTCTCTCATGGGAGTGGACTGAGGGAGATGTTGATGTGTGTCATCTACCAGAGACAGATGTGGAGTGCAATTACCACCAATTGGAGTAGAGACTAGTGAAGAAAAGTGTTGAAAACGCAAAAACGAACTGTTGCAGGCACAAATGCAGATCAAACCGATGTCGAAAAGTGCTCTAAACGACAGACAATAGCAAAGCAGCTTGTAGAGATGAAAATGCAGCAATCCACCAGGTCATAACAATCAGGGCAGCAGGTGCGAATGCTTGAACGCGGGCTGCAGTGATCAAATAGAGGGCTGGAGTGATGGTGATAGCAACTAGAACCACACGCAAGTTGGGCAGCCTTCGGATAATCACAGTAGCAGCTGGAGGTGATGAGGAATGAGTGGGCAGCAACACAAGGAGGAGCTAACAACCAGGCAATGATGAGCTGGGGATATACTGGGATAACCTACAAAACAAGGGATGCAAGTGACCAAGCATGCACTCCATTTATAGCTGAACACCAACCAAACGATGAGAGCTTCGCTTATGGGACACTAAAACACATGGATTGAATTTGAGTTTCAGGGCTGTTTCATGAGCTAATTAATGCAGGTCTAATGTGTAATGCACCTTTTTTGGCTTAGCATCCCAGATGTTCCATCCCATCCCCCACCATCTCCTTTGGTGGTTCCCTTGGACCCCTTATCCTTTTCAGAAGGGGATAGTGACATCAATGATGTGGCTTTGGATTCTCTAGCCTTTCTATCAATTTTAAAGGGGGATTCCCAAGATTATGAGAGCTCTCATGGATTCTCATCCTCACAAGGCCTATACCTTGTGCAATTGCTACTCTCTCTGTTCTCTGAGCCCCCTTCCTTGCCACTAGCATGCCCATCCCCTACCCTTTGGTACATGATTGTCATCTCTAGTAGGAGTCCTCCATATTTTCAATAGCTCCTCGCTATCATCATCTGGCTGAGCCAATGATTTGGCTCATCCATTCCTGAATGGATACCTTTTATGTGACCCATTCAAGGCCTCTCCACTCCTATCATCATGTACCTGCCACCATTTCTTCAGGTTCTCCTCTAGAGAAGGGGTCATGCTACTCAGCTGGATTTCATCCTTGGCAGGCCACATTGACATTGCAATGTTCTAATCTTCCATTGGATTCTCTGCTCCTTTCACACTTAACCACACCCAAGATCTAAGAGGGGGTGTTCGTAGATATGCATTTCTCTATCTTGTTCTTCCATGTTTGTCTCCTATTTGTGAGCCTCAGCCACAATTGAGCAAGGACATCTACAGCTCTAACACTCTCTGCAAGTTAATCGTTTTCATGTGACAGCAACCTTCATCATAGGCACATCCAGTGGAGACCTCATCTTGTCCATGGCCTCTCTAGGCCTGCCTAGCATCAGTCGTTTGTTTCCCTCTGCATTTCATTCCCATTTCAGGCAGGGCAGACATCTGCAGTCCTGGGCAGCACTTTCTCAGCAGGTCGGACAGGCAGTCTGGCCAGTTTTTGGTGGGCATCAGACCCCTTTGGGTGCAGTCAGCCAGTTTCAGCCTCTCTTCCCTATTTACAGGGCTGTTTTCTTCTTGGCTTGTCATTGTTTTCAGCCTCTCCTCCACTTTTTCTTGCTGTCAGTCAGTTTAAAGTTATTCCAGCCAAGCCAACCATTATCTTCTCTCTCATCTCTCCTCTCACAGTCCTGTGCCCTCACTGATGTGGCCAGACCACACGTACAGGGGCTGTTATATCAGCCTGTATTGTGTCTCACTCACGTTCCAGTTTTGTTTCATTCAGCATCTTGTGCGTTCTTCTTCTCTCTGTGTGTTACTTTTTTGCTTCCATACTCTGCATTCACAGACTGGAGGATATTGATATTTCTAAAATCATTAAATCGCTGTATTCTAACAGCAAAAACGAAGCTCGAAAATCAGCATCTTGAACAGGCACCAACTTTCTGAAAACTGGCCAGAGCTCTGGTGGAATGAGCTTTATGTGTCACCTCACACCGCAACAGTTACAAGCATAAAAATTGGAAAAAGCGTAGCTAAGCTATCATTAAAAACTTTCTCATGCTAAGAGTAGACATATTATATGGCACTGACAGTCATAACGTAACCGTTACCTAGTTGTCCAATAAACGCAGTATCCACTAGGGAGGCAAGAGGATCAGCTGCAAGCGCTAGCAGCGCTGGCAATGCAATTCCTGCTATCTCCCATCCAAGCTCATCTGCCTTGAAGACATTGCTGTCAAAATTTCAACCATTGCTTAGAGCTTATTGCTTCAAGACTTAATACACCATAAAGACAACCTAAGAACCCACTTAATCATATTATCTTCATAAAAAACATAATGTTACCTTGCACCCTCAAAGAAATAGTACCACACCCTCTTTCCCCTATCTCTGCTCTGACACAAGACATCATTTTCCTGGGCCACTGACATATTAAAGCTGCTCAGTTGTTCTTTAACTGGAGAATTTGGCTTCGATGGTGATTGTTCATCTAAGCTCCCCAACCATCTTGATCCACCACACCTTTTCCGCCTTGACCAGAGTATGTTAGCTTTGCGCTGGGTATAAACTTCAACAAATTCAACTTTCTTTGTGATAATGGGTGACGAAAAGGACACAGAGATTAAACTTTGTGTGTGTTTCATATGAGAATGTCGAAGTAGCCACGGAGCTTCAAAAAGGACATCAAATGCCCTCATGCTCTTAGAGTTGTTAGATAGTTCATTGGTAGCATCTTTGCATCCTTAAAAAGACATGGTAGAAGACGACTAAGAAGCCTCCAAGTACAAGGTGTGCAAAGGAAAAGGAATCACATTTGAACCTGCACTCTTCTCAACAACACGTAGTACACAAGTAAGGAGCAAATCAACTATAAGCCACGAAATAGAAGAGAAATCAAAATGTACAAAACCAGATTGAACTCAAACAATAATGCATATGTTTATTTAACCCAACCAAAAAAAGCCCACTCGGTTGCAGCATGCCATGCTGTTTATTACTACTGGTAAGCTCAAAAGTCTGTTCTCATGGTGCACGGCCATATATTTTGAATCAGTGAACTCCATTACTTGAACAATCTAATAAGTTGTGCTGGTCTCATGACCCATGTTATGAAGCTGATAGTAAGGTGCAACTCTATTATTTGAATAACCTAATGAGGTACACAGCTAAAACGGTGTGGATGTCCTTTGAATTCTAAATGTGTCACATGACCAGCAACAATACGCTCTAACAGCCTTTACAGTGAAAGAAACTGAAGGTGTCTAATACAAACCCTAAGATAGGTGTTCAATATGGATGTCGTATGCACAAAATGTTGGACTGCACAGATGTAAATTTGCCATGCACATCATATGACACACATTTAATATGCCAATTTGTTTGTATACAGCTTTATGAAGAACCCATGAAACTCGAGTATGACAAGTAGCTTGAAATAAGCTGAAGGTATACGCAAAGAGCCTCTTTCTAGCTAAAGTTTTTTGTTTGACAGAAGAAGTCAATTCAGGCATTGCCCCCATGCAGCAACGATGATCTTCAGAACCACCTTGGCCTTCAAACTTGACCAATATGGATTAAAAAATGCCAGAAGTTGATTGACTAATATGGAGGGAAAATGCCAGAAGTTGACTTTGGAGATTTCACGTGTCAATACTTTCTGCCTCGGTTAGGGCATTTGCCAAGATTGATTTGCTACTAATCATCTCATGTAGCCAAACATGCTATCGGCCCATAATGCTGTCAAAGAAAGCATTTAGCCACTCACTTTTACCATGAAAGAACCATCCATCCATCTTCTATTGGAGATTACCAGAATTGGCACTAGACATCCGGAGATTATGGTGAAGACAAAGGTAATTCTTACATGAACACTACTTCAACATTTGGCAGGCAAAACGCAGAACATGGCATCCAAGCTCACTGTACTTCTTTAGTGGAGATGCGTCTTAAGAGGTAGGTTTTTTATATCCAAATTTCTGTTACAAGATACATGCGTCAAGAACTGCATGTCAATCCAGACAAATTAATTATAGAGAACGTGTCAACCAAAAAGTCTGATTTGCACGTTTTCCATGGCACTTTGCAGTCACAGAAGCTACAACTGCTCCCCTAGGGTGTTGGATCACACAATGGTAATCTGCACTGGTATAGGGTGGACACATTATGCAAATAGACGCCTTGCATCACCAAAGCAAATTCCGACCAGTCCCTTCTTTCTAGACCAACCCCTTTTAGCCTACATATGTGAAGAGTCTCGATTTTATCCCATCGACAAAGATGGCACACCCCTGGTCATGTCAACACTAGGACAGGAGTGTTGGATCACGGTGACGACCATCAAACCAGGCATACGAACAAGGTCAGAGCTGGTCTGGGCCATATAGAACTTGGGAAGGGGGAGAAGCGTGTGTACAAATGACAGCAATGACTAGGTTCAGAGCAAAGGCTGTTAAAGTGTACCTTCCTAGCCGGCCCATATATACTTTTGATGTTGTGAGGAGGAAGCCACTTTTGCTGCAGCTGAAAACAATCTCTCTCAGACCTACATTCACCTACAAGAAGGAATCAGGGCCCTAGTAAAGCTCTGATCGACAAGGCAACCATGGATGCGAGAGCGAACCACACAATCGGTATAAAGATGAGAATAGTGCTGGCAGAGCGACAGCATGTGGAGACATCCATTAAAAACAGGAAATTGAGAGAAGAAATGAGCACAGCTATAGAGAGAGAGAAAGAGAGAGAGAGAGAGAGAGAGAGAGAGAGACCTTCATGGGAGAAACATGAGAGCGCCATATTAAGGTAGCTTACCATTACCATGAGAGCTGATGATTGTGATGAAGGTGGACTGTGAGCCTGAGGGTCACAACAGCTTCAGAAAGAAATAACAGAGATAAATGAAGCAATGGGAGAAGTCATCAGCAGCCCATCGCAGGAATCCCAATGAAAGAAGGAACTAGAGAGAAAATAAGACAGAGTCGATCAATGGGTGAAAAACTATTTGAGGAAGGTGGGCAGGTGCAAACTGTGATTGCTTTCCGACCCAACCCAGAAACAAAAAACACGCACACTCTCTCTCGCTCTCTCGCTCACTCATACGAGAAAAACAAAACGAGGAAAGGTAGATAAAAACACTATTTAACGACCACCACAACAAAATACAAGGAAGGCCCTGCCTCAGGAAGGCCATAACACATGTAGCTACCGGGCCACCGCTTGTTGCTTTTTGGTGCCACAACAGCTCAAAACAAAAGCACCCACAAAAGAAAAACCATTTAACATTTGCAAATAACTTTAAATAATGCATATAGAAAGAGCCTTGGTGCCTTTCTGTACCCTTGCCTCTGGGAAGTGGTGGGTGGAACTCCTTTAAACTTTTGACCCTCTCTCCCTGCTTTTTTGGTCTTAACTCCTCCCGATTAATAACAGCGGAGGTCGTGCATAGACCTCCCAGATCTTTTAGATGTCAAACAAGTCGAGTTTACATGGTGTGACATGCATGTTTTCCTTCTTACTTACTAACTTTGTTGTCACCTTTACTTTGAAATGCAAGTAGACAGTAAGGCATGGCTGCAGTCTAAGATGATCTCTTAGTAGAGGGGCTCCTTTCGAACCTCTCCCATGCCCCTCTTCTTTGGATCTTAATACTTCCAATTGGGAGTATGAGTCCTCACATGAAGGTGATGGAGAAAGTGTCATGTTGAAAGGCAAGACTATCTTCAATCATCACAATAAACTTATGTAGACCTCATGTAACACTAAGCAAAATTCTCTTTGCCCTAAGTCACCTTGCATTCCACGTGATATGTTACTTCACCATTACCCATCACAAACGTTGAAGAACAAGATTGCATCATTACCCAAATTCTCTTATATCAATTGGCCTTTGGCATTTTACTTGACAAGTTTGTCAATAAATTTGGATATTGACTTTTAACATTCTACAGATGGGGGTGACACAAAGATAACATAAATATCAAAAGCCAAAAGAATGGCATATAGTTTGCTTGTTATGCATACTTTTCAAACAAATCAATAGTTTGACTCAACGAGGAAGCTTAGGTCTACTGAGCTATAACTATAGATCAATCGACACAATAACCTTTGACATATGATTGTGTCACACAAGCAATTTGTCTTTCTTACATGATGCATAGTTGCACATCATCATTAGTCCCTCCCCTTTAGCACTTTATGGACCTTTAATCAATGAAAATTTCTTAGAGATTACATCATGGTTGTGCATCTTAGCAAGTTGATATACAAGTGGGGGCTAGCTACAGCGAGTTTTTCTGAACAAGTTTCATAATTTTGTGGATTGGAGACTATGCATAGTTGGTTGCAGGTATTAGATTTTCATCTGGCATGTGCAAGTTTCAACTAGT
Source organism: Lygodium microphyllum (assembly GCF_053477565.2). Classification (NCBI taxonomy): domain Eukaryota; kingdom Viridiplantae; phylum Streptophyta; class Polypodiopsida; order Schizaeales; family Lygodiaceae; genus Lygodium; species Lygodium microphyllum. The sequence goes on from NC_141140.1 coordinate 171,454,395, forward strand.
CACGTTAAGGGGAAGAATGATCAATAATTTTACCATGAGTGTATTGGCTCTAGTGCAATTTTTGTTATGCATATGTGCCACTTTGTAACATGGGTATAATTTACCATAGTTACATGAAAGACAAAAGGTTCATAATTGTAACCCTAAACTTATGGACCATGGTGGAGACATCAAATGGAAACACAACATCAGCATGCATTTATTTGGTCATGTAAGTTGTTATGATAGTGGCATCCATGGTGATGAAGATGGAAATGTCATCTATTCTATATCTTGAAAAAATTTTGTCAAATGTATTGTGAAACATCATGTGGCAACCCTTAAAGAGAAACCAACATGTGACATTCCAATCTTGAAAAGCCACTATGCGTTATATATTATGTTTTGTATGAAGAGAAGGTCCATAAAGCTTATGCCATGGCTCAAGAACAAGACCCCAAAGTAAAGAGGGTGCCTAGTCGGAGAAGACTACGTAAAAGTAATCTCTCTCTCTCTCTCTCTCTCTCTCTCTCTCTCTCTCTCTCTCTCTCTCTCTCTCTCTCTCTCTCTCTCTCTCTCTCTCTCTCTCTCTCTCTCTCTATTGTATCACAGTTTGTCTCATAGGCCAGTTTTGGTCTTTAGAAGACGTTAATATAACTTTCTTTCTTTCTTTCTTTTCTTTCTCAATGGATCCATTTTGGTTCCCAAGTGTTCGCTAATGATAATGCAAACATTTTGGAGGAGGATGTTTAAATTTTAGAAATTAACTTCAAGTTGTATGAAGATATATGTGAGGTGTTAGGTTTAGTGGTAAGCATTAAGGAAATAGAAACACCCAAGATGCAATATTGAGAAGATAATTAGGTTTTGGACAAGTTCAAGCTTAAGGACATTGGGTTTGACAATACTATTAGATGTTTTGGCTGCCCTGTTCGGATAAGGATAACCATGAAGCAAATATTCCCTTAGGTTTTGGAGAAGATGAAAGGGAGATTGGAGAAGTTGATGGTAGTAGTTTATCAATTGGAGGTAATTTGGTAGTCATCAAGCATATCTTTTAGTTTATGACTATCAATTATGCAATCATATTCCCATTTTCAAGGAAATAATCCTAGGACTGGTGGATAATGCCATCATATTCCCCTTCTCAAGGAAATTGTGGCATAGGTGGATAAACTAATTAGGGAAGCAAGTCACCACCAATAAGAAAGATGGTGGTCTTGGTGTGGCCGATTAGGGCTATTCATTTCAACTAGAAATGGATGAGAATTGTTGCTATAGTAGTGCTTAATGGTGGGTTGTACTAATAAGATATTGCAGTGACACCTTTTTTCGAGAGGAAATGGTGTTAGATTTTCCATGGGATTTCTTTGATATCATATTTATATTGTTATAGGTTATGATTATTGTTGATAAAGGAGACCATTCTATGCAAACATATTTGTACTTGTGCATTGGCTTTTAATCAAGTTTAGTCATTACCATTCACACTATCTAAGAAGGGTATCAAGACTTAGTAAGATTTAACTAAATTGGATGAAGATCTGTAAGGGAAAGATATGAGACAATGAATGATGAATCTAAATGGTTTCATCATGTATTTTGTTTTACTCAAAGAAGATTGGCCCTCAACATACTAAGGACCTTAGATCACCTTTGAATTTCATAAAAGTTGAAAAGATCCATCTTTATATATTTAATAGGTCCAATGGATCTCATACACTCTCTTGGTATGATAGACCTAAGTCCTTTTGGTCCAAGATGGATAGACATTTTAATATTGTCAAATATAGGAAACTTGCTCTTAGTTCTAAGAGCATGCTATTTACCAAGATCAAATTGGAATATTAGAGATTTAATAATTATGCTAAAGCTTTCAACATGGGATATGCTTTCTAAAATGGAAAATCAAAATATCATCTATTCTATAGTATGAAAGAAGTGTACCATGTGTGTTGTGAAACATCCTGTGGCAACCCTTAAAGAGAAACCAACATGTGACATTTCCAATCTTAAAAAGCAACTATGCATCAACATCATTGCTTCATCTCAAGAGAAGGACTATAAAGCTTATGCTATGACTCAATAAATAAAGAAGAAGACCTAATGTAAAGAGGGCGCCTAGTTGGAGATGTCTCTCTCTCTCTCTCTCTCTCTCTCTCTCTCTCTCTCTCTCTCTCCCCCCTTAATGGATCCATTTTGGTTCGTGAGTGTTTATTGATGATAATGCAACAATTTGGAGGAGGATATGTAAGATTTAGAAGTCGTCTTCAAGTTGTATGAAGATATATGTGAGGTGTTAGGTTTAGTGTCAAGTATTCAGGAAATAGAAATACCCAAGATGCAGTACCAAGAAGGTAATTAGGTTTTGGAAAACTTCAATCTTAAGGGCATTGGGCCTAACAATATTGTTAAATGTTTCAGCTACCCTATTGGAATAATGATAACTGTGAAGCAAAGATTCACTCAGGTTTTGGAGAAGATGAAAGGGAAACTAGAGAAGTTGAGTAGGAGTACTTTATCACTTGGAGTTAATTTGGTAGTCAACGAGCATATTTATTAGTCCATGACTATCAATAAGGCAATCCTATTCCCCTTTTATGGGAGATCCTAAGACATGTGGATAGACTATTCAACGAAGTAAGTTGCCAACAATAAGAAAGATGGTGGTCTCAGTGTGGTCGATCTTCATGTTAGGACTATTCATTTTGGCTAGAAATGGATGAGAATTGTTGCTATAGTGGCACTCAATGATGGGTTGTACTAACAAGGTATTGAATCAACACCTTCTTTTTTGTAGAGAAAATGGTATTTAGATTTTCCATGGGTTTGCTTTGATATCTTGTTTATATTGTCGTACATTATGATTGATATTGATAAAGGAGCCCCTTCTTTGCAAACATATGTGTGGCTTAATGCATTGGCTTTTACTAATCGCGTTGAAGCTACTAGTCATAACTATGCAAACAATCTAAGAAGGGTATAAAACTTGGTAAGATTTATGTGAAGCGGATGGTGATTGATAAGATAAGGGAATGCTATGAGGCAATGAATGACAAACTTGAATTGTTTAATCATGTATTTCTTATAGTCAGAGAAGATTGGCCCTTGTCCTACTAAATATCTTAAATCCCCGTTGAATCTCACAAATGTTGAAGAAATCCCTCTTTATATATTTAATAGGTCAAATAGATCTCAAGCACCCTCTTCCTATGATTAACCTAGGTCCTTTTGGTCCAACATGGATAGACATTTTTAATATTGTCAAATATAGGAAACTTGCTCTTCAATGTAAGGAAAGCATGTTGTTTAGTTGGAGTATTTCACAATATTGGAGAACTAACAATTGTGCTAAAGCTTTCAACATGGGATATGCTGCCCTCTTTTCAGGGAACCTCAAGAATATGTATATCTTTTTTGCTCTTGCAATATAAAAATGGATGTTGAAGAGATTTTATTATTTGATTGGCTAAACATAAACTTTGCTCAATATTAAAGGAAGAACAAAAGCAACCTTTTTAAAAGTATTGGCAAGTCCAACCTTTTTTGAAGAGTTGAAAACCAAGCTATGTTTGGAGTTAAACTAGCTATGATGTGTGATCCAACTACTAGATTTGATTGGTTGACTTGATATTAGATTTATTAAATGCTATAGATAGTAAGGAATTGGTGAAGTGGTTGTAAATAGGTTGAAAAGACTCTACATGAGTTTTTTTTTTTGCTTGAGCAGTGTAGTTATTTGGTGAAGGCTACTTGATTTATACTTGTTCATATTTCCCCAAAGCATTACTATGGCCATCACCTTTTATAATTGGTGGCTGAGCGTTGATAGCCCTAGACTATGGTTTACATTTTTAGGAACAATAAGTGATGCCAAAAAGAGACTAGAAAGTATTTTCTATTTTTAGTTCCTCCAACTTGAGATGGAATGATATACATAAGTGCAAGCATGAGGGAGGACCATTGTTGCTTTGGAAAATAACTACAACCATTATTGTGTTGTGCAACTTTCTCTTGTATATTTTCTTTGTACTTTTTATTTCTAATGTGTTCATTTGTATCAAAGTAAAAAGTAATGCTTACACCGCAGTCTGCATTAGACAACAATACTAGTAGGCTCTCTGAGAAAAACCTTAACCAACTTTTCCTTCCCAAGGCTGGCCAAAAGCTTAGCTAGTTACCATACTAAATCTATTAGCCTAGTTGGCTATGACCCAAGCTACACCTTTGCATACCTTCTTATTCCTAGCATCCTAGAAATCTAACAAAATCACCCCCCTAATCACATTCCAAAAAGGTAGGAAGGCAAGAGACATTCTACCTTTAACACCTGAAAGTGCTTGTTTCCAAAAGTGATAATGCCATGAAACCCAAATGTGGCCAACCACTCCAACACCTTCTTCCAAATCATCTTGTCACATTTGCAATCCCACAACAAGTGATACAATGTTTCTTCCTTAACATGATAGAGAGGGCACACCAAAGGGACTGAGGCCCACTTCTTCAATCTATCCATGGTGGCTACCTTCTTCATCTCCACCTTTCAGCAAAAGAAGTCAATTATTGGGAAGGGGGAAGCATACCACACCTTCTTAACTATTTTCCCTATCACTTCTTCAAACCAATTAGTGTCCTTATGCTTCCAAAATTCTTGTGTTTCTTTGATTTAAAGAGTGCTATCTTCCTATCTCTTTATCTTAACGAATTTCCCTATCATTTCTTCAAACCAATTAATGTCCTTATGCTTCCAAAATTCTTGTATTTCTTTGATTTAAAGAGTGCTATCTTCCTATCTCTTTATCTTAACCTTTGCTAGTGGGGAATCATTGAACTTTTAGAACTTCAAACTAAAATAAAAAATATACTTGGGGGAAGAGAGCAAATCATCTCTTACTGCTGAGAGAAGCCTCAACATCCACTCTTTTTCTTGGGTTGATAGATAGAGATTTGAGCAATTTCATTCATAGATAGCCAATTTAGCTACCTAGTGTCCCACATTTCCTTCCATTCTGTAACTCCCTTATCAAACAAAGCTTTGGAAAGTGTAGTGCTTACAAACACCAAGGAGGGAATAGGAAGATGATTACACCAAACTGAAATAGCTAGAGTTAGATTTGATTTACCAATTTGACCTCCCCATTCTACATTAGGTAGAATTTTAAACCAAGCACTAACTATGGAATTAGCTATCTTTGACTATTTGATCTTTAAGAACATAAGATGATCTCACCAAGGTTCACAAATGATAACAAATTTTGATGATTTGATCCACATTCTAAATAAAATAGCCCAAGTTTGAGGGGACTCCAAATGACATAACCATTGCATCCAAAGGTGAGGGCATAGTCAACGAGCTTGGGTACACCCAATCCACCTCCCTCCCTTCACTAGTTCAACTACCCACAATTGATACAATGTCAAGATTTCCTATTCCCATTGGATGACACAAAATCTTTGAAAAGTTGTTCAATTTTCTACCAAGTAATCTTGCAAAAAGGAAAGATTGAAGCTACAAACGCTACCATTGATTTTGGAGCACAGTCATCTTCCCCATGAAGGAGAGAGCTAGAGAATTCCAATAGGCTAGCTTTCCTACAATATTCTCATACAACCACTCGAACCCTTGCTTACCAATGGTTCCAATGCCCACAAGACAGCCCATATATTTAAGGGATCCTACCAGGTTCCATCTTTTAGGTGAAATTTGTCAAGCACCTCATTTCCTTCCAATAAGTGGAACTTCAACACCTTGGTTTGAGCATGATAATTGTAGAACCAAATACAAAAAAGAATTCATCATGGAGCTTAAACGAAGCATCGATACTCACATCCTCTTTCATGACTATGTTAGCATTATCATTTGTAAACATATAGCCACTAAAGACAAACTGTTTAGGGAGGGGAAGACCTTTGAGATCTTGCTTTTGAATTGAATCATAAGATTCATATTGTGTAGCAAGGGATTAATAATTTTTGCATAATAAGATATGATAGCTTCTTGAAAAGAAATAACAAAATTTAGTCTAATTGAAGGTTCAACTAGAGCAAACAAAAGTGGAGCAAGGGGGCAACATTGCTTAATTGATGACATAAGAGGGAAGGACTCTTGAAAGTATCCATTAATACAAACACATGCTAAGACAATGGAGAACAAAGTGTTGACAACCCTAAATAGTCTAGCCCCTAGCCATGCCTTATCTAAAACCAATACAATGAACTCCCCATTAACTTGATCATAAGCTTTGTCAAGGCCAATATTGACCAACACAAATCTCTTATTCAGTGCCACATCATGATCAATTGAAATCACCAAGTTAAGAATAACATCACGAATTCTACAACCATTAAAAAAATCAAAATGCTTGGGGTGGACAATATTAGCTAGCATAAATCTAATCATTCATGCTTTGTTTTAGCCAAGATTTGTACATCACATTGAGTAGGGTGACAGGCCGTGAGTCTTGGAACTCGACTCTTCTCATCACAGACTTGTGGATTAACTTAATTACTCTTGCAGTCACCCTTCAAGACATCTCTCCTCTTTGATTGACCTTGTTAATCATCTTTGTTAGATCACTACCATATATGTCCCAGTACTCCTGATTGAATTCAGTAAGCAAACCATCCTTCCCGGACATTCTTCTTCATGCAATTAACCATGTGGCATAGTTCTTCTCTAGAAAAGATTTATCAAGTATAGTAGCTTTGTAGAAAGTATATCAATAAGCATGCAATCCAAAAAAAAGTAAGGCTATGTTATAATAGTCGTTCCTCATTACAGGTTCTATGCCCAAAATACTAGAGAGAAAACTTGAAAACACAATTGTTATATTTTTATCACCTCTTTGCTTAACATAACCTCAATAGCGACCTTTAAGATAGTATCTTGAGCCTTCTTCTTCCCTACAGCCTTTAAAAACACATGAGATGGGAAATCACCTACTCTGAACCACTAAACTCAACATGAATTTTTGTATTATAGAGCTTTATGTTTTCGTTAGCTTTGTAAAGACCATCAACATATTGCATGAGATTGAGAGTAAAATTGTTGCGAAAATTAGCATTAGCAATACCAATAAGATTAGCAGTCAGCACTAGCTCCCATTTGCATTGAGCGTTATTTCGACCATAGTTCTTGCAAGTTCAAATAATAGTAGCAACCTTGTGGTCCCAAATTGCTAAAGGATCTTCAAAGTAGTGAGCACTTGGCCAAGCATTGGAAAATTGATTTACAAGCATCATGTGAGAGAAAAAAGAAAATTTGCTTAAGCTAAGGGGGAGGGTGTATGTGAGAGAAAAAAGAAATTTAGCTTAAACCAAGGGGGAGGGTATTGAGGCTCGAATTACCACCTTGGGGCCTTAGTATTCATGCTTATGTATGTTTTGATGTAAAACAACCCTTTGACTTCAACAAAAAGGTTCCTATCTAGTTGTAATGAATTGTAGATCATGTCTTTTGAGTTCTCACAAAATGATATATTTAGGCCAGTGCTTGCTTATGGTTGTTCATGATGTGACCTGAAATCCTATGTATTTTTCCTAAAAGTTGAGTGCTATTTTCTATTGATTTATTTGTTAGAAAATATCTAGGGTGAAATGTGGATCTTCTTGTATATTCAACTTGTGGATCTATTCCTATTGTTATCCTGGTTGGAGATGTTTGATAAATTAGGCCATTACACTTTGGCAATCTTGCACGGTTCATGTTGTGATATACTCATGATTTAGGCATCATGCATGGAGGAAAGGAAGTTGTAGGAATAGCATGTGGAAGTGTAGGACCTTAATGGTAGTTATGATGCCTAAGGGACCTTGGATAAGTAGCATTTATGTCAGGGCAACACCCTCATCAAAAGATTGGATTCTTAAGAGAGCTAAAGCACAATAATATTTAAGAAGGGAAACTCAACATCTCTTCTTCGAAGTAGAAGTTAAAATGCAAGTTGTAGAAGAGGTGTCGGAGCATGAACCAGGACTATAGAGGACATTCCATCCACAAGTGCATCGTTAGAGGCCAATCTTGAACTAGATGTGGACACACAAACCCCTCCTAATGATTTTAGGAGAAGACTATGGACATCCTTATGGTGGTAATTTCTCTCTTTGGTCCACTTGCACAAAGATAGTTAGTATCCAATCCTATAGGTATTGGAACCAAACCGAGAAGGATGTCTCAAAAACCACCTCAAAACCCCAAAGTTTAAGCATCCAAATTTTCAAATAGAAAGAAGGGGGATCTTGATTGCCATGTTGCTCAAATTGAAACTAGATGGATAGCTAGTGGATTTGGCTAAATGTATGGTGATTAGGTTAAGAAGCAACAATTTGTAGCCAAACTTTAAGATTAGGTAATGGATTGGTTTAGTAGTTAGGGTTTGGCTAGACTTGAGACTTCACTCAAGAATGCATTTTTGTGAATGTTCCAAAATGACAAAACTCTAGGGGATATACTAAGGAAAATTAAGGATATGGATCGAAAGATACGTTGGTGGAACAATATGCTCAAAAATGTAAAAATTTAGTAAACCATCATGCTATAGCTAATAGACCATATCAAGAAATGCATATTTCTTATTTTATTAAGGGTTTGATGAGCAAGATCAAGGAGTTTGTTGCTAATGTCGAATTGTAGCTGAAAGATACATTGGATACTTTGGTTAGGGTTGTTGCAAGAGTGGAAAGAGTACTTGGAATTAGACAGTTTAAGAGTTGAAAGAATGAGGATTCTTTATATTCAAAAGAGGATTTTGAGTTTGATAAATTAAAGGAGAATAAAGTGATTTAGAATTAAAGTTTGGAGATGAATCAAGTGATTCAAATGATGAGAGTAGTAGGAGAAAACATAAGAGAAACGGAAAAGTGAATTCATGTAAGGATTTTGAGTCAAAGACTCGGAATTGTCTAATACACAAAGGGAAGAAAAGTTTTGTGAGATATGTTTGAGAAATGGTCATGAAACTAGGCCATGTTGGTATAATCCTAATGTTCTGATAAAACTGAGCAAGTACCTACATAGCCTAGGGTGATATTGCAACAACATGCTATAGTGAATCAAATTGTTCTACAGACATTATCTGAAAGAGGTTTCAAGGGACCAAGAAGGATTTTGGTTAGACAATCATGGAGTACTTTTCCAAGATATCAACAAAAAGCACAATCATAAGTACACCATTATTGTGGAGGTCAATGACACTTTGTGGGATCCAAGTGTGAATTATTGGGGAAGCATAGGACCAAGAGAGGAATGCTACTATCAAGGAACTACAATGATGGAAGACCTACAAGAGCACCTCATCAATGGCATCCACCTGCCCTAGTAGTAGTAGTAGTCTTGATTGAGTTGCTTGACCAAAATGAGCAACATCAACATCTTGAAGATGTAAGGACTAGTTTGGGAGAGAAAATCAAGGACTTGATTGGATGTGAGGTAATATGAATGTTGCTAGTATGCATGTGTAGTGTGATTACTCTAATTGTATTAAAGTTGAAGATTGTCTTGAAGAACCCTTAGTGTTAGAAATCATTAGAAGTTAGGCCCAAGAGAAAGAAAATTGTGGAAAGCAAGAAAAAGTCAAGAAAATGGATACTAAGCAAGTCAATAGGTTGTAAAAGGAGGCTGGAGAAGCATTACTTGTGAAGACTTTCAGGAATGGTAAGGAAGCTTAACTCTTGATCAAAAAAATGATCAACCTAAAGATACAGGTTCAAAAAAACTACAAGAAAGAGGTTTGAATGAGTTCTTTTAGGAATTAGCAATGTTCTCTTTGCAGTTAACATTGGACAAGGACTTGATTTTGGGATTCAAAGACAATCTCCTCTTGAAGATTAGGCAATAGTAGCAAGACATTCTTGGGGGAAGAATCTTGCAAGTTCAACAAGTTCTTGAATGTTAATCAGTAACAACAACTTGGAGAGAGGTTGTGGACTATCAAGTCCTAGCATTCAAGTTGAATATGCAGCAAAAAAGTATGATGATGTTCTTTTGGATGGAGGTTTAGGTGTGAACATCCTCCCTGGAAGAGACACTTACTATCTTGAAGGATCAACACATTAAAGTTTCAGGCTTGAAGTTTAAAGTTAATTTTGTATCATATAATTTTAGGGAGGCTATGGTTCAAATTAGCAAAGTTGAGGTAGGATTAGGGTGCTGACTATGTGTGCATTTCCCGAGGGCTAAAGGAGATCAGATTATCCACAATAAACAAGGTCATATTGAAGAATAACTCTAGATTAGTAGTGGCATAAACAATCAATTTGGTGGATGAAGTTGAGATGATGAGGAGGAGTTCTTTCTTTTGGCAAACACCCTTCTATAGTGAACCCTAAGACGAACAAGGCGAAAAATCTAGAAAATCTAAAGCAGAAGACAAGGCTAAGGCAAGAGTGAAATGGAAGATGAAGGAGCTCCAAGAAAAATCAGGAAACACAAGAAGTGCAAAAAAGTCCTAAATCAAGGAGAGTGGTGCACAAGAAAAAGTGCAAGTCAATACTTTTATAAAAGAGCACAAGGTGCACCATGATTTATTTTGTAAAAGAGCATCGGGGGCGCTCACTCGTGCAAATTGTAAATGGTTAGAGGCACGGGTTGAGGCCATGCCAATAGGGAAAGAGGAGGAGAAGGGTTGGAGGAATGGGCCAAGCTTGGATCAAAAAGGGGATGACCCTCCAAAGGGAATTAGGGTTAGGGTTTTGTAAAAAAGGCAAAAAGTGAATGAAAAAGCTCATTCTTGTGTGTGGCCAAAAGGAGCTCTCTTCTTCTTCTTCTTCTTCTTCTTGCTTGCCTGAGCTTGTGCTTGAGAGAGGGAGTGTGAGAGTATAAGGGAGCGAGTGTGCAAGAGTGAGGGACTGTGGTGGAGAAGCTCTTTATCTTCTTCTCTCTTCTCTCTTCTTCTCTTCTCTTCTCTTGCTTGCGGAAATGGAGCTTGGAGCATGGAGCTTGAGGATTGAGCTTGCTTGAAGCTTGCACTTGAATTGTGGATCTACTAGAGTGTTCGAGAGATGAGGCAACTCGATCGAGCATGGAGGTAAGCTCACTACACTTGTAGAGAGAGATAGCGTGTCAACTATGTGAGAGGTAGCCATTAGTGCTTGGCTTGAAATGCCTGAACAATAAGCAGTATGTGGGTCTCACCGATTGAGCTTAAGCTCGCCTTTACATTTTGGTTCCATTGCCGAGATCAATGAATTCAAGCCTTGAGTGCTTGCGCACTTCGAATTGAGCATTGAAGTAGGGTTTTCCACGAACCGATGCTTGAGATAGATAGATAGGAAGTGAGGGACTTTGAAGAGGTATTCGATCTCCTTAACAAGTAATTTTTTGGCTTTTTGGAATTGGAAAAGTAGGTTGGAGTAGTGTAGGTGTTTGCTTTGTGATTTAGATGCATTAGGGTAGCTAAAAATAGAGAAAAAAAGGAAAAGCAAGCCTTAGGGTTTCTATTGTCATAATAGGGCAAGAGGGTCTGATTTGTTTACTGATTTATATTTTGAAGTTTATTTGCTATTCTAGGTGTATACAATCATTCATTAGGGTCTATTCTTACATTCTAGAAGTTTGTGTGACCCTTCATAACCAAAATTATTAGAATCGAGTTGATTTTCATCATCCCTGGAAACTCGTTTGCAAGAATCGAACATTGTAGCAGAGTCCGATTCCCAAAACCAGACTCAGACAATCTGATTCCCAGAATCGGACAGTCCAATTTTCAGACTCGGATACCTTAAAAACCCATCCGATTGGACATACAAGACTCGTCTAATTCGGACACTCAGATGCATGAAGACTAGACACACAAAAATCAGACCAACCCATAATCGGACCACCAGAATCGGACCAACCAAAATCGGGACCACTTGGACTCGGACCATCCGATCGGTCGATCGGACCACCAACTCAAAATTTGATGTCCGATTTTGATAAAATGGGACCTCTGAGAATCGTACAGAAAATTGTCGAAATTAGACAAGTAAACATAATACAAATTTGACACATCTAACCCCTGAAACTGACCAAAGACCATATAGAGCCGAAAGCACATCATAGATCTATCACTAGGCTGAAAACTAGAGCAAGTAGTTCAAAACTTGGCTACAAATGGTCATTCAATTGGCGCATGATATTTAACGTAACGGCACTACAGGCAAGGGGTAGAGAATCCACATTTGATTGTGCAGTTGGGGACTCAAAGGCATGTATCAGAAGGCTTGAACTTATACGTAAAGACCTAGAAGATGAAGACATAGTGCCACTTGCTTATCTTAGGGTCAAACTCATCGTAAAAAGAGAGCACAGTGTCAATGCTCTCATCGATGAAGGAGCATATTTTAATACCCACAAGCACTTATAAGAAAGTGCATGATCCTTGTAACTATTGAAACTGAAAGCTTGCCTATCCTATTCCATGTTCCTCCAAATAGTGCAAATTGTGGAAAGGAAACCCTCCTAGGAAGACCCTTGAAAAGGGCGACAAAGTGTGAGGCTGATTATGTAGCACAGAGGATACACTTGACACTACTGGGTGTGAGGATAATCACAACCTTTAGCAAGTGTGACCTCATCAAACCTTGAGGAAAAAACAAGGAATATTCTGACATACCAGGAGAGCCCAGTAATGAGAGAAGTCTCAAGATTGTGGGAGAGAAGGAAGGAGTCTCACTTGAAGCTTTCTTGCTTGCACAATGGGGGAAGACACACAAGGGTGGAGGCTGAAAACAGTTTTCCTCTTCTTAGTTGTGTAAGCCAAAAGAACTCAAGTACAAAAGAAATAGAAGAACCCTCTATATGGGTCTCAAACCAAACTCAACTAACTAAGGTGGCATACTAACTGAGCCATGAACTAGAGTAGATAAGGATAGCTATCATGTAGCTATTATTCATGGGCGGTGTACCAACCGCGTCTGCAACTGACAAGTCGGTGACATAAATACACAACGGTCACCCTGGCGTATCACGAGTGGAGCTCGATATCTCAACACTCCCCCTCGAGCTCAATCCCAATTCCTACACACCAAGCAGGTCTCTGAACTTGCGCAGCTTCTCTGCGCCCAATGCCTTCGTGAATATGTCAGCTACCTGATCCTCTGTGCTGACATAAACTAGATCAATAAGACCTAGTAAAACCCTCTCTCGCACATAGTGATAATGCACCTCAATGTGCTTTGTTCTAGCATGATAGACTGGGTTATTTGCCAAGTGTATACTACTCATGTTGTCACAATAAATGACAACTGGCCCATCTGTAGACTGATGCATATCATAAAGTAGCTTATGCAACCAAGCTACCTCACATGCAGCCATTGCTGCACCCCTGTACTCAGCCTCTGTGCTCGACAAGGCAACTGTAGGCTGTTTCTTGCTGCTCCAAGTGACTGCAGCACTCCCAAAAGAGAATACATATCCACTGGTAGATCGTCTATCAGAAATACTACCAGCCCAATCAGCATCAGTGTATCCATGCAACTGTATCTGAACCCCAGTCTCATAAAATAGTCCATACTGCAATGTGGACTTCACATACCTGAGTATGCGTCTAGCCGCATCCAAATGTGGTTTCCTTGGAGCCTGCATAAACTGACTTACCAATCCAACAGCATAGCTCAAATCTGGCCTGGTAATAGTCATATAAATCAAACTTCCTACTATGCGTCTGTACATAGTAGGGTCTTCTAGAAGCTCACCTGCATCTGTGCTCAGCTTCACATTTTGCTCCAAAGGAACTGAAATAGGCTTACAGCCTGTCATCCCATATTTGGACAGCATGTCCAATCCATACTGCCTCTGCAAGAGCTGTATCCCACTTGGTGATCTAATCACCTCAATGCCCAAGAAATAACGCAGCTCTCCCAAATCCTTCATCTCAAACTTCTGCTTCAATAGCATTTTCACATGAAGGATATCTTCATCACTGTCACCTGTCATAATCAAATCATCAACATAAATGACAAGTAGCATAATACATTTCTCTGTTTTTCTCACATAAAGTGAGAAATCTGCCTTGGAAATATGAAAGCCAATAGTGATAAGATACTGTCCTATCTTGTCAGACCATGCTCTAGGTGCTTGCTTCAAGCCATACAAGGCTTTCTTCAACCTGCAAACAAACTCAGGATGAACAGCATGCACATAACCTGGTGGCTGCTCTATATAGACCTCTTCTTGCAAATCACCATGCAAGAAGGCATTCTTTACATCCATCTGATGTAAAGACCATCCCTTTGATGCAGCCATAGCAATGACTGCTCTTACAGTTGCCATCCTTGCAACTGGACTGAATGTTTCTTCATAGTCAATGCCATATGTTTGTGCATACCCCTTGACTACTAATCTTGCCTTGTATCTGTTCACAGAACCATCTGCATTGTGCTTCACCTTATAAACCCACTTACAGCCAATTGCATTCTTACCTTTAGGCAAAGGTACTAACTCCCATGTAGCATTTTCTTCCAAGGCATCCATTTCTTCATCCATGGCTTTCTCCCATTTTTCTTTTCCCATGGCTTGCTCAAAAGATGTGGGTTCTGGTTCCTATATCACTTTGACCATATATGCATAGTGAATGGCTGTAAATCCATCATATTTCAGCCTATCCACAGGATACCTAGCTCTCGTAGACCTGCGCAAAGTAGGTTCACTCCCAGGTGCTCTCAAAACATCCATGGTCTTCCTTACTCCAGGTGTAACAATAGAAGGAATACCCAACTCATCATCAATGCTCTGTTCTGAGCCACTGGATTCACCATCCACATAAAAGTGACCTGCATTCACATCAAACATGGGCTGATCAACCTTCTCTTTTCCTTTTCGTGATACCTGCATACCACTATCTGCATTGCTTTGAGAAGATTCTCCTGATCTCAATCTGCCTGTCCATGGCGAAGAATGTGAACCACTGCTAGAGGACGCTCCAGGTCCACTAATATTTTGTGACTGCTGCTGTGAATTCTGTGTAGCATTACCATTTTGTGCATCTTCATCATCAATCACATTTACTGGTTTATACCAGCTACTCATCTCATCAAAAACATCTCTGCTCATTGTAAACTTACGAGTAGAAGGGTTATAGCATCTATACCCTTTTTGCTGCAGAGAGTAACCAATAAAGATGCACTTCTCAGCTTTTGGATCCAACTTGGATCTCAGCTCATCTGGCACATGTACATAGGCAATGCAACCAAAAATTTTTAAATGAGAAATATCTGGTTTCCTACCAGTATACCTCTCCTCTGGAGTCATTCCATGTATTGCTGCAGTGGGAGTCCTGCTCATTATGTAGACTGTTGTAGCAACTGCTTCAGCCCAATAAAAATCTGGCAAGTCTTTTTCATTGAGCATGGCACGAGATACCTCTCCAATATGCCTGTTTTTCCTTTCTGCAATTCCATTTTGTTGTGGGGTATAACTGCATGAATATTGCTACTTTATGCCATGCTCCTGCAAGAACTTTGCAAACTCATTTGAGAGGTACTCTCCCCCTCCATCTGACCTTAGGCATTTTATTTGCAGACCTGTTTCTTTTTCAGCCATAGCTTTAAGAGTTTTGAAATGCCCAAAAACTTCACTTTTCTTTTTCATAAAATACACCCAAACTTTTCTGCTATAGTCATCAATAAAAGTGACAAAATAATGACAGCCTCCAAGAGATGCAGCTTTAGTAGTCCACACATCAGAGTGGATTAATTCCAATGGCTTCTCACTCTCTTGAACATGTCTAGGAAATGGTTTCCTTGCCTGTTTTCCAAACTGACAGGCTTCACATACCTTATGCATTTCTGCAACCTTGAATTTCGGCAAACCTGCAACAATATTTTGGGCCTGCATTGATTTAAGTGGCTGTACATTAACATGACCAATGCGTTTATGCCAGATATCAATATCTGCAACTACACCGGTCCCATGTGCAAACATTGCTGCACTCAATTCAGACATGTCTGCATCCAACGTAAACATTCTGCCCTTCTTCTTTCCTTTTGCTATCAAGCGACCTTTATTTTTCATATCCTCAACAAAGCATCCATGAGGATTAAATCTGACCTGTAAGCCCTGTTCAACCATTTGACCAACAGAAACCAGATTCTTGGTGATATTCGGGACATGAAATACATCGGACAGGTATTTCTTTTTCCCATCCTGCATAGACAAGGGAATTTTTTCAATCTGCACAATAGGATGTGCAGTATCATCACCAGTCTCCACAAATCCTGGTTTTTCCATTTTCCTTGCATCCTCCATCCATTCTGCATGACCTGTCATGTGGTTTGATGCACCTGAGTCAACATACCATACATCATTGCTTTCTTCTGCACTTGTCACAGAATTGTTCATGTGCTGCACCATGAACAAATGCTCATTTCTGTCATCACCCTGTCTACTAGAAGATGCATAATTCCCTTGTTGCAGTTTTCCATTCATGATGTCATTTTGCTTTTTATAGCAGTCTTTAGCCATATGACCCATTTTACCACAGTAGTAGCATTCAACATTACTGTTTGCATTTTGACCTCTTTGCCATCCACCACGACCTCTTTGGCTCCCCCTGCCTCTAGAGTTACCACGTCCTCCTCCATAGGACTGGTTTTCTTGAGTTTGCTGCATATTTTGATTTCTACCACGGCCTCCAAATCGGCCTCCTCTACCTCTGCCTCTACCTCTTCCAGCATTTGAGTAGAAGACAGCTTCTTTTGAAGTTCCTCCTGAAGAAGATGCACCACCATTTCTCTGCTCCTCAGAAATTAGAAGAGCAATCAACTCCTCAAAATCAGGAAATCTTTCACGAACTGAAATGGATGTCCGAAACTGTGCATAATCCTTTCCTAGACCATTCAAGGTCACGGAAACTAAATCATCATCTTCCACTGGCGACCCAATGGAAGCAAGTGCATCTGCAATCTTATTCACCTTCATGTGGTAGTCGTTGATGCTCATATTTTCTCTTTGCACATTGTGCAACTCTTGCTTGAGCTGCATTTTCCTAGCTTGCGTATTTGTGCTATACATTTTTGACAAAGTATCCCATGCCTCCTTTGGCGTACTTGCATCCTGAATATGCACAATCATAGAGTCTGAAATGCTGATAGACAGCCAGTACATAACTTTCCTGGCTCTCTCATGCCATGTTTTAAATGTCTGCATTTGTTGTTGATTGGGAACATCAGGAAGAACTGGTTCTTCTTCATTTCCTGCAACAAATTCCCAATATCCTTTTCCCATAAGGAAATTCGTCATTCTAAACTTCCATGCCTGGAAGTTGTTCTTGTCAAGCTTTTCAGTGACAATCTGTGAAAGAGAATCAGACGCCATTACAGAATACTGCAAGAAATTCTGTCACTGCAAAAAAACACAGCTTCACCCTCACAAGGGCAAATCTGCAAAACTGGCGAAAGTGGTGTTTGACCACACAGTCACTTCCTAGTGACGATTTTGCATAAACAGGAACCAAGGATGATTCTGAAACTCCCAATGTCTCTGCGCACAAGCATACGATGCAATTTCTACAGTAACTTTTCACCGACCTGTAGAACAGTGGCTGCACAGCATAAAACTGAGCCTTTTCCTGAGTGCGTGCAGAAAACTTCCGTCTGCAAAACAGGCCCCGAAATGGCCTCAAATAAAAAAAACAAGGTCGCCAAGGGCTAAAGCCCTTTCCCGCAGCATATACTGCCCTCTTGCTTCACCGCGAAGGGCGTCTCAGCCTGAGACAATGCACTCCTGCAATTTCCGACTGTGCTACCTGCAGAGATCTGCTCCCAAAACAGAAAATGAAAGCAACACTGCTCCTCTTACCAGACCACCGCAAGCTTGGCTTGCTTTCTTGAGCTCCTTACCACGAACAAGGCTCTGATACCATGTCAAGATTGTGGGAGAGAAGGAAGGAGTCTCACTTGAAGCTTTCTTGCTTGCACAATGGGGGAAAGACACACAAGGGTGGAGGCTGAAAACAGTTTTCCTCTTCTTAGTTGTGTAAGCCAAAAGAACTCAAGTACAAAAGAAATAGAAGAACCCTCTATATGGGTCTCAAACCAAACTCAACTAACTAAGGTGGCATACTAACTGAGCCATGAACTAGAGTAGATAAGGATAGCTATCATGTAGCTATTATTCATGGGCGGTGTACCAACCGCGTCTGCAACTGACAAGTCGGTGACATAAATACACAACGGTCACCCTGGCGTATCACGAGTGGAGCTCGATATCTCAACAAGAAGAACTTGTTGAAAGAGTTGATACAACTGCATGTTAAACAGAGAGAACTAGTGAGCGAGGCCATGTTTGAAACAAGAAGGTTAGGAGACAATGCCAAGGATAGACTTTGGACTTACAAATATCGTAGAAGACCACAAAAGAACCCCAAGCCTTATAGATGAAGGTATCGATAGAGAGAACTAGTGAGCGAGGCCATGTTTGAAACAAGAAGGTTAGGAGACAATGCCAAGGATAGACTTTGGACTTACAAATATCGTAGAAGACCACAAAAGAACCCCAAGCCTTATAGATAAAGGTATCGATAGAGAGTCAACACAATGCCGTGATGGATATCCAAAATGCTGCTATGTACTCAAGGATATTACGCAGGTAATCGATGGATTTGGGTACCAAAATCCCTTGCTAAACCACCATTGTCAATTGAAGGTCAACAAATCGTATCAAAAGTGAAGAAGCATAGGAGGAAATCTAAAAGAAAATCCAAGTCTTGAGTCAACAACATTGGAGTAATTGAGTCCCTCATGATTGAAATCAAGAAACCAAACATGACTATTCAAAAGGTAGATCCTCATCCTAGCATGCTTAACAAGTGGATATCAGATGTGACCATCAAGTGTACACAAAGACCACTAGTGCCCAAGGAGCCTTTGGGTTCCCAAGAGGATAATAGCACCACAGGTGCAATGTTGCTCATGATGATAAGACTGATCGCTCAACAAATCAAATGGAATCGTGTACCAAACATGAGTAAATATTCCAGCCAGTGCCAAGTCCACCTAGGAGTCCCAAATCTCCTACACCCTCTTTTCCTAAACGAACATAGGAAGCACAACAACAGTCATTAAGTGCAGCTACTCAATCCCAATCTCTATCTCCATTTGAGCTTCCAAATGTCAACAACATTTGAGTCAACAACATTTGAGCTTCCAAATGCTTGTGCAATCCGTTATGGCTAGCTCAATTGATGCTCAATCTGCACAAGTGAATGCACAAAGGGAAACAAAAGACACGACCACTTCTGACGTGCCTAAGGACTTGACATCACAGTCTACCAATAGTAGCTAGTCCATTGAACTAGTCGCTACTACTTCCGATTATAAATCATAGTAGTTAGAGTCTTTGGTCATGACGATGCCCCTTGTAGAACGTGTGCTTAGTAATTCACATGCGGAAGAGATGTCGCAACCAACATCCTTGACACCTCCAGCACTTTCGAAGCACCTGAAAGCTAGGCTTGAGGAGAAATCTCTTGAAGATTTGGCCAAAGACCAATGAACCAAAGATGAAGTGCACGATGAAGCTTGATCACAAGAAGTTGATAGCATCACACGTGCATACGTCCATGTGGACATCGTAAGACCAACACCAGCAGAGCACACAAATCTCATAGCTGAACCCCTAACTAGAAACAAGCAACAACATGTTTGCTCCCTCTATGTAGCTGTTGCACTGAAGAAGTCACTAAGGACATCCCAAAAAAGCCATAACTAGAGAATTGTGCTTGATACCCTCACTCTATACTACTCAATGTGAGACAAACAAGGAAAATATTGAAGCAATCAAACAAAAAGAGAAAGGACAAGGTAACTTTATGCAAAAATGATACTCCAACCAAAGTTTGGTAGCCAAAATTGGCCACCAACTAATGACACTCGTTGGGCAAAGGAAAGCCCATTGGACATCAATACATGATCCCACATATCTTGCCCCAACCTCATTAAGAGTGTTGGCAATGGTCCAGCTTTCTGCTGCTGTCCAGAAACATCCCTTGTATGATAAACTACTTCTAGAAGAAAATCTCATGTGGCTAGCAGGCTAGGAGTACAGAGCATGGTACTTGATGTTAGCGCACATGTCTTCTACCTCACTCAAGACCTTGCAATCCTAGATCTCTATGCTTCCCAACAATACAACCATGACTTCTTCTGCTGGTTTTGTCCAAGCCTACAAGATAAGAACCTAAACCGTCTCTTAGTTCTACACTAGAGTCACCCAAACCTCTAGAGCAAGATAGCTCTAAACACAATACCTGCTCTGATTGTTCTAATGGGTAAGGACAAGAGTCTAGAGCAAACATCTGACCAAGAGAAATTGCCAAAGCAATCAGATGAGGGGCTAAATGGAGGGGAATTAGCTGAAGAGCTAGACTCTCCAAAAAGAGAGGCAGCTATATCCTCACAACCTAGCGAGCTTGTTTAGCAGTTCGCAGCTATGTTCCATGAGGACACATTAGAAAAGAGAATGCTGAGGCCCAACCAAGCACATCAATGGATGACCTAGTTCAAGGTTCTGAGTCTTTAAAGGATACACCTTGATTGCCCAAGAAAAAGAGGAGAAAACAACAAAAACAATGGTAGTTGCAAGTGGCTATAGACTCCAAGAAGATTGAGACCAAGAGTGCTGAAGAGCTAAGGAATAAAGCATGGAGTCCAACCCATTGCCATCTCTCCTAATAGTGGTGAAACCTCATACACATCTATATATTTTGATAAATCAAAGCAACTATTACCATCAACGATTGCTTGCAATGCTCAATCCACCGACAACAGAACTTACATTGACCAATCAAGAGTGGATACAACACTATCACAATAGGTTGATGACGATCACATCTGAGGAAAACCATGACACAATAGCAACAAAGCCTCAGAAGAAACATGAAAATCCCAAGGATATAAGTAATCCTAGCATTGACCAATCTTGCTCATCTAGGCTTGAGCCCCTAGCTATTTTAAAGCCTAGGGAAACTCCTAGAACCTTGCATGAGATAGCAACCGAGCAAGCCCTCATCGAACATAGAAGTGTCATAGAGTGCTTGAACGAGTTAGATGATAAACTCAAATTATTCGTACATGCCTATGACCTTGCGGACATGGGCACATTCCTTAGGGAGCAACTTGAGGAATATTTGTCATATCTGCTATCATGGGAAGAGCAAGAATATCTTAATAAGCACTATGACAAGCTCCTACATGAACGTATGTAACTCATCTTTGACGAGGGAATCAACGAACTACGCTTAACTGTGACATTCAAAATCACTTTGCCAACCAAATCTCTTAGAGACAAAGCAACTAAAATGACAACCAAAGGGTCAAAGTCAATTTAAAAAACACTGGTTTGAAAACCACTCTACCATGGCCAAACTTGGAGCCCAGATTATGATAGTCTCAAAGGTATGATTGGCCAAATGGCTATGGTCTCAAAGAGACACGACTTATGTGGCACCAACTTCCTTTCGAGTACTAACTACCATTCGCGGTATGGACTTAGCTAGAACTAGCCAAGAAAACTCTCTGATTGATAAAATTCTCACTTCAAGAGGAGCTAGATGTTGCCAGTAGACTTGGACAAGGTACCATGCTACTTGATGTTGCAAAATATATGTTATTATTGAGTAGGCTGCCACAATTACTAGATACATATGCCACACTCTAGTACAATCCTGAGTTCCATAATTGGTTTTTATCCTCATGAAGTGACATGTATTCATAAATGTATACATAATAAACAATGTGTTGTGTGACTATGTATAAACAATACCAAAAGAAGCAAAGCCATCACACACACAAGCAATGATAATCAAGTGCATGTGATATGCATCAAAGTCAACACTATGGGATTCAAATAAGTGATGTTTTTTGAGGTGCACCTGTTCATTATGGTTGAAGCATATGACTTGCATGTACTCTCACGAGTTGCCAAGTGAATGTAGGATGACATAGGTCTCTGTACGAAAGTGTTCAATGTCCAAGTCACCACAAGACCAGCAACCCCACAAAGAACCATTATGGAGAAAGCAACAAAAATACCAAGAAACAAAGAGCCACAATGGAAGCCCCATTGGAAGAGAAAATCACCCCTGTGAAAGCACACATGGCTTTTGAGCATGGCACAAAGCATAGTCCTTGGCTACTCTCTCTTTCTTGGCCAAACTCTACATTCGGGTAGGAGCCATGCTCTCAACAATGAAAAACTGTAGAGGCGACCTCACACTCAACCGCCAAGACCCATGGACCTCTTATTCTTTCAAGCATTCCAAGCAAGCACTAATGGCTATCTCTCACATAGCCGATGTGCTATCCCTCTCTACGAGTGTAGTGAGCTTACCTTGATGCCCAATTGAGTTGCTTCCTCTCTCAAGCACTCCGATAGCTCTATGATTTGTGATGCAAGCTCAAGCATCCTTAAGCCTCTTCCTCCAAGCTCCATTCTCCATAGCCATGTGCAAGACGAGAGAAGAGAAGAGAAGAAGAAGAGAGGAGATGGTGGAGGGCTTCACCTCCAAGATCCCTCACCCTCACATACTCACTCCCTCACTCACTCACACTCCCTCCCTCAAGCACTCACAAGCAAGCAAGCAAGAGAAGAGAAGAAGAGAAGAAAAAGAGTCCATTTTGCCACACACCAAAGAATGAGCTCTCATTCACTTTTTGAACTTTATATACAAAACTCCAAATCCCTTTTGGGCGGTCATCCCCTTATCCCCTTTTCTACATGACCAGCCATTGTGGAAGGTATTTTTTCCAATTGTCCTCCTATCTTCATAGCTTAGTCCTACCACCCGTCCATGGTTACAAATTGCATAGGAGGGAGCCTAGCTCTCTTTTACAAAGACTTTGGCTACATCTTTATATTTAAAGGTGCGCCTTATTACTTTTGGCTTTTTTGCAGCTTCCATGGTTGTGCCTTGGACTCCTGGTGGTTGTTCCCATGCTTTTAAAGTTTTTTCTAGCTCATTCTCTTGCAAGATGCCTTTTCCTTTTTCTCACCTTGTGCTTTTCCTCTTAATACCTCTTTTTTCACTTTCTCTGCTCTACAGTAAACTTTATCTCCCTCCTAGTTGAGTGCTAGTCCCATGGCACTGCTAGATGGTGAGTTGGTCTCGGTGGTGATGGGGTAGCCGGGTGGCTTTTTGAGTTTGTATACAAGCCTTGGTTGAGGATGTGTTGGAGGGATTTATATTTTGAATTAAAAATGGTGTTGAAGTGAGTCCCTCCGAGGAGCTAGTTGCGGTGGAGGCATGTCTTTGAAATTGACGATACTGTTAAGGCAAACCCTCTTCTTAAGGTTGCCTATGGATGGACTTTCCTTGACTAAGATTGGAGTTGGGTGGATCCTCCTTGGCTACTGGCCATGAGGGAATTTATCCTTGAAATTTAATATTGTGTTGGACGGATCCTTGTGTGAAGAGAGGCTAGTGGGTGGATCCATCTTTAAAATTGAATATTGTGTTAGGCAGATCCCTCCCCTGTCCCTTCGCGGTTGCCTTCTCTTGCACTATTCCAAATGAGCTTCTTCATTCACTTTTTGACTGGGGCTATGCGGTCTGTCCTTGCTTTGTTGCACTTGCATGGTGACATTGTTGCATAAGATGGCCCCTTGCTTAGGTGGATGCTAGTTCGAGCATACTTGTAGTTTTGAGCTGATGAAGGTTTGATGAGAAAGGGTGGGCGTGTGAGTCGATGATGATGGGGTCTCAGGGGAATCGGTCTTGGGAAGAAACGGATCACCTGGTTAAGGTGGTGGAGGCCGAGAGCGCATTGCTTGGATGATGGGACCTCCGAAGTCAGAGGATTGGAGCCTTGTTTGTATCTGAAAAGAAAAGAAGGTGCACTACAACCTGTGGATGTCTCACTTTACTGTGTGGTGCGTTGTGCTTGTGCTAGTGGGATTGGGAGTTGGGTCAAGCCTAGGTGTCGTCCCTTACTTGAGGACCTAGTTCTTGCCATAAGGGGGTGCAGTGCGTGTAGCTTAGGGTGATAGGTCTAACCATAGGTGAGTGTTACCTTCCTAGGTATGTCCTTACCTTGATGTACCCTAAGCATAAAGTGGAGAATCAAAATAAGGCTAAGGGGTTAGGGAGGAAGCCGACCAACCAAAGTCATTGGATGCACCTAACTTGAGAACCTCTAGGTGTAGTGATTGTGACCTATGTGTAGCTTGCTATGTCTACGTATGATTTCTGTTTTTATTTCCTTATCTCTCGTCTCCTTCTTCTTCTTCTTCTTCTTCTTCTTCTTCTTCTTCTTCTTCTTTGCCAAGTTGCATAGTCATGACAGAAGTTAGTCTTCATCATTGGAGCGAGGTGGAGAAGGGGGCTTAGTATATTTATTAAGGAATTGGTGGCTTTGGATATATCCCTTGAGGTTTAGGTGGACTTGAAGGGTGGTGGTGGAGAGGAATGGATGATTGCAAGGGACTATCATTCATATTCTCTAGAAGAGCTAAGCAAAATGAAGGTACTAGAGCAGCTCGGATCATTAGTCAAGCCATCACACAACTATCCATAGCGTTAGGATCAAAATGGAGAACTGGAAGGCCATGCTCCTGCGGAGTGGGATCTTGCCTAAGGAGTATCCTAAGCAGCCTAAGGTAATTACAAGTAGTAATAAAGGTGGGGTCAAGGGATGAAAAGAATTAGTTGGTGAAGTGGATTAGGGTATCATATAAATTTTCTGATGTGAAGACAAGGGCATATTCATATGTAGTACAATGAGAATTATATATTATTGGGAAATCATAACGACCGTGGACACTAGAGTCAAAATTCACTCCCACCCTTCGAGGGTAGGGCATAAAGGTTGGGTCATTCTGCTTGAAGGATCGAGTGTTGCAAAAGGTCATCCATGTATCCATGTTGGGGTCGTAGACCCTTCTTCTCCATTTAGGTTGGCATTCGTAGCCATGCACAGACCTTGTACTTCAAAAACCTTATTTTGCCAAAATTGGACATCTTTAGTGGCCCATAATGTGAGGTTCTGCTCTCTCTCTTTTGGCCATTTCCATCCGAGCCTGCTTCCGATGTTAATCACTCCTCTACCACCTTGATGGGCAAAACCCTATGCAAGGTGGTGGGGAACTAGAAGTTAAAGTCGAAGGGGCTACTAGACGTTTCTTGCCTCTCCTAGATTACAAGGACGATGTGGAAGCTTGCTAGGGAATCGTCCTCACATGGTGGGATAGGTGCCTTGGGTGCCCTTACTCCCTTGACATTTCATTTTTTCCTTATCTTCTCCACCATTTGTTTTCTTCTTTCCCGCAGCGCCACCTTTCTTTTTGCAGAGGTGTCTATGTGTTGCTGCTCTTCAGGCCACAAGGAAGGAGGCGGTGGGACAAGCTCTTCCTTGTGTGGTCCCATTTCAAAGTTCATATCCTCCTCCCTCTCCTACCTTGGTTCCTGCTGCTCTTCTTTGATGAATCCAAGTGCGTCTACGTCCTACGGGGTTAGGCCTGGCAATAGGAGGTAGTGGCGTTGCTTTGCCAGGCTTGGGCCAACTCTCTTAGGTTGTGGTGGCATCTGTAGTCCTGCTCTCATGGCTTTACAAGCCATTTCCAATTTCTTTTTCATGGCCTGTATGGAGTCTCCCGCCTCTGCCTGGGTGATGTCCAATAGGGTATCCAAGAAGGCACGTTGTTGTGTTTGGAAGCTCACTTGGGTAGCCTCTGCTCTACTTTCGGCAAGTATTTTTTCTTTTTCTACTTGAATTAGACGGCGTACCAAGGCTTTAACTCTTTTTTCATTCTAGTTAGCCCATTCTTTTGCTCTCCTTTTCATGCCAAGGCTTTCCCCCAGTCTTTGAGCTAGCACTATCAGCCTTCATTTTTGATCTTCCATTTCTCCCTTTAGCTTCTGCTACTCTTCCTATGCCGAGGCAGCTTCTTGGGTTAATCTTTCCACCTCTCTTTTATACCTACAAGCTCTTTCCTCCCTCAGCTCCTCCAGTTCTTCTGTGGCTTTAGTGATTTTCTCCATTTCAGCTTGTAGATATTCATAGCGCCCCACAATCTGTTCATTGTGCCATCATAGGCATTGTAGCCTCGGTTTCTTTGTTCTATCACACCTGCCATTCCGCTTCTGTCTCTTCCTTAGCTTGTAGCTGCTCCTTCAGCTCATTAACTTCCCTTTGGCCCATGGCAATATGGCTTGTTTTCTCCAACTGGGATGCAACCATGGTCTCTTTTTCGGTTTAACTCCACTACCGCAATTTTTTTCTCCTCCTTGGCTTTCTCTAAGTGAGAGAGAAGCTCCTTGACATATTCATTGTATTCTCCGAGTGGCCTCTCTATTGTGGGAACAAAGGTTGTGGAGGCTGCTAGCCTTGCCTCTTTAGGTCTTGCCTTGACTCGGCGTCAGCTGTGGCTGACCTTTTGGTTCCTATTAGAGGGGTTCCTTCTCCTGATCCTTGGCTCATTTCTTTATCCATGAAGTATTGGACCCAAGCCATTAGGTTGCTAGCATCCACTTGGGTCACAGAACTGGGTGTGGACATGGCAGTGGTGGTGGCAGGGGCCAGGGGAGTGAGAGTGGGGGTGATTGGGGACTTGCCCTTGCCTTCTTGCACTGCAGGTGGCATGAACTTTGGGCGCTTGAGCTCAGCCCTTCATCTTTAAGTGGGCTCGCAGGTTCTGGTTTGTCTTGCTTGGACTATTGCTTAATGGACATGCGCTGGACCTGCGTGTTGCGAGCGCCATGTCTTCCTCTCCTTCCTTCTCAATTCCTCATTCTCCTCTTCCTGCTTTCTCCCTCTTTCCTCCTCGGCCTTTTTGGACTCCCTGCGAGCCTTTTGCAAGTCCGCTTTCTCTTTTTTCCTCCTCTCCTCTTCCTGCTGTTCTTGTGCAATTTTCTTCTTCATCTTCTTAGCCTTTCCTCAGCTAGTCTACTCTTCTTGTTCCCTGTTTTCTTCTTCCTCACTCAATGTCCTCTTGCTTGATTGTGCCTCTTGTTCCTGGTGAGGTGGTGATTAGCTTGGTATTTCATCCACTCCTTCTCCTCCTCCTTCTTGCCCTTGCCCCAAGGCTTCCCTGATGATGGTGGTAAGAACCCCACCGAATCCAATGGTTGCAGCCTTTGAAGATGAAGCTTTCCTTTTAGCCTTGGTGTGGCAGGGGATTCTCCTCCGACGGGCTGTCCTCTTGTTACAAAACCCTTTGCCGAGGTTTCAATGGTCTTCCTCACAAAACCATTGAGGTTCACTTCATCTAGTGACCGTATTGCAATGCTCTCTAGCATGGGGACATTAATGTGGCTCATGATGGTGTTGTACCTTTGACTAGAAAACAATGCGTGCACCATCTTGGCTTGGAGTTGGACTTTGGGATCTGAAATATCTGCCAAGCTGACGCCATCATTGGTGTGGACCTTCACCTTGTCCATTCCTAGCAACACATACTTGTCGCTCTTTGGCTTCCTCTCTACTTTGTTTGCCAAGCCCAACGCTTTTTCCACCAGCTTTGGGGTCAATTCAATCTGCACTCGACGAGTTTCCTCTCCCTCATGCATAGTCATGGTGCCGTGGCTACTGTGGAAAGTCCGTAAAAACTCTATACAATGAATGTAGTGTACCCCTGGCCCACTGCTTCCATGTATTTCTACAGATTGCATTGCTCAATGATTTGCCTCACAACCCATTCTTTAATGGCCACGTCTTCTAGCTTGAAGATATGATTGTGTTTCCACTGAAAGACCGTATTTTGCCTATTCTAATCTGAAAAAGGCAATTCGCGAGCCTTTTCTTGGCCTGCCATGATGGGTGCTTGTCATGAAACCATATTCACCATTAGTATTATTCAGAATAGCTCACAAGCAAAAGGAAACAACTACATATTTGTTGAATTGAATTGCTTGAGTGCAGAAGTCAACTTTTCTTTAGATTAGTCTATTGATTTCAAAAATTTTATTGACCTTTCTGCACTCACAAGTTGTTTCATTCTACCATTGAGGTTTCCAATGTGTGACTTTCCTTTATTGTTTTCCTTATGCATTTGGTTTGATTTACCTTATCCTTACCCTCCCCCTTGGGATTGAGAAGAATCCTTCCTAGGATTGAAAGCTAGAGTGCAGAGGGCGTTCTACGCATGGGCATAGTGCTTTACTTTCACATGAGCCAAGCATAAAAGTTTGGATTATATTCCTTGTAAGCATGTTGGTCCATGTCGAAAGGCCGGATACCGAGGTGGGTGATGTAAGTAAGGACATCGAGTAAGAAGTCACCCGAGTCCATGCGACTAGCAATGTGCAATTCTTCCTTGGTGAGGATGCGATCTAAGTAGGGGTATCTCTGAATATGTTCTTCCATGGGTTGGTCTCACGAATGGTTGTTAATACCCTATAAGAGGTTGGAGCAACATAAGTTGGGTCATACTCCAATGTTTTGATTGTGCGTCATTGCTTGGCATTTGACATGACTTGACATCCCTCAAACTCCCATTGAAGGCTAAGAGTGTACCATTTTTTCAAGAAAGGGGAGTTATTGGCTGCAAGCTATTCAATTCTTCTATCTCTTGATCGTTGGCACAAGCTGTGCACTTGTCATATGAGGTGATAAGGCGTTGTTGCTATGCTTGTGCACGGGAAACCTCGATGGAAATCGGCTTCGCATCAGTCTCGGAAGCCTTGACAAACACAAATTTTGATTTTTCCCAAGAACAAGGGAGTGTCTGTACTTTCGTTGCTATAGGTTCATCCAAGAGTCCCAAGTCTAAGCGGTCATAACTTGTAGCAAGCGACATGAAAGTTGCATCCAAGTATCTAAGTCAAGCAACCAAGTCATCCCCCGTATTTTTAGCTAAGTTGACGGCCAAGGTTAGAATTGATTGCCACTCATAAGAGGGTCTAAGGCGGGTAGGTGGTGGAGGTTTGATAGAACTAGAGAGTTCAGCAGCTAATGGTCACAGCTTGGTTTGACCCTTAGGTTGTAGCTTGGCCTCATGTTCGATGGGTTTGGTTGTAGTTGCGGTTGTCGTGCTAGTAGATGCTTTTGAGGTTTGAGGGGTACCATTAGCGCTAGATTTGGGCGGTTTGTTAGCAGTAGGTTACGGTTTTGGGTGATAGATTGGTTTAGGCCTTGTTAATCCAGGCTTTGGAGATTCTATGGACTTGGCGGCCCGATTCTCTTGTGGTCCAAGTGTCTTTGGCTCAATGTTTCATGTGGCCAAGCTCGAGGGTGGCATTTGAGTAGGGCTTTTGGTTGTTTTGGCTTTAGGTAGCCAAATCCAAGGGCTATCCTCATAGTAGCCTTGCACTTGCAATAAAGCTTTGGGGACTGACCGTACGTTGATGTTTATAGTTTCATCTTGGCCTCCTAGGTTTCGAGTGTGGGTCCTTAGCTTTGCGAGGGCATGGGTGTTTGCTTCTAGGTGACAGTCCTTGATGTTTAGGTACCCATTTGAATTGGGGTTGATTGGCTTTAATGTTGGGTTCAACGGGTTGCCAACATTGAGGCTTGGCGGGTTGTGATGAGTCACGACTCCCCTCCTCAGACTTGACCGTGGGGTTCTCTACTAGTAGCTTTGCAGATTAGGAAGGAGTCATGCCACCCTTGTTGAAAGATGTAACTATTTGGGCATTCCCCATGTCTATGTGGATACGTTATGACTCATAGTCGATATTACAATGAGCTTGCTTCTTAAAAGTTTGTCCTAACAACGACTCTATGCCTACATCTTTAGTTTTGGGTAGCACATAGAATATCATTGGCATGCTTTTAGACTCGATAGAAACTACAACCTTGCACTTTCCCAAAAGTGTGTATGATCAACCTCTATACGGGTTGAGCTTAGCATTAGTGGGCTGTAATTGTGGTTTGCCAATTTGGGTCCAATGGTCATGAGTTAAGATATTAGAGTCAGCTCCCTCATCGATCAATGCATTGATGGTGCATGTGTGCTTGGTAGTGACCATTATACTTAGGTAAGCTGGTTCTACAGCTTCTTCATCCTCATCGTCCATCTCAGTGATAGTAGCTACTCATACTTGGATAGGGGTGCTAGCATTGGAGGCTCTGCAATGGGTGTGTGGGAGGGAAGTACTTCTTTATGTGGCTACCATTGAAGAAGCCTATCCCTTCACCTTCTACGATTTCAAGTTCTACGTTACCAGTTTGGCTGATGGTTCGACCCTAAAAGGACCCAGCCCCCCCGAAACTTCAGTTTCTGCTTATGTCCATTGATTGAGTACAACAATACTAAGTCACCCTGTTCAAAGTTGTGATGCTGCTTGACATGCTTGTCAAACCAAAATTTTCATCTTGCTTTCTCGCATATTAGCGCATGGGTGGCTAGAAGCTGGGTTTCCGATAAACATTCAAGCTCAATTAGGCATTCCATCCATGCCTCCTTCCCGTCCCATCTCTCTTGGAGAGCTATCCTGAGGCTAGGCACAAAGAACTCTAAGGGTAGAATTGCCTCCGTACCATAGGTCAACCTAAAGGGGGTCTATCCTACAGTCATCTTGTAAGCCATGCGGTAGGCCCACAAGGCCGCCATTAACTTGTTATCCCAATCATTGCGAGAAGTAGAGATGACCTTGGTCAAAATGTTTACCAAGATTTTATTCGTGGATTCAGTTTGGCCATTTGCCTAAGGGTAATAAGGCGAAGATTTCTGATGGACGATTAGGAAGGAGGAGAGGAGGTGAGCTATCACTTCATTGATGAAGTGTGTGCCTTAGTCGACTAGTTTGATGGGGCAGCCGAATCATGTGATCACTTGCTTCCATAGGTACTTGGCAGTGGTCCTATTGTAATTTTTTCTTGTAGCTTGTGCTTCTGCCTATTTCGTTAGATAGCTGGTGGCAACCATGATGTATTTGGCTTGTGAATATTATGCCGCGGGACTAATGGTTCCGACAAAGTCAATCCCCCATTTCTCGAAGGGTTGTCATGCAATAATTGGGGTTAGCTCCATGTGATCTTTATGAATAGGGACCTTAGTTCATTTGCACTCATCACAATGCTTCACAAATTGTGCTGCATCTCAGAAGAGAGTAGGCCACCACAAGTGGGACTGCAGCACTGCGATCCTGTTGTGTGCCTCTATGAGTACATCACGTATCTCATTCTCACACACACATCTGCGCAGTAACCCATCTTGCCCCAACCTGTAGAATTGGTATGCTATAAACCAATAGGGTTGGATTTTTAGGATAAGCTGCCTAAGTCGACGGGCCTTTTCTATCGGTCATTTCGGTAGTCCGTGCTCAAGCACTTGAACTATGTCATCTGCCCAATACG
This sequence comes from Lygodium microphyllum, assembly GCF_053477565.2. NCBI lineage: Eukaryota > Viridiplantae > Streptophyta > Polypodiopsida > Schizaeales > Lygodiaceae > Lygodium > Lygodium microphyllum. The sequence continues at coordinate 171,485,583 of NC_141140.1, forward strand.
ACGTCATGTCAGCTCTAAACAAATCCCTTTCACTGGATAAACAAAATAGATGTGCGTCTGGCAATTCATCCACAATGTCTTCTCCAACAGCTTCTCCCATGGGGATGCAAGACATATGGTCAGCCATGTAATGCTACTTCCTTTTATGTACCACCAAACTCCAAAAGTAGGAGTAGCCATCTAACGATGCTTTGTGTAGCGCAAGGTTTGTTAACAAGATACAACAAGGCTTGATGGTCAACAAAGAAGATAAAAGGCATAGCCAAAAGATAATGCCAAATTTTCTTTATAGAAAACACCATGGCCAAGCCCTCTCTCTTTGTTGTTGAGTAATTTATTTCGATCTTAGTGAGTTGTCTGCTAGTAAAGCTCACTGGGTAATCCAGATTGTGTTCACTAGGTTGGCACAACAAATTGAATGCAACAACAATTTCTGATCCATTTCCTATCTCATTCATTGACTCTCTTCTTAATGATGTAGTAGGATATGAGTAATAAATAGCCTTCTAGATGGATTTTCACACTATAACCAGATTAGAATGCATCCTAACAAATGGACAAGACTACATTTTGAGCTTATGTTAGCATCATCTTGAACTTTGGTTTGAAGAATGGATCTTCAGAGTTTTAGGGAGGTAAATCACAAGACTTTTGATATGTACCTAAGAACTTTCATGAGAGTGTTCATTGATGACTTCTATGTCTTAAGGGCCACTTGAAATGTCTAAATTTATGCTTTGAAAGTCACAGAAAGTTTGGAATGTCCCTAAACCCATTTAAATCAGTCTTTGCTACTAAGAGAGGAGTATTGTTAGTTAATATTCTATCTAAAGAAGGAATGGCCACTGACCCAAGTAAAATATATGTTGTTCAAAATGCTAAAGCTCTAGCAAATGTTTAGGTAGTTATGAGATTTGTAGCTCGGGTCAAGTGGTGCAATAGGTACTTGACCTATTCTCCTCTTACTACACTTACTAGGAAAAGTATGAAGTTTGTCCGGTAGGACAATCAAGAGAAGGCTTTTAGTGTGCTCAAGAATATGCTTGTGGTAGCTCTAATTTTGTGGTCTCTTGCATGGGATCAACCATTCCAAAAATTTGTTGATGCTTCTGATTTGGCTATGGGAGCTATGTTAATGCAAGAAAAGTTGCTTGGACGATTTAGACCTATCTATTATGTAAGTAGAATGTTAAGTGTTGTACATAAATATGATTAAGTTACTGAAAGAGAAGCATTAGGGTAGCTTATTCCCTTCAAAAATTCAAACATAAAGGCAAGGATAGACTTAAGATTAGAAAGAGGATCTAGTTTAGTGGGATTGACCTATAAGTGAGTTTGGGCAACCTCATCCAAAACATCTCATGGTTAAGCCGACTGAACCTGGTATAAATGATGGGTTGGGTTAGTAGGGATTTCATCAACTTATAGCTTAGGATCTAGAATCTCAAGTTCACTACCTTCTACTACTATGTCATTGTTAGAGCAAAAGTTATACGTACATCACCTTGCTTCACATTATGTGATGATCATCCATTTTGTGTGATAGCACAAGCAAATGAAAGATTTTTGTGTCACAACCTTGAAATAATCCATTCACAAAAGGGGGGAGTTATTAAAGTGAAGCATAATGGTCAAGAATGTGCATGTCTTGGGTCAAAAAATAGAGATACTAACATCAAGAACCATGCTTTCCTATCCCAACCAACTAGCCACATGAAGCTCTTCCTCTAAAATACGTTTGTCATAAGGGTTGTTTCTTGGCTAGTTGAACAAGTTTGACATTGTAGATGGTTGCGAGCACCTCAAAGATGTAGGGGATACATATGTCATGCTACAAAGTCTAGATCACCCTTTTGTGCTAAGCAATACTCATTAGTCAACTACCAATGTTGTCTACTAAACCTCACTCGCTTATCAGTTTTTCTCAAAGATACTTTGTACTTATCCTTTCTATTCCAATGCTTTAACTTCCTCTTTGCTTGTCCTCCAAGCTTCAACTTACTCTTTGCTTGTTCTCCAATAGTCAATGTAGAATGAGGGAATTAAATGAAACTCCTTTTGTTTATCTCTAGGCATAAGCCTCATGAGTTTACTTATGGTTCATGGATAACGCAAGCATATGTGCTCTTGTTCATCCAAGGTCAATGGATTTTCCAAGAGCTTCTTATGTTCTTCTATCGAAGTTCCCATGTTTGCATAAACATATGTACAAGCAATCCAGTTCTCAATGGCATTTAACTATCAATTGATCATCTTTTAGTGCTCTCTCATATGCCATCTCTAAGAGGGATCTCTTAATCAACTTAGGGTCCAAATTCATTGGATTTTCTAGTCAAGAAGAATAGATCTAGTGGATCATTACATTCATTGTGCATGTGCTAAAGTTCATGTCCTTTTGTGATGCAGGAGGACTACACACTTGTTCCTTAGCAGGAGTGACAGGTTTTCTCGGCTATGGCTATGTAGTTTCCACTTCATAATTAGAAGTAGTAATTGCTACTTTGTAGAGGGAGCTCACGCTCAACTGCTAAGACCCATGGACCGCTTATTGCTTCAAGTGTTTCAAGCGAGCTCTAATGGCTATCTCTCACCTAGCCAATGCGCCGTCGATCCTACGAGTGTAGTGAGCTTACCTTGATGTCGATGTGAGTAGCCTCCTCCCTCACACACCTCGGTAGCTCCACGATTCTTGATGCAAGCTCAAGCATCCTCAAGCCTCCTCCATCGCCAAGCTCCATCCTCCATAGCCGCGCGCGCGAGAAAAGAGAAGAGAAGAGAAGAGAAGAAGAGAAGAGGAGATGGTGAAGAGCTTCACCCTCTTGATCCCTCACTCCCCCACACTCACTCCCTCACACTCTCACACTCCCTCTCTCAAGAGCACACACAAGCAAGAAGGAAGAGAAGAATAGAAGAAGATAAGAGCTCTTGTTAGCCACACACCAAAGAATGAGCTTCCATTCATTTTTTTGAACTTTATATATAAGCCCTAAAATCCCATGGGCACCCATCCCCTTTTTTACATGACCGGCCATTGTGGCAAGGTTCTTTTTTCATTTTACTCTTCTAGCATTATGCCTTTAGCCTACACCCATCTAATATTTTACAATTGGCACAAGAGGGAGCTTGGTGCTCTTTTGCAAGAGTTTTCCAAGTTTTTGAGGCGCCTTTCATTTAAAATTGCGCTTTTTGTCCTAGCTTAGCTTTAGCGGTGGCCTGCGTATCTTCGCTCTTTTTTCGTGCTTTTTCTACTTTTTTCTTCATTTTTCACCATCTTGACTTAGGGTTAACATTACCCCCCTTCTAGACGGGTGCCAGTCCCATGGCACTTCTGTGTTGTTGCAGAGTGGTAGGTAGTTGGACAAATGATGATGTAAAGGGGAGAGCCACGTGGAGATTCAGGTGCTCGTGGAAGCTGAGGAAGGATGGTTATTGGAGAAGTTAAATGGATAGCGAGTGGTTGACGAGGCCTCCGAAGTTGGTGGTTTATTGCTTTCTGTGATGCCTGATAGGAGAAGGTGCTGTGCTCTACCTAAGGGGAGGGTCTACTGTACCGTGTTAGTGTACTATGCTCGTGCTAGTGGAATGGGGAGGTGGGTCTAACCACAGGCAAGCCTGGGTGATGTCCCACACTTGAGGACCCCACTTGTGCCGAGGGAGGTGCGGTGCAAGTGGCTTAGGGCGACAGGTCTAACCATAGGCGAGTGTTACCTCCCTAGGTATATCATGCCCTTGATGTGCCCTAAGGGTAAAGTGGGGGAGCAAAAGGGGCTAGGGCGTTAGGAGCGGAGCCGGCCGACCGAAGCCACCAGACACACCTAACTTGAGAACCCCTAGGTGCAGTGATAGTGCTTATGTGGTGATTGAATGCTTCTACAAGTGAGTGCTTGTGTTGTCATGCTTTCTGCTTTGTCTTTCTTTCTTAGCTTTTCTCCTTTTGTACGTTCTTTTCTTTTCTTCTCTCTTTTTTTTTTGGTTGTTAATAAGAGAAGAAGTTACAGAGGAGGATATGGCTACTGTTGCTCACTCTGATCATGTTGGGAAGGAGGTTGGGGTTTGTGGGATCTATTAAGGAAGGGTCGGCTTTGCAGATACCTACGTAGATCTGTTGAGATATGGAGCTCCACTCGTGATATGCCAGGGTGACCATTGTGCATTTATGTCACCGACTTGTTAGCTGCAGATGCGGTTGGTACACCACCCATGAATAATAGCTAGATGACAGCTATCCTTATCTACTTTAGTTCGTGGCTCAGTTAGTATGCCACCTTAGTTAGTTGAGTTTGGTTTGAGACCCATATATAGGGTTCTTCTATTTCTCTGTACTTGTGTTCTTTTGGCTTACACAACTAAGAAGAGGAAAACTGCTTTCAGCCTCCAGCTTTGTGTGTATTCCCCCATTGTGTAAGTGAGAAAGCTACAAGTGAGACTCCTTCCTTCTCTTCCACAATCCTGACATGGTATCAGAGCCTGGTCGGTGGTAAGGAGCTCAAGAAAGCAAACCAAGTTCGCGGTGTTCTGGTAAGAGGACTAGTGTTGCTTTCATTTTTTTGAGTTTGGAAGCAAGTCTCTGTAGGTAGCACAGCCGAAAGTGGAAGAGTGCATTGTCTTAGATTGAGACGCCTTTCGCGGTATAGCAAGAGGGCAGTCTATGCTGCGGGAGGAGGCTTTAGCCCTTGGTTGCCCTGTTTTTTTGATTTGAGGCCATTTCGGGGCCCGTTTTGGAGGCGGAAGTTTTCCGCACGCACTCAGGAAAAGGCTCTGTTTTTTCTGGGCGACCACTGTTCTATAGGTTGGTGAAAAGTTACCGTAGAAATTGCATTGTATGCTTGTGCACAGAAACATTGGGAGTTACAGAATCATCCTTGTTTCCTGTTGATGCAAAATCGTAACTAGGAAGTGATTGTGTGGTCAAATACCACTTTTTTCAGTTTTGTAGACTTGCTCTTGTGAGGCTGAAGCTATGTTTTTTGCAGTGACAGAATTTTTTGTAGTGTTCTGTAATGGCGTCTGATTCTCTTTCACAGATTGTCACTAAAAAGCTTTACAAGAACAACTTCCAAGCATGGAAGTTTAGAATGACGAATTTCCTTATGGGAAAAGGATATTGGAAATTTGTTGCAGGAAATGAAGACGAACCAGCTCTTCTTGATGTTCCCAATCAACAACAAATGCAGGCATTTAAAGGATGGCATGAGAGAGCCAGAAAAGTTATGTACTGGCTGTTTATCAGTATTTTAGACTCTATGATTGTGCATATTCAGGATGCAAGTATGCCAAAGGAGGCATGGGATACTTTATCAAATACATATAGTACAAATACACAAGCCAGGAAAATGCAGCTCAAGCAAGAGTTGAACAATGTGCAAAGAGAAAGTATGAGCATCAATGACTACCACATGAAGGTGAAGATGATTGTAGATGCACTTGCTTCCATTGGGTCGCCAGTGAAAGATGATGATTTAGTTTCTGTGACCTTGAATGGTCTAGGAAAGGATTATGCACAGTTTCGAACATCCATTTCCGTCCGTGAAAGATTTCTTGATTTTGAGGAGTTGATTGCTATTCTAATTTCTGAGGAGCATAGAAATGGTGGTGTATCTTCTTCAGGAGGAACTTCAAAAGAAGCTGTCTTCTACTCAAACACTGAAAGAGGTAGAGGTAGAGGTAGAGGAGGCCGATCTAGAGGCCGTGGTAGAAATCAGAATATGCAGTAAACTCAAGAAAACTAGTCCTATAGAGGAGGACGTGGTAACTCTAGAGGCAGGGGGAGCCAAAGAGATCGTGGTAGATGGCAAAGAGGCCGCAAATAGCAATGTTGAATGCTACTACTGTGGTAAAATGGGTCATATAGCTAAAGACTGCTATAAAAAGTAGAATGACATCATGAATGGAAAATTGCAATAAGGGAATTATGCATCTTCTAGTATACAGGGCGATGACAGAAATGAGCATTTGTTTATGGTGCAGCACATGAATAATTCTGTGACAAGTGCAGAAGAAAGCAACGAAGTGTGGTATGTTGACTTAGGTGCGTCAAACCACATGACAGGTCATGTAGAACGGATGCAGGATGCAAGAAAAATGGAAAAACTAGGATTTGTGGAGACTGGTGATGATACTGCACATCCTATTGTGTAGATTGGAAAAATTCCTTTGTCTATGCAGGATGGGAAAAAGAAATACCTGTAAGATGTATTTTATGTCCTGAATATCACCAAGAATCTGGTGTATGTTGGTCAAATGGTTGAGCAGGGCTTGCAGGTCAGATTTAATCCTCATGGATACTTTGTTGAGGATATGAAAAATAAAGATTGCTTGATAGCAAAAGGAAAGAAGAAGGGCAGAATGTTTACGTTGGATGCAGACATGCCTGAATTGAGTGCAGCAATGTTTGCACATGGGACCGGTGTAGTTGCAGATATTGATATCTAGCATAAACGCATTGGTTATATTAATGTACAGTGACTTAAATCAATGCAGGCCCAAAATATTGTTGCAGGATTGCCTAAATTTAAGGTTGCAGAAATATATAAGGTATGCGAAGCCTGTCAATTTGGAAAACAGGCAAGGAAACCATTTCCTAGACATGTTCAAGAGAGTAAGAAGCCATTGGAATTAATCCACTCTGATGTGTGGACTACTAAAGGTGCATCTATTGGAGGCTGTCATTATTTTGTCACTTTTATTGATGACTATAGCAAAAAAGTTTGGGTGTATTTTATGAAAAAGAAAAGTGAAGTATTTGGGCATTTTAAAACTCTTAAAGCTATGGTTGAAAAAGAAACATGCATGCAAATAAAATGCCTAAGGTCAGATGGAGGGGGAGAGTATCTCTCAAATGAGTTTGCAAGGTTCCTGCAGGAGCATGGCATAAAGCAGCAATATTCATGCAGTCATACCCCACAACAAAATGAAATTGCAGAAAGGAAAAACATGCATATTGGAGAGGTATCTCGTGCCATGCTCAACAAAAAAGACTTGCTTGATTTTTATTGGGCTGAAGCAGTTGCTACAGCAGTCTACATAATGAACAGGACTCCCACTGCAGCAATACATGGGATGACTCCAGAGGAGAGGAGAGGTATACTGGTAGGAAACCAAATATTTCTCATTTGAAATTTTTGGTTGCATTGCCTATGTTCATGTGCCAGATGAGTTGAGATCCAAGTTGGATCCAAAAGCTGAGAAGTGCATCTTTATTGGTTACTCTCTGCTGTAGAGGCAGAAAGGGTATAGATGCTATAAGCCTTCTACTCGTAAGTTTACAATGAGCAGAGATGTTGTTTTTGATGAGATGAGTAGCTGGTATAAACCAATAAATGTGATTGATGATGTAGATACACAAAATGGTAATGCTGCACAGAATTCACAGCAGCAGTCACAAATTAGTGGACATGGAGTGTCCTCTAGCAGTGGTTCACATTCTTTGCCATGGATAGGCAGATTGAGATCAGGAGAATCTCCTCAAAACAATGCAGATAGTGGTATGCAGGTTTCATGAAAAGGAAAAGAGAAGGTAGATCAGCCCATGTTTGATGTGAATGCAGGTCACTTTTATGTGGATGGTGAATCCAGTGGCTCAGAACAGAGCATTGATTGATGAGTTGGGCATTCCTTCTATTATTACACCTGGAGTAAGGAAGACCAGGGATGTTTTGAGAGCACCTGGGAGTGAACCTACTTTGCGCAGGTCTACCAGAGCTAGGTATCCTGTGGATAGGCTAAAATGATGGATTTACAGCCATTCACTATGCCTATATGGTCAAAGTGATACATGAACCAGAACCCACTTCTTTTGAGCAAGCCATGGGAAAAGAAAGATGGGAGAAAGCTATGGATGAAGAAATGGATGCCTTGAAATCAAATGCTACGTGAGAATTGGTACCTTTGCCTAAAGATAAGAATGCAATTAGTTGTAAGTGGGTTTATAAGGTGAAGCACAATGCAGATGGTTCTGTGAAAAGATACAAGGCAAGATTAGTAGTGAAGGGGTATGCACAAACATATGGCATTGATTATGAAGAAACATTCAGTCCGGTTGCAAGGATGGCTTCTTGTTGCGTTTAGAGTAAGCTAACATTAGGAAATCACACCCGAGAGGCGTAGGGTTTGTTGCTGTAAAACAGGGAGAAAATCGGGAAAAACAAGTGAAAAATGGAGGAAATGCTCATTTGAATGTGTAGGAATCGCAAGGAGAGTGATCGGTAACATCCGAGTAATGTCCATCAGGGGTATAAGTTCTTGGAGGGTAAGGAAATCCTCATTTGCAACTAGTTGAGAGTGAGAGAGAGAGAGAGAGAGAGAGAGAGAGAGAGAGAGAGAGAGAGAGAGAGAGAGAGAGAGAGAGAGAGAGAGAGAGAGAGAGAGAGAGAGAGAGAGAGAGAGAGAGAGAGAGAGAGAGAGAGAGAGAGAGAGAGAGAGAGAGAGAGAGAGAGAGCTTGGGTGACCCATTTCGATCGATCAGTGCGAGGAGTTACGTTGTTATCGGCAATCCCCAAGTATATAGAATTCTTCCCCATCACTCTAGCATCATTCCTGTTGAATCTTGTAGCTTGTAATAATCAATACCTTAAGATTCTTGACGATTTCATGCTCGAAAGTGCGTTCGGGTTGGCGAGATCAGACATCCGATCTAGTGTCCGATTCTGAGAATCGGACGCTCGGACAACCGTCCGATCGGACCATCCCGTTCGATCGGACCACTCGGACCAACCCCTCCGATTTTGGAAATCGGACCACCTGTCCGATCGGACGCCTCATTCGATCGAGGCAATCGGACCCACCCCACGGATTAGGACACGTCAGCAATCGGACCACCCACCTCGTCCGATCGGACCACTTGTCCGATTTTTGAAAATCAGACACTTGACCCTTGTTCGATTCTGAGAATCAGACAGCTCAAAATCGGACCCACCTGGTTCGATTCTGTGAATGGGACCACTGGTAAATCGGACATCCGATTCTCAGAATCGGACACACCCTTAGACAGAAAAAAGAAAACATCAAAAATTGACCCCCCCGATCGACTGGATGCGCAACCTTCTCCAGGACAACATAGCGAACGCCTTGTAGGAAGTTCCCGACGTAGGAGTCATGACCAAGGGACAGGGGAACAATGCTGGAGCACTCCCCAGTGACCTGACGCGTTGAGAACAAAAATCCAATTATAGGATCTGTGATCAACCCCCGAGTGAACAGCAAGAAGCAATGCAGACCCTAGAATCTGTTAGAACGGCTAGGACTTGAGTGATAAAGCTTATCAGGCCCGAGACAAGACAAGAGGGCGTAAGGCATATAGAGATTGTTTGCCACACTCACATTGAATTTCACACTTGAAGTACACATAAGAAAGCTGAAAGCGTGATTGACCACAAGTGCATGAGAAATGACACACACTGAGTGATCATAAATTGAGGATTGTATTCAATAAGGAAAGGAACTCACTCAGATTAAACCACTCAAGGAATCCACCAGCAGGAGAGAACCAAGACATAGACAAACCATCAAAGCGCAGAGTAGGACCAAGCAAGGAGCACCAACGACATGGATCTGTCAAGTCTATTCAACCTGATTGACAACTTAGTGGAGCACGAGAACTCGACCATGGCGGAAGAGAGCTCAAATCATCAGTCTAATGAGGAGCTCGATTTGAACATATTCCCAGATGCTATTTAGTAGCTGGTGAGCAGTTACAACATGCACGCCCGGTACGAGCACCGCGGCAGGATAGCAGATGCAATCATCGCAGATCTAGAAGAGGAGAGAAGGCTAGCCTGCAAAGCATTGCAGAGCATAGCCGAGTACAATAGGGATCAACAGGCTAGGAGCCAAAGGCAAAGCATGGAGCTGCATGAGGTGCAGCGAGTGCTGAACTTAGCTGGTCGAAACCGAACGGACCATGAGAGAGCACTAGAGGGAGACTTGACGTTGAGTGAGCTTCTCATGAAGCGGCTGCTCGATAATACAACAGAGAGCAGAGTGCCACCGCACTAGCGACGTCGCTGCTTGTAGGATTAGGGGCAAGGCAAGGCTCAAAGAGCCAGGCCAAAATATTGATTGTTGCCAAGCAACTCGATAAGTACTAACCTCATGACGACCCATACAGCTTTGTTGAGCAGTTTGAGTAAGTTTGCAAAGCCAATGGCCTCAACGACCAAACTCAACGCTCGCAAGCATTCGGGTTTTGCCTAGGCGACAAGGGTAGGATGTGGTATACGAGCTTAGATGCTGCAGAGCGTGCCAATTTCAATAGCCTCAAGGATCTCTTCATTAAGAGATTTGCAAAGCCTGGATACTCCGATAATCTACTAGTACGCTTGATGAACATCAAGCAGAAAGAGAAGGAGGACATCCGCGACTACATAACCCAGGTGAGGAGCCTCTTCAAGAGAATCCCTATGGGCGAGCGATCGATTGAAAGAGCAATTTTGATTGTGTTTATCAGCGGCATTTGGGACGAGGAGTTATATAAGGCTTTGGCAGGCAATTCAAGCTTGTAGTGAGATGCAATAGCTAGAGTGTTTGAGGAAGCCATCAGAGTCGATGATCAGTTGAAGGAGCGGAACTCCAAGAGCTTGAATCTAGAGGAGACCAACTCGGAAGCTTAGAGAGAGCGTCAGCCTCTAGTGAGCGATCAATCCCATCATCCCAAGATAAGGGGAAAGCCACTGAGACACACCAAGGCTTGGCTGATGTCAAGATGGAATTAGCCAAGTTGCAAGACATGTTGAGACGACCAACGCGCCCGCATGTCCAATGCATGTACTGTGGCAGAAACCACTTGGCTGGCCGAGTGTCAAGACCCTAGGTCAAGACCTTGTGCTAACTGCGGTAGATTCAGCCATGATGTCGCGCATTGTAGATTACCAAGAAGACTTCCGTACTCGCAACCCTACGGCTAGCCTTACCTAGCGAACAGGCAGCAGCCATTCTTTGAAAGGGGAGCCCCATTTTCTCTTTCCGCACCTAACGATATGAAACTAGCCGTCCCTAGAATGGACATAAACCCTACATGCATTCCTAGACTGCATGGTCCTTACATGACCCATCCACCGAGCGATGCTCCAGTCCACTATGTGGAGGGCCGAATGAGGAAGAGACCTACATATACCCTTATGTCTCGCATGACGACGAGGGCAACGCGGTCCTCATGGATTCTCGACCCGTGCCAGTGATGGCGTTAGGAAGGGGACGAGGTAGAGGCCTAGGGGGGTAGACGCAGGATCCAATCATCTGTTGGACTTGTGGTCACCTAGGTCATGTTTCATCACATTGCCCTGAAAGAGAGCAGCAAAATAGAGACAAGGCGGACCAAAGGTGTTCAGAGTGCGGAATCACCCATCTCTTCATCGATTGCTCAAAGCGAAAGCCATCTGCTAGCTCAGCCAATGTACCATCTGTCCCATTGAGGCTGTTTGGTGTCGAAAACCTCGATGGGGAGACCACACCTATCCCGTTGCGGATCATGACCCTAGCCCAAACAAAGCAGGCCAGCATCTCTCTGCCAGGACCTAGCAATCTTGACGCAGCCTCGATAGGAAAGAAAAGTTGTAGGCGGAAAAAGAAGAGATCGGAAGCTAAAGTTGCACTAAAAACCAAGAGTGCTACAACTCTGCCTGCTGGAAAGAAGGTCTCTAACGCAGAGGCAAAGACTTCAGCCCCTAAGACGGCTAAAAAGGGAAGCACTAAGGTAGGGGAATACTCGCATCTGAAGCGATAGTTAGAGGCCATAGAAAAGGTGAAGGAATGGGTGAAGGAGGCTCAAGAGCATCTCAAGGATGCTGCAGTGCCGCTAAGACCAAGCCTTGACGCTACAGGGCCACAGATCAGTCACGGCCATTAGCCAGGACAATCCAGGTTAGGGGAGAGACGAGTACACAATGATCTCCTGACCACGCTAGTGACCACCCCTATAACACTTTGCCTAGGAGATCTACTTAGGTAGCATCCTAACCTATGGCAAGATCTTAAGCAGTGGGTTGAAGGGTCACGAGAGCAGGTCATGGCAGACCCTCAAGATAATGACGCAGAAACGCAAATACCGAGCTTGACGTTGCACTCTCTGCCTAAATCCTTACACGTCAATGCCTTCTGGGAAGGTTCCGAGATGCATGCGGTCTTGCCGGTTTTAGCCCTAGGTGACACAACAAGAAAGGGAATCATAGACATGGGAGCTGGGGTTCGTGTGCTTAGCCACGCAGTACTTCAGACTTGGGGAAACCCGCCTGTCAAAATTGCTAGGTTTAATGTCACGTTAGCAAACGGTATGAGAGTGAAGCCATTCGGGGTGCTTAAGAATTGGCCAGTGAAGATCGCAGGTGTCCAGTTCTTTGTTGACTTTATAGTCATGAAGGGAGCGGACTACGATATCCTATTAGGCCGACCCTGGATGCGCAACGCTAGAGTCATCGAAGATTGGGGTAACGGCTTGATCTTCCTTGGCAATAGAACGGATGCCGTAAGGATAGAGATGGACACTTGGAAGACCTCACCAGTTGACCTAGACACCATCTCTGCTATGCTCAAGGGTAACGCTCAAGTCAAGAAGTCTTATGGGCCCTTGACCAAGAGGCGTATGAGCAAGCCATCAAAACGATCGGCAAGTCTAACGAAGCACTCCCTATACCAGTCTGCATGATGGCAGGAAGCTTCCGTGGAAAGCCTAAGCCTGTCACCTTCCAAGTACCATCCAACAAAAGGGAACTCCAGGGGATACTGGAATACCTAACGGACAAGCTAGCTGGCAATCCAACTGCAAACTTCAAACCACTCCAGGATCTCTTAGAGGAATCCAAGTGGCAATGGACCAGGGTGCATGATTTAAACCTCATGTATAACTGGACCCTAGTTCCTAACCAACGACACGAGACATACCAAACCCTAGGAGACGACAAGCAGCCCGATGACAAAGATTCTAGCGACGAATACGAAGACTGTCAATCCTTCAGTGATGAGAGCAAGGGTGAAGTAGATACCGTAGAATACGACACTGAAAGATAAGAAATTGAGCAGATATGGGCAGACTCCAAGCCGCAGAAAAGGCAGACCTTTAGGGTAGAGCGAGGAGTCATGCGCATAGAATGCGATCGCGCTTGGTTGGAACACGTAGGAGCCATAGACCTTGAGCAAGCAGGCTTAGCCTAGCTAGGAACGATATCAGTGCTTAGGACTGAATCACCATCTGAACTGCGGCCACCAGGGGAGACCACCTCTTCTAGCGAAGACGGAGGGTTTGACTCTGAATTGGAAGTTAGTTCGGATAGTGATCCAGAGATCCCTAGGCCACCCATGACCAGACGTACCAAGGGGGACCTACCCGTCCACCTGAGGCGCAGATGGTTAAGGCAGGAAAAGGCAAAGCAACCTAGGGATACATGAACAGAAGAACAACGAAAGCCACAGGACCTCCCTAAACGCTTCATGAAATTCAAAAAAGGGGATAGGGTAGTAGTTCTGTTAGGTGCCAAACGTCAAGGGTAGACGAGTGAACAAATCGAGGGACCAGCCAAAGTCAAGGAGGTAGACTTAGCCCAGGAAGGGGAAACACCCCGACTAGTATTCATTGCCGATGACTTGACTGAGGAAGAAGAAACGAGTCTTGTCACTCTCTTACGAGAGTATATAGACGTGTTTGTCTGGTCCTTAGAGGAGCTTAAGGGGGTAGATTCGAGTGTCGTGACTCACAACATACCCATGACGCTAGACGCAACGCTGATCAAGCAGCGACCGTACCCTATGAATCCAAAATACACTCATGCTATCAAAGAGGAAATCGACAAGCTGATGAGAGCTGGATTCATTTACGAAATTGAGCACACAGACTGGGTATCGCCCATAGTCATTGTGATGAAGAAGAATGGAAAAATCCGAGTGTGCATCAATTACAAGAAGGTGAACACTGCTACGAAGAGGGACAACTATCCATTGCCGTACACCGAGCACATGCTTGAGAGGGTGGCAGGCAAGGAAGCCTACAGTTTTCTGGACGGCTTCTCAGGGTACAACCAGGTGCAGGTGCATCCTGCAGACATCGCCTTTGCCACTGAGTGGGGCGTCTTTGCATACATAGTCATGCCCTTTGGGTTGACCAATGCCCCTGCCACTTTCCAACGTCTCATGTGCACTATCTTTAAGGACATGCTTCTCAAGGAGTTAGAAGTCTTTGTTGACGATCTCTGTGTCCACTCGACCTGTATCGAACACTTAGACAAACTCCGCGCAGTCTTTGAGCGGTGTCGCTTGTATTGTCTCTCCTTGAACCTCTTAAAGTGCCAATTTTGGGTTAAGCACGGATGCATCTTAGGGCACGTGGTGTCAAAGAACGGCATTGCCATTGACTTCTCAAAGGTTAGGGTTATTGTTGACCTTCCACCCCCAATTAACTACAAGGGAGTTCAATGCTTCTTAGGCCATACGGGGTATTATCGACAGTTTGTACTGAACTATGTGTTGATCGCCAGATCATTATACAAGCCGCTAATCATCTTCGAATGGATCGAGGCATGCCAACAAGCGTACGAAGAATTGAAAAAGGCTCTAATAACAACACCAATTCTACGAGCCCCAGATTGGACCATTACCTTCCACGTGCACATCGACGCTTCTAAGTTTGCTGTGGGGGCAGTGTTGTGCCAACCTAGCGAACACAACTTAGATTATCCAGTGAGCTTTGCTAGCAGACAACTCACTGAGACGGAAATGAACTACTCGATAACAGAAAGAGAGAGATTAGCCATGGTGTTCGCTGTGAAGAAATTCCGGCATTATCTTTTGGCCACACCCTTTACCTTCTTTGTGGACCATCAAGCCTTGCTCTATCTCGTAAGCAAACCTTGCGCTACAGAACGCATAGCTCGATGGCTCCTTCTGCTTCTAGAGTTCGATTTCTTCGTGGTAGTACGAAAGGGAAAACAACATTACATGGCTGATCACATGTCACGCATCCCCACGGGAGAAGCCGCTGGATAAGGTATCATTGATGAATTACCCGATGCCCATCTATTTAACCTATCTAACGAGAGAGAGTTATTCAAGGCTGATCTAATGCCATATTGGATAGATGACATAGTCCAAGTGCTTGAGCACAGACTGCTTGAGCGACCAATAGAAATAGCCCGACTTAGGCGATTAATCCTTAAGATCCAAACCTATCAGCTGATTGCAGGCCAACTTTATAGGTTGGGGAAGATGGATTGCTGCGTAGATACGTATACGAGCATGAGATGCACGATGTGCTCTCAGAGGCACATAGCGGCATTGCGGGAGGATCCTTTAGCGGGGACACAACAGCACAAAAGGTGCTGCAGTCTCAACTGTGGTGGCCCACGCTTTTCCGTGACGCAGCACGATTCGTCAAGCATTGTGACGAGTGCCAATGGACAAAAGTCTCAATTCGCAAGGATCGGATGGAGTTGACCCTAGTTATTGCTCGACAACCATTCGAAAAATGGGGCATCGACTTCATAGGACCCATCAGTACTGCGGCACAATATTCACAAGTCAAATATATCATTGTGGCCACGGACTACCTCACAAAATGGGTAGAGGCAAGAGCGACACGTAAGAACGAAGCTAGGATGACTGCCAAGTTCTTATAGGAGCAAGTGATCTCGCGATTTGGCTGCCCCCTAGAACTGGTCAGTAACTAAGGCACGCACTTCATCAATGAAGTGATAGCATACCTCTTGTCCACCTTTCTCATTATCCATCGCAAATCCTCACCATACTACCCTCAGGCAAATGGCCAGGCAGAATCAACTAATAAGATTCTTGTCAATGTCCTGACTAAAGCAGTCTCAGCCTCACACAATGATGGGACAACAAACTGATGGCAGCTTTGTGGGCCTATCGCACAGCTTATAAAACGGCTGTCGGCCAAACCCCCTTGAGGCTGACCTATGGAAATGAGGCAATTCTACCATTAGAATTCTTCGTTCCTAGCCTGAGAATAGCACTTCAAGAACGATGGGAAGAGAAGGAGGCATGGACGCAATGCTTGGTCGAGCTTGAACGCCTATCAGAGACTCGTCTTCTAGCCACCCACGCGCTTATCTGTGAGAAAGCCCCCGACGCAAGAGTTGGTCTGACAAGCATGTCAAGAAGCGTGAGTTTGAACAGGGTGACTTAGTGCTCCTTTACTCAGTTAAGGGGCATAAGCAAAAAATGAAATTCAGAGGTCTCGGACCCTTCAAGGTTCGTACAATCAGTCGAACCGGCAATGTCGAGCTTGAGACACTAGATGGTGAGGGAATAGGCTTCTTCAATGGTAGTCGTGTCAAGAAGTACTACCCTCCCACGCATCATTTGCATGAGCCACCATTGTTAGAACCGCCGGTCAAAGTACAAGTAGCTACAATCACTGAAATCAACGAAGAGGATGAGGAGGCCGTAGAACCCGCTTACCTCCATATCACGGTCATTGCCAAGCAAACATGCGCTTTCAATGCCTTGATCAATGAGGGAGCAGACTTCAATGTCTTAACCCACAGTCATTGGATCCAACTTGGCAAACCACTACTTCAATCCACAACTGCCAAATTAAACCCATATGGGGCCCACTCATACACACTTCTCGGCAAGTGCACTCACCATTTCTATCGAGTCTGAGATTGTTCCAATGCTTTTTTACATATTGCCAAGTGCTACAGACGTAGGCACAGAGTCACTACTGGGGCGAACCTTCAAAAAGCAGACTCACTGGAATGTTGATTATGAGTCGCAGTGCATCCACCTAGCAATAGGCAATGTGCGCATTGTCACAGCTTTCAGAAAGGGCTGCGCGATACCATCACCGTCTGCAAAGCCATCGGTAGAAACATCTGTAGGCAAGACTAAGGAGGGGGTAGTGCGCAGCCACCACTCCTCGACTTCCATAAATCGCAACCCACAATAGCCAAAGCTAAGGCCCAACAGCCTCGCCTTCAATGGGTGCCTAAACAGCCGCAACAACCGCCTAGGAGTCGATGCTCCTATCCTCATAAGACCCAGAACTCTAAACCTAGGAGGCCAAGACGCAATCACAGGAAGCACTACGTGATCAAGCAAAGATGGGTTCCTAAAGCCCTCTTGCATGCGCAAGGCTACTACGAGGGAAATACCTGGCTGTGGATCCCTAAGGCCCCCACGGCCAAAGGCACTATTCATACGCCACCCTCAAGCTTGATCAGCCCACGTCCCATAACACCTCAAAACCATAAGACGCAGTGCTCTCCAGAGCCCGAGCCATCCGACTCATCTACGCTTCGGCCTAAGAGAGTTGCATAGGCCTATCGGCCCAAGCAACAGCCACCATCACAGGAGGCATCATCCAACCAAGTCAATTCGACTCCCCAAAGCAAACTTGAATGCAGCAGTCCATCTATTGTGGTTGACCCTAATCCACCCACATTCCAAACAGCCCAACTGCAGGCTCAAGGAAACTCCCAACCTCAACTTTGTATTGTCAAGGTCTCTAGTTCTAGCAAACCTCGACCACCCGTTGGCCTTACACCCTCATATGAATGCAAGTCCTTTTTAGCGATGGCCACTGACCTCACCGAGGACACCGGGGATGACATGATGGAATGCATTAAACGACTCAATGCCACCTTCGTGTCACTAGCCCTTAGCTACGACTGCTTGGACTTAGGTCTATTAGAAGAACCCTTCGCAACAGAAGTGCGAAATATGCCTTGCTCTTGGGAGACCTTTGAATTTGCATTTGCAAAAGCTTCTTACTCTACTGCTGAGTTGCTCAACAACGAGACCTCCAAAGAGCAAGCCATTAAACAATGTCTCATCACATCCTACAATCAGTGAACCACTTCTGCTATCACTGATCAGAAAGTCACAGAGTTATCCAAGCTCGCTGATACTGACTCCACCTTTTTGAAGCATTGATACACTCTTAGGCTGCAATGGGAAGTTGAGGGGTGCCGCATAATGACCAACGCTGAGCAGCGCATCGCAATCAAAATAGCAGAGTACGATCCCACTTACGTCGCACCAACCTCATATCGAGTATTAACCACTCTTCGTGGCCAACCCATGGAAGAGCACATCAAGGGGCATCCCTACCTTGACCACCTCTTAACACAGGAAGAACTTCACATTGCTAGTTGCGTCGATTCTGGCGATCTCCTAACTGACGTTCTGACATACATCACGCACGTGGGTATCCGTCCATTCGATTTAGACCGTGAAGCTTAGCTAGAGTACAACCCCAACTTCTATGCTTGGCTCCTGCGCAAATAGACCGACGCTCTGTATGCTGAATGCCCTTGTCCTCTCAACCTCCAATCCTGGGACGGATTCTTCTCGTTCCAAAGGGGGAGGGGGTAAGGTGGAATTTAAAAAGTGAACCAAGCATGAAATGTCAATAAAAGTTGAAATGCAATGGTAAAAGTCTGAGAAGAAAAGTTAAGGCTATACTCAAAATATTTCAGATCAATAAAATTTGCTACGCTTTTCTTCTTTCAGCAAGTTACTTGTCAAAAAGCACTAATAGTGGAAATGGTTGAACTTGCAGGCATCTATCATGGCAAGCCAGGACAAGGCTGGCAAGCTCCCCTTCTCAGAGGAGGAGCAAGCAAAGTACGGGCTCACGATGGAGACTAGAGCCTTTAGCCAGTTGAAGTTCCGTCACATCTTCAACCTTGAAGATGTGGCCATTGAAGAGCCGGCAGTGCACCAGATTATAGACCAGTGCCATCTGCAGAAATACCTAGAAGTAGTGGGCCAGGGGGTGGACTACACCCATTGCACCGACTTTTTGCGCACCTTTAATAGAAACAGAGGCACCATCACGGTGTGCAAGAATGAAGCCACCCGGCAAGTACAGATTGAGCTGACCTCGGAATTGGTGGAGAGGGTACTGGGGCTACCAACTAAAGTGGAAAGAAGCTGAAGAGGGACGTCTACGCCATGTTGGGAATGGACAAGGTGAAGGTCCATACCAACGATGGGATTAGCTTGGCAAATATTCCAAATCCAGATATCCAGCTGCAAAGCAAAAATGGTGCACACTTTGTTCTCGAGCCAGAGGTATAACACCATAATGAGCCGGATCAACGTGCCTCTGCTCGACAACATTGCGGCACAATCACTGGACGAGGTAAACCTGAAGGGGTTTGTGATGAGAACCATAGAGGCTTCAGCTAAGGCTCTAGCAACGGGAGGAAGAGCCTCTGGAGGAGAATCCCCATCGTCTAGATCAAAACGCAAGGCATTGTCCTCCAAGGCCTCAACGATAGGGTTTGGAGGCATCCTTATTGCCATAATCCGAGAAGCACTAGGGCAAGGACAGGAAGAAGAAGATAAGAAGGGAGATGAAGAAGGAAGTGAGGAGTCACCGTCACAACCCCCATCTTACATAGAAGAACATCACATGTCTTCAGATGAAATAGAGACTGACAAAGACGAAGAGGGAGAGTCCCAGGGCAGCCCACAGAGGCACACATAACAAAGAACAAAAGCCTTGCATAGAAAGAGGGAACAAGAGGGCAAGAAAAAAGAAAAAGAAGATCTGGAGAGGGCTCGGAGGGAGTCGCTCAGGGATGAGGAGGAGAGAAAAAAGAAGGAGCAAGAGGAGGCAAGATTAGCTGGGATGGAATCAAAGAAGGCAGAGGAGGAGAGAAAGAAGACTGAAGAGGAGTTGAGAAGAAAGGAAGAGGAAGAAATTAGTGCTGGCCACCCGTCGCTCCATTGAGGAGCAGCACAAAAGAGATGAGGAGGGCGCAAAGAGCCCACGCAGAACAGAAGCACCTGGTTCCAGTACCAGTGTGCCGGAAATCACACCCGCACCCCCAACAGGAGGAAAAGGCAAAGAACCAATGGCACCAATTCCCCCTCTCTTTGTACCTACCACACTAGCCACTCTCATCATGACAACGCCCGCTACCACCGCCACCCAAGGCTCCACTCCCAAGGTCGATCTCAACAATGTCTTGGAGTGGGTGCAGTTTTTGATTGACAAGCAGATGGGCCAAGGAGGAGGAGAGGTCACGCCCTTTGCACCCGGAACTAAGAGACCTATAGCTGCTGATGCAGAGTCACAAAGGGACCCAAAGAGATAAAAAACAAAAACTTCCACCACCTCCGTCCCCACAACAGGCATGCCAGTACAAGAATATGATGAATATGTGAAGCAGCTGCTAGCTCAACTAGAAAAGGCGAAGGAAGAGAAGAAAGTAGCGGCTGTTGAGCTGGAAACTGAGAAAGAGGCTAGAGCTGCCTTCCAGCTGGAAACAACGAGGCAGCTAGCCACAGCTCAGAGAGAACTACATGAGCTGAAAGGGCAGCTCCAGGAAAAGGAGGATGCGGAAGCCAAGTATGAGACCAAGACCAGTGAAGACACCGAGGTCATGGCATCTTTAAGACAACAAAATGATGAACTTGTAGGATTTTCCGAGGATCTGCAGGCCTAGGGGGAGAAGATCCAGAAGGCTACGAATGACCTGGAAGTGGTACGAGAAGAAAGAGCTCATAGATATGAGCAAGAGATAGAAAAGTTAAAATAGGAGCTGAGTGCGGTTCAAGAGAAACAGGTACAGCTGAAGATGGACATGCAAGACCAAGAGCAGCGACTGACAGTGCTGGCTCAAAGGCAAGGCGAGAGTCTAGAGGATATGAGAAAGAGGGCCGAGGAGTGGGCTGCTCACAATGAAAGGCGGGTGAAGACTCTCGCCCAATGCCTAGGATAGCTGGAGAAAGATAAACTGATGGCAGAAAACAGGGCAGGTGCCGTCTCCATGAGCTTCAATGCTCAACAACGTGCTTTCATGACCACCCTGCTGGACGTAACAGTGCCAGAAGACAACGAGACCGTGGAAACAGCCTACAAGAAACTAGGCATGGCACGCAGAGCACTAAAAGCAGGACTACAGCTGCCGACTTGAATGACAAGAGCCAGCCCAAGCCTGGAAGAACAACGTAATTCACTACTAGAGGCAGGGCTATCTCCCCAGGAGATAGACTCATTGGGCTTCACAACAAAGGCAGTGGAGCAAGAGCAATGGCAAGAGGGGGATGAGACCGACTTCAATTTCGAAATGGGGCCTCAAGAGAAGGAGTTGGTCCATCCACCCTCTTCGCCACCACCAGAAGACCAGCCGCCCACTGACCCATCCGTAGAGAGAGCAACCACTCAAGAAGAAAGGCAGAGGAAGCTTATTGAAGAGGTCCAAGCTAGACAGAGGGCTCGGCCAGTGATAGCGGCCGCAGTGCCAATTCCGCCCACCCTAGAAGAGCACCCTGCACGCTTCCAAGCAGACATCACCTCCTGTGAGCAACAGGAGCTGAATAGACAACCCTATGACTTCGCTTTCAGCTTCCCCACGAACTTAAGAAGAGTTTTACCCATTAAAATGGTGGACGAAGTCATAGGTGTCACTAGAAGGCTAAGAGACAGGTGGTTGCTGGAAAGAGAGCAGCATCCGATTGCATGGAGCAATGTAGACAGCAAATACTGGTAGAACAAGGTATTCAGACCGCCAAGATCTGTGCCAGGATTCGAAAGCCAGCCTCTGTGGAGGAGAAGGCTATGTTTGATGAATATGGACACTTGGATGACCTTTTGCAACACACTCCCCTCCGAGCGTAATGATCCCACTCACATGCCATACCCTCGGAGGATTGGAGTTGATTTTGACCCAAGTGCCCATGGAAGGTATGATTTCCTAATCATCTACAACCCTAATTGTACAAATTACGAGGATGCTCTTATCTTCACCCCTAGTGATCTATGTAATGCCATTTTACACTTCCTAGACACATTCTCCTCTTGCCCTGACCCAGCATTTATCACCACTTGTAATTACCTTCGCCTACTTAGAATTCTCTTTAGGATAGATCCCACTCCGCAAGAGTGCAACTTACCCCCTCTCTTCTTCGATCCTAACATGATTGATAGTTGTGCCATGGCCCCGTCTCATGATGCTAGCCACGCTCCTACCCTCGTTTTGCCTAGCCCTTTTAGAGGATATGAGTGACAGCTGATTTTTGACTTGTAATCATCCCTTTCTCTCCACCACCACACTCCAAACCCGCCTCGATCTTGTCAGGATTGTGGGAGAGAAGGAAGGAGTCTCACTTGTAGCTTTCTCACTTACACAATGGGGGAATACACACAAAGGTGGAGGCTGAAAGCAGTTTTCCTCTTCTTAGTTGTGTAAGCCAAAAAGAACACAAGTATAGAGAAATAGAAGAACCCTATATATGGGTCTCAAACCAAACTCAACTAACTAACGTGGCATACTAACTGAGTCACGAACTAGAGTAGATAAGGATAGCTATCATCTAGCTATTATTCATGGGTGGTGCACCAACCGCATCTTCAGCTAACAAGTCGGTGACATAAATGCACAACGGTCACCCTGGCATATCACGAGTGGAGCTCGATATCTCAACACTCCCCCTCAAGCTCAATCCCAATTCTTGCACACCAAGCAGGTCTCTGAACTTGTGCAACTTCTTTGCGCCCAACGCCTTCGTGAATATGTCAGCTACCTGATCCTTTGTGATGACATAAACTAGATCAATAAGACCTAGTAAAACCCTCTTCCGCACATAGTGATAATGCACCTCAATGTGCTTTGTTTTAGCATGATAGACTGGGTTATTTGCCAAGTGTATACTACTCATGTTGTCACAATAAATGACAACTGGCCCATTTGTAGGCTGATGCATATCATAAAGTAGCTTATGCAACCAAGCTACCTCACATGCAGCCATTGCTATACCTCTGTACTTAGCCTCTGTGCTTGACAAGGCAACTGTAGGCTATTTCTTGCTACTCCAAGTGACAGCACTCGCAAAAGAGAACGCATATCCATTGGTAGATCGTCTATCGGAAATACTAGCAGCCCAATCAGAATCAGTGTATCCATGCAACTGTATCTGAACCCCAGTCTCATAAAATAGTCCATACTGCAATGTGGACTTCACATACTTGGGTATGCATCTAGCCGCATCCAAATGCGGTTTCCTTAGAGCCTGCATAAACTGACTTAGCAATCCAACAACATAGCTCAAATCTGGCCTGGTAATAGTCATATAAATCAAACTTCCTACTATGCGTCTGTACATAGTAGGGTCTTCCAGAAGCTCACCTGCATCTGCGCTCAACTTCACATTCTACTCCAAAGGAACTGAAATAGGCTTACAGCCTGTCATCCCATATTTGGACAGCATGTCCAATCCATACTGCCTCTGCAAGAGCCGTATCCCACTTGGTGATCTAATCACCTCAATGCCCAAGAAATAACACAGCTCTCCCAAATCCTTCATCTCAAACTTCTACTTCAATAGCATTTTCACATGAAGGATATCTTCATCACTATCACCTGTCATAATCAAATCATCAACATAAATGACAAGTAGCATAATACATTTCTCTGTTTTTCTCACATAAAGTGAGAAATTTGCCTTGGAAATCTGAAAGCCAAGAGTGACAAGATACTGTTCTATCTTGTCAGACCATGCTCACCCAAAATTCTACCTATCTCGAGCTCCATTTTGGGGATGAATCCCCTACTTTGATGCTCGATATGAGGCGCGCAAGTGCTCAAGCTTGAATCCGTTGGTCTCGGCACAATGGAACCAAAATGTAGAGGGAGCTCACGCTCAACTGCCAAGACCCACGGACCGCTTATTGCTTCAAGCGTTTCAAGCGAGCTCTAATGGCTATCTCTCACCTAGCCGACGCGCCGTCGATCCAATGAGTGTAGTGAGCTTACCTTGATGTCGATGTGAGTAGCCTCCTCCCTCACATACCTCGGTAGCTCCACGATTCTTGATGCAAGCTCAAGCATCCTCAAGCCTTCTCCATCGCCAAGCTCCATCCTCCATAGCCGCGCGCGTGAGAAAAGAGAAGAGAAGAAGAGAAGAGGAGACGGTGAAGAGCTTCACCCTCTTGATCTCTCACTCCCACACACTCACTCCCTCACACTCTCACACTCCCTCTCTCAAGAGCACACACAAGCAAGAAGGAAGAGAAGAAGATAAGAGCTCTTGTTAGCAATACACCAAAGAATGAGCTTCCATTCATTTTTTTGAACTTTATATACAAGCCCTAAAATCCCATGGGCACCCATCCCCTTTTTTACATGACCGGCCATTGTGGCAAGGTCCTTTTTCCATTTTACTCTTCTAGTATTATGCCTTTAGCCTACACCCGTCTAATATTTTTTACAATTGGCACAGAAGGGAGCCTGGTGCTCTTTTACAAGAGTTTTCCAAGTTTTTGAGGCACCTTTCATTTAAAATTGCGATTTTTGTCCTGACTTAGCTTTAGTGGTCGCCTGTGTGTCTTTGCTCTTTTTCCGTGCTTTTTCTGCTTTTTCCTTCATTTTTCTCCATCTTGACTCGGGGTTAACATACTTTTATGGATGGGTCATTAGTAACTGTTGTTTTAGTGGATGGGTAAATTTTTGTAATTAAAAATGACCACTCACTTGGATCCTCGGATTGAAGTAGTCTTCCCCTTGGCATTCCTAGTTGTGCTAGTGATAATGCTCTTGGAGAGAGGTCTTTGATCATTTGATGTTCCTTGGTGATCTCTTATGGATCCTTTTTCTTTGATTGAGCAATTACACTAGGTTGTTGTTTGATTTTCTCCTTTGGTTTGGGTAGCAAAGGTTCTTTGTTTTTAGGAGAATTGTGGATGTTTGGATAAAGCAACAACTTCCTTGGGTTGTTTTGTGTGACACTTGATAGCTCTACCATTTCCTTCCTTGGACATTCCCCTTTAGCTTGAGAATCCTCATAAGGATATGGTTACTTTGTGTCCTCTTGGGCTCATGAGATCTCAAACACTATAAGTTCCTCTTGTTGATTAGCAAGTGCATCAAGCTATTGCACTTCTAAGATTATAGGCTCAAGTGCCTTGTCTTGATAGCGTTAAGTTTTGGATTCTCATTCTTTGATATGTCTAGTTGGGTCTCCCTATCTATCATATTCCTTGACATAGATTTGGATTTGGATCTCTTTCTCCTTCTCTTTGATTTTACTATGACTAGAGTGCTCAAGGAAGGTGGTTATGCAGGGGGTGTAGGCAACCAAATCCAATGATTTATTATGTAATACCCTTGAGCATGAAACAATACTTTGGGAACCCAAGGTGGCTTGGTGCTAACTCTTCATTGGCACTTCCGATTGTATGCATTGGGTCTTCTCTTTAGTTCTAGAACGATTCTTACACTAAGAGGTCATATCTAAATCTCTTGTGCCTTAAGTAGCTCTTTCAAAACTCTCTAGCCGTCCTCATCAATGTTTTGGTTCAACTCAAAGATAGGCTTTCATCTCTTCCTTGGAGAAGAGACAAGGTTACCTTCACTCAAAGTGGTGACTATTTTGATGCTTTGCAATCTCAAGTGTATGTGGTGTGCTACATGGTCTATTGTGGGGGGAGAGAGAGAGAGAGAGAGAGAGAGAGAGAGAGAGAGAGGGATGGGCAACCACTTGGGTCAAAGGAAAACCCATCCTTTGGATGATAAAACTTCTCTTGGTCCAAATCCTTAGCATACTCGTCATTTTTAGTATGTAATTTATCCTCATCATTGTTCCAATCTTCCATCACATACAAGCTATATGAAATTTGACCTTGGTTGTCTTGTAAGGGAATTTTGAGGCATGGTCAGCCATGTACTTGTTACCACATTTAAAGCATAGGCTTTTTTATCCCCACTCCTTCACAACATTTGGGGGAATGAAATTTTGACCACTTGGACCATTTTAGGTTGATGCAGTTCAGGGTCTATTTTTAGCATATCTATTCTAACCATTAGAGCCAACTGATATCCCAAAAGTGCATTGTTTTCTTTCAACATGGAAGGGGCGGTAAGTAGGTATTTTGGGGCTGCTACTAGGCATGGGGTTGCCTCTAAAAACACCTCGTATGGGGTGGGGATGTTAATGGGGCTGCTACTAGGCATGGGGTTGCCTCTAAAAACACCTCATATGGGGTGGGGATGTCAATGGGGTGTGGGACTCTCAGAGGTCCATAACCTTGTTGAAAATTCTAATTTTTATGGTACTTTCTTGCATATCTTTCAGCCAATTCAATTGCATCAAATAAGGTAGAAGGATTTTGAACCATGACATTCATGGATAAGCTTGGTTCTAACCCATAGATGTACTTGTGCAAATTGGCATCAAAATGAGAGATTAAGATTGAAATGACATAGCTATTCAATGTTTGAAGTAGATGGATGAAGCATGATCCCATAATGATGCCAAGTTCTCCATTAAGTCAACCTGGGTGAGTAACACACTCCAATGGATATAATCTTCAAGGATTTGATGCTTTCTTTGATATGGTGGGGGATCTTGTGCTTGTTCCTGAGCTTGCTATTCAAGAATAGAAAGCTTCAAGTGGAGCTTTCATGGCTACCCCCAAGAAATCCTTGCATGTTGAGCCCCATGTCTTCAATTTGGGTAAGTGAGATCAAGAATGGTTGAAGGAGCTCTTGAGGGCTAAGATTTTAGAGGTGGGGAAGCTTGATCTAAGCTTAAATGGTCAATTAAAATAAAGTACAGTAGTGAATTGGGGTTTGTAAGAGAGGGAAGCTTAAATGTTGGGGATCAAGGGCCAACAGGTGGTCAAGAAGGTGAATGATGATTGCATGAGCATTGTGGAAGCACCAGAGGAGGTGACTAGTGCTGAGAATGGAGCAGGAAGGCCAAGGGACAGGAGCGCAAAATGCATCACAATTTGCAGGCTATTTCCTAGGGTAGATCTTGGGCTGCAACCCTGATAAGGGTGCTTGACTTAGTCCTGGAGAAGAAGGGAAAACTCCTATGATCTCAATTGGTGACATTGAGGGGATGCTTTGGAGAAGAAATGGTGTTCTCTTTGCTAAGTAGCCATGGCAACTTACATAAGAAGAGAGAGAGGAAAGGCTTGAGGAAAAAGTAATTGGGGTTTTTCTCTCCTCTAACTCATGAGTCTTCAATTTTGTCCTGAAACCCCCTAAAAGTTACATAGGAAAGAGTAATGACATGCTAAATTAACTATTTTACCTCCAGATGTGTCAAAAGCTCTAGCCATAGCTCCTACTTGTCTTTAAGAAAGCTGCCACTAAACTATAGTCTTGCTTGCTGTACATGTACCTTTTGCTTAAGTAACTAGGGTTTTCACATTTGAAAAGGGAACTAGATTGAGAGAAAGGAAAGGGGGAAAGGACCAAAGCCTAAAGCTATGATACCACTTGTAATTAATAAGACTGAGAGGAGAGAGGAGAATGAGCAGAAGAGAGAGAAAGAGAGGAAGAAAATGAAAGAGAAAGACTAAAAGAGGAGAGAGAAAAATAGGAAAAGGGAGAGAAGGAGGAAGAAAGCCATGGAAGTTGAAGGAGAAGGCCAAGAGTCAATTCTTGATTATTGTTTGGATGCCCTAAACTAGGTCTCTTACACCTTATATACCCCGGTCAGTGTGATTGGGTATGTAACTCCTAATTCTAGTGTATTCTGCACCTTATATAGCCTAGTCAATGCGATCGGGTATCTAATCCCTAGTTTTCATGTATCTCACTCCTCATTACACTTTTGTGGTAGTGGATGTCATTTTCTATCTTTTTGAAGGCAAATTTGGAGAAATTGATTAGCTTTAGACTGGAGAATGGTCTAGCTAAGAATGTCATTGAGGTGATGTTGATTATTTAAGCTTATGGTAGGCTCCATGACAGGGATCCCTTTCCAACTAACAAAGTGATTAGGAGCTTCAATGGGGGCAATTTGTGTTTGTCTCATATGGTAGCAAAAACAAAAAAGTTTTCATTGTGCTAAGTTGTAAATGCTAAGTGCTAATATATTGGTGATACTACAACTAAAGAGGCTCTTTATTTGACAAAAAACACTTCATATGTGCATCTATTGGTATGCAGAGATCAAATGTGAGTGTTCAAAGCTATATAAGACAATATATACTGCAACAATATAGGTAGTTTCTTACCATGTGGGATCATGGTAGTGTAACTAAGGGATCAAGGTGATTGTGAGTAGTGAGCATGTCTTGTTGTGGAGGGGAGGGGGCTAGCTTGGAGATCAACAATTGACGTAGGATCCAACATTGATTGTGAAGGTGGAGTGGCATGGTTATCTACTAATGCTATATGGGATTGACAAATAGCTAATTCATTGCTTGTGAGTTAGTCATGCTATTCTCTTGAGACTATGTACTGCAGTCTAAACTAGTGTAGATACTAGAAGATGGCATGCTTGTTATTTTACTCAAATAATTGGGATGGTCTACGTGTTCTGTGGGGATAGAGAGGAGATGGTCAACGTGCTCAAATACTATGATAGAGAGGAGCTGGTCAACGTGATTGCTAATTGGGATGGTCTACGTGTTCTGTGGGGATTGCCATTGTGAAGAGGTTTGTTGTTTTCAGTCCATATGGCCAATGAGTCACGGAGGAAGCGAAAGAACTCCCAACGACAACCATGTGATATCATGGAGACATGAAGATAACAAAGTGCAATAAGGATGATTTGTGAGTAAAGGTGGCCGCACTAGAATTTATGGCATTGCAACGTTGCAAAAAGAAAACAATTGATTATTATTTGAGTTGTTCCAAGATGATAGCAAGAATTCAGAGCTAGTGAAGGACATAAAAGCACCGAGGAGGATGCTAAACAACATGTTGAAGAAGAGTGAGATAAGATTTTTTTATTAGAGGTGGCCTGAGTTTGGATTGTGAGTCATAACATCAATATTGGGATGGTCATCATTGTGAGGAGTAGCAAAGAAAACATTCATAAGAGGAGATGGTGCAGTTGTTCAAATGTCAAAGATGATGCTGAGAAAGCTCTTCCATTTGGTCAAATGGCTTGGGAAGGCATACTTGCAATTGTGGCTGATTAGTGTTGTATGGAGGTGTCAATCATTTTTGCAAAAATTGAAAACCCCCCAGTAAGACGTTCTTTTGGTTGGATTTTTGTTAGCTTAGATGTTTGTGTGACTGTTTTGTAGCTGGATTTTTTGTGTTTATATAGCTTGGGATTTGTTTTTTATCAATTTATTTGGTTTTTTGAGTGTGGAAACTTGATAGCCTTGGTCGAGATTGGTATTTTTTTGGACAAGTTGGAGCTACAGTTTGCTTAGATGCTGAACATCTTGAAACATGTATGATTTCTTGCCATTACTTTTACACATCATGGGGATTTTGGATTCATGAGCTTGTCACATTGAACATGCCTTCGATGGGTTGTTTTCTTGGTTTTTATCTTGAGGACCATTATTTTCTTGAGTGACAGTGAGATTTTGGGTGGGAGAAGTGGAGTACAATGTTTTCTTTGTTGAATGTTGAGAGGCAAGGTTAAGGATTTAATTTAAAAAAGGAATTGTGTTTGCATGTTGCATGATTAACAGGCACATGTAGATAGGCTAGGCACTACTTTTCTAGTGCATACATATTTTGGAGTGGAGCATTGCTTGTATGATTGCATACCATGGATTCGATTTGCATTTTTCCTCAACAAATAAAAATGGATTGCGGAGACAAGATTTTTTGTGAAGAGCTTGGTCCGTTTGAGACTTGAACATTGAGGAAGTAACAAGTTTTGTGGATTCATGATTTTTGACACATTGAGGTATGATCTTTATTGCTTGGACAACAATTATTTCTTTGTGTGTTTGTATTCTATGACTCCACGAGGTTTAAATGTTGGTGGTTTATTCATGTTTGAAAAATTATTTCTGTTGAGTTTTGTTATTTCACAAAGTGATCTAATTTTTTGGCATTCCTTTTTCTTGTGTGTTTTAGTGTTGTGATTGAGACTTGTCTCGCTCACTACTCGTGAAACAATGGTAATGCTAATAAGAAATGTAGAAAAATGATAATCAAAGTGCAAGTGTTGGTATTACTTTTAGAATGATATTATTTTTTGAAACTTCAATTATTATTGGGCACTTCTCTTGTTCTTTATATTTTGGTTGTATTATTTTGTGAGAGCCAAGCTCAAACCCATGCACATTGTATTCTTTATGCTTTATAGGCATGTCATTATCATGGTTGTATTATTTTGTGAGAGCCAAGCTCAAACCCATGCACATTGTATTAATCCTTGCAATTGTAATTGTTGCATAAATAACATAGGCTAGGTCTAATAAGGTCAAGGGGCAACTATGCTTTAAGGAAGAACTACCCTAGATTCCATAAAGTAGGTGGGACACCCAAGAGAGGGTGCAAACCCTAATTTAGAGGGATGCAAACCCTAAAATGCAAATAGAGTGCCATGCTAGAGAAGGAGCATGTCCCTAAAACAAAGTGTCATGCTAGAGAAGGGGTCTAACCATAACCCTAATTTTGATCTATACAAGGGTGGGGGGTCTCAATTGTATTTACCCTTTTTGTGTATCCATGTTGTGGAAGCTTTTTTAGTAAGACTATTGGATTTTCATTTACTTTTTCTATTCTATCATCTTATCTCCATTGTTGAGAGAGAGAGAGAGAGAGAGAGAGAGAGAGAGAGAGAGAGAGAGAGAGAGAGAGAGAGAGAGAGAGAGAGAGAGAGAGAGAGAGAGAGAGAGAGTGTGTGTGTGTGTGTGAGGTATATTGAGTGAAGGATTGAGGGAAAGTGAAGCTCTACATCATCTTCTTCTTTCCATCCATGGTAATAGGGTTATGTTTGGAGTTATGTGTGAGATTGTGAATCTATAAGAGAGTGAAGGACTAGGCATGGAGAAAGCTCTTCTCCATCTTCTTTCTCTCCTTCTTCTCCTCTATGTTCATCTCTCATTGTGGGCATACTTGGTGGAGGATATGGAGTAGTGAGGGCATTGGATGGTCATGGAACTATCTTTGAGCATGTAAGATTTTAGACTATTATGTAGGAAGGTAAGTTAGTGAGTTCACTACACCTCAAAGCTAATCTTGTATTCTTGCTTTCTTGGATTGGAGAGAAGGATGCATAGTTATTTAGATAGAGTATTGAGAAGAAAAGATAAGATGTTGTTGCCAAAGTGACTCTGTAGCTTTTGAGAGAATATAAGTTTTCCCAAGGTCATCATCAGAGTCACTTGATTTAGCATTTGACTCGAAACCTTATGAGGAATCCTCGTCATCCACTACTATTATCTGAGTTAGAATCATCAGAATCAGAATCATAGTAATCCTTACTACTCTTCTTCTTAGACTTGCTTTTGCCAAGGCATTTCTCCACCCATTGTGGTACTTCAACTAGTACATCTATAAAGGCATTTCTCCACCCATTGTGGTACTTCAACTAGTACATCTATAAACACCATATTAGAGAATTTGGGAATCTCCCAAGTCCCACTTTCAAATAAGGGGTAAAGATTTGGCCATGTGGCTAAATCTTAATCCATACTTCAAAGTGGGACTTGGAAAGACAACCTATATAGTAATTAGGATAGTCTCCACTTTCAAATAAGGGGAAAAGATTTGATCATATGGCCAAATATTAACTATATTGGGAATTCCCAATTTCTCTAACAGAGTGTTTATAGTGTTGTTTCCTTGCACTTCAATATCGGCAATTCCCCTAGCAATAGTTTTGTCCAATCCCTTTACAAAGTGTGAGCATTGCAGATCTATGGAAGGTCTATCATCTGCATTCAACCTATTCCATACGTTCTTGAATTTTTGTGTATAGTCTTGCACCAACATTGTCTTCTACTTGATTTGCTTCAACTTCTTTAACAAATACATAACTATCTTATGTTTTCTAAATCTACTTAGAAAAGTAATTTTAAGTCCATCATATATGGTAAAACATCCAGCATCATAAGTGTTCTACCAATCCATGGCCTTACTTGTGAAGGTTGCCACAAACTGCTTTAGATTAACCTAGTTCTCGAACATGTTGTTGAAACTACTAGCCACCCACCTTGTCTAGAACTATGAGAATTGGCAAATTGGGTCCTCTTTCTTCTTGCTAGAGAACTTAGAAGCTTTGACCTTAGGGTTGATTGGTGGGTTGCGATTCATGTTTTTTGACTTTTTCTTCTTCATTGGAGGTAGAGGAGCAAAATTAAGAGAATATTTTGTAGTAACCACTCTACTTCCTAACAGCATGTACTTCGTAGTACCAAATGATACAATATTTTTGCCAGACGGTTGGGAGGAGTTACTTGAGATTCCAAGTTAAGCACTGCATTCTCTATTTCAAGAAAACTCAGAGGAGATTCTATAGATATAGTAGGGGAATGATACAAAGTAGCGGTGCTTGCAGAGCTACCAACATCTTGGTACTCCTCTCTAGATGTTGTAAATTCCTCTTCATACATGGTGCTAAATCCTTTTGCTTCTCCACAATCGTTTTGCAACAATAACCCCTACTATTATCCTGCCCCAACAACTTTCTTGACTCTTTGGGATTGCTCGGAGTCAAAATGATATTCGGTGGATCTGGATAATTGTCTAACATATATGCAAAATTGTAAAATTGGAACTTCAAACTTCATCATCCTACTTCAAACAATATACCACTACTTTAGATTTTAATCAGATTTTGGGCATCAAACAAATGCATTTTTGGTTAGGCTTTAAAACAAGAGATGCAAGGTAGGAATGATGAAATTGCATAATCATATTGTAATGCCTCATATGGAAATACATTTCACTACTATAGGCAATGTGGAGAACACCTAATACCACATCAAGTAAAACTCATAGGAAACTCAAAAATAATGAAGGAACATGAGAATACATCATACAACACTAATAATAGAAAATTAGAGATACGAATTAGAGAATAAGCACAAATGTAGAAAGAATAGATCTTACATCTCATCACAAATATCCATCACACAACTGGTCGTAAACATAAGGAATGAGCAAACATGTGAGACACTGATAATACCCCTTTAGGTCACGGCTGAAAACTGCCTATATAACTACACTTCATGAGGCATACAACTTCATGAGACATTGTAAGTCTACTTCATTTAGGAAACTACTAAGACCAAGGCTCTAAATCATGCTAAGGGCAAATATAATATGTCAAGCCAATGGCTAACAGTATAGGTTAGGGCATCCATTATAAAGTCACATGAACCTAATCCACTAGCCACATGAAGCTCTTCTTCAATCAACATTCTATCAAAGAATAGATGGTGTATACTATTAACTTGTAGAGGTTTGTTATGGGTTAAGGCAAGCACTCTAAATGATGTAGGAGAGAAATGGGTTAGATCATACTTATTTGTCTTAATTGCTCATTGCTATTTAGTATTGGTTATGATCTAACAACTGATAAGTTTCCTCTTGTGCCCATTGAGTAAACCACTTCTACAAAAATGGCAAGTTTGATTTTGATAGGTGGTCCAAATCCTCTAAGTCCTTGCATGGTATCTTGTAAAAAGTGATTAAGAAGCCACACAAAGTTTTTCATTGAAACTTGAGTTGTAATTAGTTCTTCTACTATGGTGGACTGGTTGATGAATATAAATTCATGATTTTTTTGATGAACATGAAAGGGCTCTAATAGCTTCAATTGTCTTGTTATCTAGAAGACCCAGGTCCCCATCCAGTCATAACAATGAGTAAACAAGGTGAAAGTATTATCGAGGAGTTTGATACTAGTTGGGTTTAGTAACATATACATGATGATTATGATCACTTGACACATTTGGAGTTGTTGATTGTGGACATTTGCTTGATTCATCCTTTTTGGAGGTGGTTGTCATCATCTTTGATTTATTGTTATAGGTTGTCATCAGTAGTGATGGGGAAGGTCATGAAGCCTTTGGTTGTTACGACTTCCATGAAGCACAGGTTTGAGAAGGAACTATTGTTGAAGATTGAGAAGAGCTAGGGGGACTCATGGTAGTTGATGGTTCCTCACAAGTCTTCTCATTGATTTTGAAGTTGTTGATTTCATGAGTGAGGCAACAAATGAGGGATGTTGTGCCTTGTGTTGCAATGTGGTGACTAAACAAAAGACAAACTTGATTTTCAAGATGTGATCAAGTATACTTAAATATCCACAAATTTTTGAGACTTTAATACTAAAAGGCTCTCTAAATCATTTTCAAGGTATGTGGTCCATTCAAAATCTTAGAGAAGATTAGATTGATAGCTTACAAGTGATGCTTCTAGAGGGGATCAAGGTTTACCTAGGTTTTCATATGAGTACACTTAAAGAAAAAGTGGGAGGTGGTGCTAGTCTAGTTGGTCATGAGAAACTTGGTGAAATATTTCACTAGCATATTAACTATGATTGCATGGGGTCATTGAGAGTGGGGAGCTAGGAATTATTATATGGTGATATATTTAATTACCATATGAACTATAACTATATGTGCTCATCGAGAGTGGAGAAGTAGTTCTAATTAAGAGCAAGAGAATGTGGTTTAACAAAGGCATTCTTATTTTCATTTTTAGGACAAATAATGTAAGGGGGCGGGGGTATGTTTCCACTATATTCCACCAAATTATGATGCTTGGTACATTTGAGGTTCAAATGTGAGGATAGGTTTGTGAATAGGAACACAACCACATCCGTATAGAGTCTAGAACACCATACCAGATAAAGTTACTCTCTAAACATAATTAAAACCAAAGAATACTTGGTGCCCATCAATGACGGTGAAGAGTGAGCACAAGCCTTATCAATATAGAACCTCAGCAATGAAAAATTCTTCACAACTCATAAATAGTTAGATTTTTTTCTCCATAGATCTTGATGAAATCCCTCGAGTGGATCTATGCCTAGTTGCTCATGGTGTACACATTATAGTTTTGACAAGATAATGCTTGATCCACTATTGTGTATATCCAAAACAACCATCCATATGTATAAGTTTTGTAAAGAAAGCTCTTTTTAGAGAGCATGTGATTTGTATTAGGTAGCATGTATTCATGGTGTTTTGTGGTGTTTCATGATCAAATTTATCTAACAATGACAAGATGGAGTTAGCTAGTTTTTATATCTATGAGGCGCCAATTTACAATATAATCTTTCTTATATGTGATGATATTATTTAGCTACATTACATGAATCATCACTCTAGGAGTTAGCATTTTATTGGCATTCCCTATAGTACAAAGTTTGTATCTTACAAGAAATTTTATGCTAGCCAATTCTCATTTCAAAATAGAAGACGGATTTTGGAGAGGCTTTTGTAGGATGATGAACTCACTCCTTATTGATGCTTCAACTTCATTTGCATTAATGGTTGCTTGAGGATATTTTGGCCTAAAGAGATCTATTTGTTGGGGTTGTTCGTTAGCAGCCTTTTTTTTTGCCATTGTTTATTGGCCATTTATTGGAGAACTTTAATATGTTGATGAATGCTTGACCCCCCGCCCCCCCGCCCCCCCTCTCTCTCTCTCTCTCTCTCTCTCTCTCTCTCTCTCTCTCTCTCTCTCTCTCTCCCCTTCCCCTAGCTCTTGATGAATCCTTGTTTGACTCATGGGGGTGTTTATTAATGATAATGCAAATGTTTTGGAGGAGGATGCTTAACATTTAGAAACTTTATTCAAGTTGTATGAACATATCCATGAGGTGTTAGGTTCAATGGTAAGCATTACCAAAAGAAGATAAGTAGGTTTTGGACATTGGGCTTGGCAATGTTGTAAGACCATTTGGCTACCCTATTTGGATAAGGAAAACCATGAAGCAAAGATTCTCTTAGATTTTAGAGAAAATGAAAGGGAAAATGGAGAGGTTGAGTCGTAGTATTCTATTACTTGGAGCCAAACTAGTAGTCACTTAAGCATTTTTTAGTCTACAACTATCAATAATGCCATCATTATCCCCATTTCAAGGAAATCGTGGGACAAGTTGATAAAATAATTAGGTATTTTCTTTGTGCTTTAAGGATCAAAGATTATGGCTTGCCATTGGAATGGAAGTAAGTCACCACCAATAAGAAAGATGGTGGTCTTGGTGGGTTGATCTTCATATTCACACTATTCAGTTTAGGATGAGAATTCTTGCTATAATAGCACTTAATCAGGGTTGTAATGATGAGGTATCAAGTGCTTCTCTTTTTATTTGAGAGGAATTGGGAGGATATAGTGTGGAAAGGTGCTGCTAATAAAGGAGACCCTTCTTTGCAAACTTGTGTGTCTTAATTCATTGGTTTTTACTATTGAGCTACAACTCCTGGTCATGACCATTCACACTATCTAACAAGAGTATCAATCTTGGCAATAGATCAAGTGTGGGTATGATAAACCTAAGTATTTTTTGTCTAGGATATGGATAGACATTGTAATACTCTAAAATATAGGAAACTTGCTCTTAGATGCAAGAAGAACATGTTTTTTAGCCAAATTAATTTGCAAGTTTAAAGAATAATTATGCTAAAGCTTCCATCATAGGATATTTTTTCTGAAAGATATCCATGCTCATTGTCTGCTTTGTAGGCAATCTCAAGAAAATGTTGCTTAAAAAAATCTTGGAGAATTTGCTAGATAGGTTTGGGAAAGGATTGAAAAATGGGTGCTAATGCAAGTTTTTATGATTACATTAATTGGAGGCAAGCTTTGCTAGGTATTAAAGGAAGAACATGTCCAAGCTTTTTTGAAGTATTTGCATGATACCTAATAAGTGGTTATACAAGGCATATGGGAAGTCAAAAAGCAAGTTGTGCTTGGAGTTAAAAGAGCAATGCGATGTGTGATCTAATTGCTAGATTTGATTGTTTGACTCGATGGACATTAGATGCATTAGATGCTCTAAATATATGAATGGTCTAAAAGGATTAAAAATAGGTTGGAAATATCTAAATGAGTTGCAAACAGGTTGGAAAACTCTTTGTGAGTTTTGATCTCCCTTGAGTAATGTAATTATTACAGGGACAATGTGTACTCAAGTCGTTCATGTATTGAGTTTTTTTTTTTGTTGAATAATAGAAGAAGTGACTTCATGGTCAACATTTATTCAAGATATTCATGAATTGAGTGTTCATGGTTCAAGTTACAAATTAGAAGTCGATGCTAGATTTTATTACTATCAAATAATTTATTACTATCAAATAATATTTTGTATTGAGAGGGAGCATTGTCTAATTTGTGCCAATATTTTTATGAAATGTGTAATGGTGTACATTAGTGACGATGATTGCTCAAAATTATGGTGATTTACAAAGAAGGTATTGGAGATAATGACATGACATTGCCATGCATGTTCACTACTTTATGTCCTATGGTCTCAAATTGTCTTGGTGAGAGCTACAACTTAGAAACATCATAACCTCTTCACTTAGCATCAAAATGTGGTTGTTCAAGATCTCAACTAGTATCACATAGCCCCGACCTATCTTTATGGATAGTGCAACTTAAAAATTCCCAAACTAATTTATTTGAACATTTAGAACAATGTTGCTTAGTTACTTGAATGAATCAAATTGATGGTATACAAATTCCACTTATATAAAATTGTATAACTTAAATTTTTAGAAAAGAACACTAGCTTTGAAAAGGATTACCCATCATTCTTATGTTCTCATACATCTTCATGCCTTACCTAATACTTTGTCAAGTTTGTATATTCCTTTTAACTCTAATTACTAACCAAAATAATACTTTAAGGTCACAATAACCACGAAAATAGGGTCAATGAGTGAATATTTAAACATGATATGGAATGATATACATAAATACAAGCATGAGGGAGGAGGACCACATTCACTTGGGGAAAAGATTGCAACCACTCTTGTGTCATGCAATTTTCTTTTGTCTATTTTATTTGCACTTATGAAGAGATAGAAAAGAATGCATTATATGAGATGATTACTTGATCACTACATGCACAGTTAAAATATATTTGTGATATGGGTATTAGAGCCTCCTTGTGCTCACAGATTTTGAATCACTCTACTAAACTAATCAATTTGGTGGTTCTAGAGTAAACAATTTTATAGCCTATGCTAACATGTTTTGGTTGCCAAAATCCCCTCAAGAACATTTGCTTGAAGCCTCACTCTAACAAAAGCCCACTCTCCTCATCAATCCTGATGGCAAACATATGGCATAGCTTGTTTCATCATGTTTTCTTGTTCTTTGTAAGCTCACAAGCTTAATCTTGTAAATAGGTTGAATAAACTTTAAAATCTTATATTTCAATAATACTATTTGAGCTATGAAAATGAGTTAGAAGAAAGTAATTAGTCCATGATCTACTCCATGTCCTAACTTCCAAGTATGATATATTTTTACTATTATATGAGTTTACATTGCTATAATAGGTTATTAAAAATTGTATAAGTACTACATGACTTTTACCATATTCTTAACAAAATTTAAAGTCAAAGTAGGTCTCTAAGTGTAATTCCACCATAATGTGCAACCATTGGTTCTAAGTAATATTTAGGTGTTGTTTGGACTTCTTTAGACTCATATATAAAGAAACTTCAAAGAGATCTACAACTTTCTAATTTCCACTTTAAGTTACTATTAAGTGAATAAGAAGTTATGCATATCCAAAGTAGACTATTGAGCTAGTTATCTAGCCCCTAAACCTTTTAAGATTAGTCATAAAAGCAATCATGGAAATCTAGTTATCACTACAAAATAATAACTTCCAATGCAAGTAAATCACTAGCACTACAGATGGCTTAGAATATACTGCTTTGACTTCTTTTAAGTAATGGATGCTCTCCTTTTTATTACTTTTCAGTAGTGATTTGTGAGTGACAACTTTTATGCAATATTGGGCTGTTATAAGTGCATCAATGACTACTTAATAGAAAAGAATTGTCCAAACAATAAAATTGAAATGAGGGAACGTGCATTGAGGAATAATGAATAGAAGAGAATGATAGAAACACTCAAATTGAAATAAATGAAACTTGTGTACTTAAAATGAGACTTAAGTATTTGAAGTGCAACTTAGAGCAACCTTGATACAAAGGAGAATATCCTTAATCAACTCACTTTCACATTTTTCAAGCTAGGTCTTGTCATTTTCTATTAAGTGTGGGTGGTGTTATCCTAGGTAACTATGATAAACATTACCTTAGGCTTAATAGGGTCATTGCATTTAACTTACTATTTGTCCTATTTAATTCATTTCTTGTTGACATTGATTAAATTTTGGTTAAATGGTTCAACATGTCATTTTTCAAGTGCAATAGATAATTATTGATGCACATGTAGGAATACAAGATAAGAGTTTGATTATTTTAAAGATTCTTAGATTGTCAAAGAAGATAATATTTATTGATAGCCTTTATTGATTTGGCAAGGACTATTTGACTTATTAGAACTTATATTTTTTACTAAACATTAATGTGACAATCACCTTTTATAAATGTTGGACTTTGATTTATAGATAGACCTAGACTATGGTCTATAGTTTAAAAAAATAGATGATGCTAAAAAATATATTTTTTTGGGTTGAAATTTAGGATGTAATAAAACACATAAAAACAAGTAAGAGGGAGAAGGACTATTCATGGGGAAGATTGCAACCATTTTTGCAATATGCAATTTACTTTTAAAGTCTATTTCCTTTGTATTTGTGTGAGAGAGAGAGAGAGAGAGAGAGAGAGAGAGAGAGAGAGAGAGAGAGAGAGAGAGAGAGAGAGAGAGAGAGAGAGTTATATTAATGTCTTCTAAAGACCAAAACTAGCCTATGAGACAAACTGTGATACAACTGATGAGGTCCAGCTATCCAAAATAAAAGTGCTGAATGAAAAGCTAAAAACTGGGAACTGAAAATACGGTGCTGTGAGGGTGATAAGTGTCGTGTATGTGTATGTGCGTATGTAGCTCTGGTACTCCAGATAATGGCTACAAAAGGGGAACAAATGTCGGCTGTGATAGGGGAACAACTGTCAGTTGTGATAAAGTGGTGCGATGTGTATATGTAACAGATGCAGGGAGATATACTATCCTAGGATGTAGTAGCAGTACATTAGAGTCCATGTGTATATTAATGTTTCTTTTTTAGTCTATTTAATGTTTTGGATACTTAACACAAGGGATTTTAAAAAATATCACTTTCACACAATCTATACTATTAGTTAGGCAGAGGTGGGGGACGGGTGCCACGTGGCAGCCCCCACCTCCCCCACAAGAAGAAAAAGAGAACGTGGGGGTGGGTGCCATGCATCCAGCACCCCTCCCACCCGCAAAAATCACGGCCGCCCCGGCGTGAAGCTAGGCACGGAGCGCCTAGTTTTTACATATGGAAGGGTGCCATGTAAAGGGGTTATTTACATATTGAATAGAAAAAGAGTGAATGCAAATGATATGGAGGGTATGCATAAGTAAACTCCCCCTTCAAAGTGATACCTAAGAGAAAGCTATCTTAATTTTCTAATCAAAATTGTAGCAAGCGATATAACTACAATCTCCCTTTACACATGAACGTGATGCTAATGTTTAACACACACGAAAAGCGCCTAACAAAAGATAACTTCAGAAGTTTACCTTGAGCAAAACAAGAAAATTGAGAATATATATATTCTCTCTCTCTCTCTCTCTCTTTGTTTGTGTACCAAACAAATATAAACTTTAAATCTATCTATTATCTCTTAAAAGTGAACGTCACATTTTTGAGCCTCTAAAAGCAAGAAATTGTTCTAAGTATGGACTAGAAATGTCCCTCCTATTATTGATCTTTACCAATTCTATCGACCTTGATTAAGTTCCAAAGAGATTCCTGTTTTGAGGCTGCTAAGATTGGTACTACTTATAATTACATTCATGTCACTTGTTTTGTTACTTAATCTTTCTTTATTACGGGTCATTATTATTTGCTTGCTTCTTGTGTTGATTGTTTTTTGATGATCATTATTTCCAATGCCTCCTTTCTTCTTTGACAATTAGGAGTCTCCACCTTCAACTAAATCCTTTCCACTTTTACTCAAACAAACATGAACAATGTGTCAAATTATATAAAAAATGAAAAAGTATCTTGACTTATAAGTACTTAAGAGATCTTTATCACATAGCATTATATTGATAGATTAAACTTCCTACCTGGTTTCTTCAAACACTTTCTAAACATGTTCAAAGCCATTAAGATAGAGTAATAATAATAACAAATGTTATGAGATTGCAATGAAACTAATCAACACATTTGGATGTGAATCCTCATTAAGTATCAAATTTATTTTGTCAATGAAGGGACAACAAAAAACAAGATTGTACCTCTCTTTGATAAGAATATTCCACATGAAACAAAAGGTACAATAGAAAGCTTTATTCCCCTTCACATATCACACATCTTGAAAAGAGAGATTAGAAATATGCCATCAAACATCTTGAAAAGCATTTAATTTCATGGTGTTCTTTTTCACTGAGGGAATTAACATAAATTCATCATAACTTTTGATGTCTTCCTTAAAGTTAGATCCACTTGACAATGGTGAACATATTTTTAGTTAGTCAAAATTTGGTCATTCTTTTGTGATAGAAATTGTAGTTAAAAACTCATATTTTGAATATGGTTGCTATCTGATATCCTATAGCAAGAGCTCTTGCACATTGGATTTGAAACTTACATATGATGGAATGTGTGCACTTGGTGGAAGCTTTACTTTAGGAGTATCAAAACATAAGGTACCTTGAATAATGATTAATAGTGATTGCATGCTTTTCTAAGTTATGTATACCATCACATCTTTAATGGATAATCCAACAAAACAAACCCTTCAAAATTCATGAGTCTATAGACTCATAGGTGAGGTAACGATAGTGTAAAGTGCTATCAAGTTATTTAAATGAAAAAAATCTTTGTAAAGTAAACTAATTACTAGTTGATAGTTCCACTTAATCTTCAAGCAAGCAAGGTACAAAATGTGGTGGCAACTAAGGAGTAGTACACTAGCTTTTTGTTAAAAAAAAAGGCATCTATCAATTTGTATATAGCTTATTGGGCCACTTTATGAATGGAGACTTGGTGGAAGAAACATAACAACTAATGACCCTTTAAACCAAAGGAATATGTACTATTGCTCTCTTACTTTTAAGCCACTAGTGCATGAACAAAAATCCTATTGATTTGAAGGTTTCATAAACTACATGGCTAATTACAAAACTTTCAAAATCTTAGTGTTGATTGAAATTCTTAGTGCTATCCTGATTAAACAAGATATTCCAAGATTTCTTAAGTGTCTTCATGTGGTTATAAACACAGAACACTTGGTTACCATTACTTGAGATATTGCAACTTACAATGTAGGAAATGTATTATGCTACAAAAAAGATACATTAACTTAGTATTCGAATGTCCAAAAGCATGCTAAATAGCACTCACAATA
This sequence comes from Lygodium microphyllum, assembly GCF_053477565.2. Taxonomy (NCBI): domain Eukaryota; kingdom Viridiplantae; phylum Streptophyta; class Polypodiopsida; order Schizaeales; family Lygodiaceae; genus Lygodium; species Lygodium microphyllum. Next base: position 171,527,740 of record NC_141140.1, read on the forward strand.
GTGGGCTGATAATACCCATTATGAAAGAGAGCAAAGTTTTACCAAAATAGCCAATCCATAAAAGATTGCACCTATCTTATTAATAAGTGAAGTATATTTGTTGGTCTTTTCTACCCCATGGTAGTCTAATATAGATACTTCAATGAAGAATTTTCACCTTACAAACTTAGAGTGTTTTTTCCAAGGTCTCTAAAAGCTCTAAAATTCATATTACAAATTTTAGCTTTATAAAAAATTTGAAAATCCTTATGGTAAATCTTCATTTTTTACAAAGTGTAGTTTACCTAAGCATTCAGTATCACATGCCACTTGTAGTTTATCAAGAATTTATGATGGTGTCTTAGCTTAAGGTTAGTGATATCATGCCTTTATTCTTGTCAGATTCTTAACTAAAAATCTTTTAACTTTTATAATAGTTCAAAAGAGAATGTTTGTTGTTGGCTATCTTCTACCAATGAGTCACTATCATCACTCCACTATGTGTACACTCACATTTTTTATCAAATTGTACTATCATGAAAATCTTATTCTTGTTGGGCAATACACACACTTCAAGATTTTGGGGAAAATGGTATCTTGACAAATCATTTGAAGTTATAGAGAGGTTTCACACATCTTTCTTTAGTGAGCATAAGGAAAGTAAGAAGAGGGTGAAAGCAACACTATACATTTTGAGGGGAAGAAAAGAGAAGTTTCACATTAAACTAAATGATCATAGGATAAGGAAAATAGGGCTAAAGTATTGCCTATCTAAATCATTTATATTGTAATATGACTATGGTAAAATTTGATAATAGTTTTGATGATATCAAGAACTTTATCCTATCCCTCTCAAACTTGTCCCAACTTTTGAGCATGTAAAATATGGTGTACCTACAATGGTGACATCCAATGTTAAGATTGGTTGAGTTCTTGGTTGAAAGTTTCACTGTGTTTATGATGGTTACATACATTTATGCATTGCTTAGAAGCATAGGGGCTACAAATTTTGTAAAATAAAACATTTTTGCGCAATAAGGTTTGGGTATATCATTGTTTTGAAGTAGCACATTCACATCGTATGTGCCATGAAAGTGAAAGAGAACCCATTATATAAGATCATATTGATAACAAAATAGGCAAGTTGGTTAAGAGCTATAATTATATGAGGTGGTTTGTGGTGATGTAACATATTCTTTAATAAGGAAAAAATGAACCTAAAAGAGACCAAGGTCCAAGTAAAAGGATGAACAAACTCAAAGAAGCTATTTCTAGCCTAGAATGCTAAAGGGATCAGTGTTCAAGACTCCATAACAAAATAGTTAGCACTTATCATGCAAAGGCACCTTTCACTATATAAATCAACAAGGGTGCCCTATCATGTGCAAAAGCATTGCCCTTTTTTTGTATGAGAGAGAGAGAGAGAGAGAGAGAGAGAGAGAGAGAGAGAGAGAGAGAGAGAGAGAGAGAGAGAGAGAGAGAGAGAGAGAGAGAGACATTTTTCTTTCATTTTCTAAAATAAGTCTCGAAAAGCAAGATATCCACATAGTTCAAGGTTAAATAAACCACTGAACTAAAGTCAATAGTGGGTGAATTTTTTGGGACGTGCACCACCTTGTCACCTCACCATTGTATAAGCATATGCCGCAAAGGGCTGTTGCAGCCCCTAATCTATGCAGAATGCATAATAGGACTGTAGTGCCTCATATAGAAATACATGTCACTGTTGTAGGCAATGCAGAGAATACACAATCCTGTATCAAGAAACTCAAAGTAAACCCAAATATACTAATATGGAGACATGAGAATACATACCACAACACTAATACCTAGAGAATAAAAAACATAGAACACAAAGAATATGCTAAAAATAGATAGAAACATAGTGAATCATGGCATTGATTGTCAGATCTCATATATCATCACAAGAATCCATCATACAATAGGTTATGAATATTAGGAATGATCAAAATGTGAATGACACCACAAATACCTCTTCAGGCGCGCCATGCTAAAAATTGCATACATAACTATATCTTCATGAGGCATCTAAGGACTACCCCACACATAGAAATACTATGACTAAAGTACTAACCATGCTAAGGGAAAACATAATGCATGATGTGTGAAGCCATGGCTAACACCTGGCATAGACTAGTGAATGGTTGGTATAGCCATGAATCGAAGCCTTGCATGGTTCCTGGTGTCAAATGCCTTTCTAGAACTGACATAGATAGTGAGAAAAATTATGCCTTACTCATAGCCTCGCACCATGAAGTAAGCTACAAGGAGTAATGATAATAAGTAGAGCCTCTTTAGTAGGATACTTATAGCCCTCTAGTGCGGTTGCATAATCCCCTCAAAAGACAATCACAAAACATAGGCATACATATCATAATCCCCTCAAAAGACAATCACAAAACATAGGCATACATATCATAAGTGTGATGGAAAAAAGAAAGAAAATTTGACAGTAGTACAAAAGAGTCTCATGAGTTGTGAGGTTCATGATCATCATGAGAGTTAGTAATGGACTGCTTTTGTGCGTGCTACTCATGTGATATAAAAGGCAAAACATCAACTTCCATGAATTTTGTCAGATGTAAGCTCCCTAATCTTAACTTGTTTATTGATATCATGCAATACATAATTGATATTAGCCTTCATAAGATCAATATCCAAGGATTGATTTTCAGCACTGTCATGCTGTTTAACACTTTACAACAACTTAGAAATCATGCCCAAAAGTCTATCATACTCAACCTACATCCCTTCAAGCTTCTCCTTGATCATATCCTTTTCATGAATCAATGCTACCAATTTTAAAAAACAAATGATTGTTGTAGAATTACAAAGGGCCGAGAGATAACTTGAGACATCCTCCCAGCAAAATGGAAACCCACTGATCATGCATAGCTCTAACTAATGTATTCTTCATAATAGCCAAATCTTTCTACATAAAATAGAACCATCTAAGTCTACTTCCATGTCATTCAAAATCTTCTTCTCAACCCTAAGCAAAGGTTCCAATCATGCATCTAAGAGAATCCTCTCAGCTTTAAGTCTAACATTCTCTTGTGCCACTAAATCAAGCTCACTCTCAAACTTGTCATGCATAGTGATGGCTGTCCACTCCTTAAATGTAGTCGAGGATATCTTACACTTTGACAACATGTCACCATAATCATCACTCTGTCTTCTCAAAGCATCCACTTCACTAGCATGTGACTATTTCATTTTATCCATCTCAATGAGCATAGTATCGTTCTTTGACTTCATACAAGATGATTGCTCCTACAATGATTGAACAATATCCATTTGATAGCACCACATGTATTCACGTCAACCATAAATCTATGCAATCTAGGCATAAGTGAACATGCTTCCTCAAGGCTATGAGGAACATAACCTGTAGCCAATGATTTCTTGTTATGAGACATAACACATAACATCTCCCTATTGCATGCAATTCGATTTCTTGGACATAGTCTCCATCTTCACACTAGAGAATCTAAGTTTCTTTTGCATACATGTTATGACAAAATCCTTATGAACCACATCACGTTTAGCATCATCATTTAACCATTTAGAAAAATCAAAAGTCATAGCACTATCTATAGCATCACCACGTGGTACATCATGTAAAGGAAATCCCATATCCAATGGAGTAATAGACTTGTTGCCATGATCATTTCCACTGTCCAATAAAGCATTAGAGTGACCTAAATCCCTATCATATATATCCACAAGGATGCCATCCACTAACTTCTACTTCTTAAATGCATTAAGCCTATCTCCATCTGTGAAACCCATAAATATGCATGAATAGTCAGACATACAACATACAAGTGTGCATATAAAGCCGCTAACATTGATCCAATCTGTTTCTTCTATTGCTATTTTCTAATAGTAGGCACATGGAATTCCTACATAAGCTTGTCATGAAGAGTTCTTGGCCACTTAGGAATAACCACATTTTTGGCATACCAAAGGATTCCAAATGTATCCTTAGTGATTGTGTCTGTGTCTTGATAAAGAGAAGAAACTGTTCCATAAACCATTTGATGAAATACCTTCTCTTAGGATGGGCATGCCTAACAACATACTAATTCCTTGCACTTGTGGCATTCCCAAATTCTTATTGCATTGCCTCATCCATGCAATGCCAATGCTTAGAACGATCATTGAGTTCAAGCAAAAAAACTTGAGACAAAAGAGGAGGTGCAATCTCCAACTTTCCCCCCAATTTTACCACTCTCCTGAAGCATAGCAAGCTGTTGCTTTGCATGCACACTATTACTCCATGATTCCCATGGCAAGTCAACAAAAAGATAATAACCCAATTTGCATCTACTAGCTTCTAGTGTTAGGCTTTGATGTATCCATGTAAGTAGTGCAATTTATCAAGGGGATTGCCAACTAACCATCTTCATTAGGACATGACCGATGATGGTTTCAGGGTCATCTCCTTTGCCCTTGAAGGAGTAATCTCAAGAGGGCTATCATCCATTCCTCCTCTTCATCATGCACTTCTTTCGGCTATTGTCACCTTCTCTTCACATGCAATTTTTGTGCCTTCTTTCCCCTAGTATTCACCATGTTTGGATCAACAATAACTTGTTCACAATTGGGTTGTAAGAGAGGATGAGAATAGAATAAAAGATGAAGACAATGGAGTGAGATATGGCATTGCTAGTCACTTTTTCCAAATGCATGAGTAAGACATTGTGCCCTCTTTGCCATATTTTTCCTTTTTTTCCCTTTTCCAAACTCACATTGAGTGAAACTCCCCCAAAAAAGGAAGTGTTCTTCATAATTGATTACACAAAGTATTTTCAGTGAAGTCAATTGCTCCAACGTCTCATCATCCCAAGCTCATAGTTAAAAATTAAAAGCCCTTTCAAAGAATACTCCACAATGCCATGATGATATTCTCCCATGTCATGATAGGTTGTAAAACACTTTTAAATATATATCCACCATAGCCTAAGTTCCCATGGCCAAGCCTTACTTGTGGATAATACCACCACTTCATGAAGTCCCATATTGCTTGCAATAGGACTATGGGAAATTACAAAATATCCCACACCTCATATAGAAAAATCAAAACTTGACTAGCTTCCATATGAGAATAAAAAATAATTTGAAAGATAATAACATCAACAATGATCTCACAGTAATATAGTGGTACTCCATGTAGAGAATCAATCCATGAAAACTTACAAACAACCATAAGAGTCAAAAAATCATAGGTTGCCATCTCAGGCAGAAAATCATAGCATGTTGTATCAAGTAACATTATTGAAGGCTGAACTAAATTAACTGCAACTCTCGGCTTTCCTTGCGGCTCTTGAGTTGATTCATCATAACTTGGTTGTACTAATCTCCACAATTTGAATCCATTAATTGCTGGCTTTATTATCTCACCTTGTAGTGTAGCCAAAATAAAAGTTCATTGGTCCACATCTTTGACAACTTCATACAGACCGGTGTACTACAACTTCAACTTCCTTGGGTGCTTACCAAACTTAGAATTGTATACCATCGTAAGATCTCCCTCCTTAAAAATCTTCTTTTTAAGTTGCATTACCTTCTATAACAACCTGTCACGTGTACTGAATCCTCATGAGATCATCTATGAGTTACTGCCACTCTTAGGCTAGAAACTAGGAATTTGATTGGGACCACTGCTTCAAGTCCGTAGACTAACCTAAACGGAGGCAAACCTATTGAAACCTTATATATTGTGCAAAAAGACCATAGTGCTGAATCTAATTTAGTGTCCCAATCCTTACGGCTACCAATCAATATCTCCTTAAGAATCTGTAGCAAGATCTTATTAGAACTCTTGGCCTACCCATTTGCGTTAGGGTGGTGTCGAGGGAGCTCATGCTCAACCGCCAAGACCCACGGGCTGCTTATTGTTTCAAGCGTTTCAAGCGAGCTCTAATGGCTATCTCTCACCTAGCCGACGATGCGCCGTCGATCCTACGAGTGTAGTGAGATTACCTTGATGCCGATATGAGTTGCCTCCTCTCTCGCACACACCGGTAACTCCATGATCCTAGATGCTAGCTCAAGCATCCTCAAGCCTCCTCCATCTCCAAACTCCATCCACCATAGCTGCGCGGGCGAGAAAAGGGAAGAGAAGAGAAGAGAAGAAGAGAAGAGGAGATGGTGAAGAGCTTCACCCTCTTGATCCCTCACTCCCACACACTCACTCTCTCACACTCTCACACTCCCTCTCTCAAGAGCACACACAAGCAAGGAGAAGAGAAGAAGAGAAGAAGAAGAGAACTCTTGTTAGCCACACACCAAAGAGTGAGATTCCATTCACTTTTTAAACTTTATATATAATCCCTAAAATCCCATGGGCACCCATCCCTTTTTTACATGACCGGCCGTTGTGGCAAGGTTCTTTCTCTATTTCCTCTTCTAGCCTTATGCCTCTAGTCTATACCCATCTAATATTTTACAATTGGCATACGAGGGAGCATGATGCTCTTTTACACGAGTTTTTGGAGTTTTTGGAGGCGCCTTTCATTTAAAATTACGCTTTTGGCCCCAGCTTAGCTTTAGAGGCCGCTTGCATATCTTTGCTCTTTTTCTATTCTTTTTCCACTTTTTCATTCATTTTTTCACCTTCTTGAATTGGGGTTAACATTACCCACCTCTGAGATGGGTGCCAGTCCCATGGCACTTCTGGCTGTTGTTGGGGTTTAATAGGTAGTTGTCAAAGTAGTCGTGTGAGGGTGGGGCCACATGTAAACTTTGGTGCTTGTGAAAGCTTGGTAATGATGTTTTTTGGAGAAGCTAAATGGATAGCAAGCGAATGACGGGGGCCTCCGAAGTTGCTGGTTTGTAGCCGTTGTGATGCTTGAAAGGAAAAGGTGCGGTGCTCTACCTAAGGGGGGGGTGTCTACCTTATTGTGTAGTGCATTGTGCTCATGCTGGTGGAATGGGGATTCGGGTCTAACCACAAGCTAGCTTGGGTGATGTCCCACACTTGAGGACCCCATTCGTGCAAAGGGAGGTGCAGTGCAAGTAGCTTAGGGTGACAGGTCTAACCATAGGCGAGTGTTACCTCCCTAGGTATGTCTTGCCCTTGATGGGCCCTAAGCGTGAAGTGGGGGAGCAAAAATGGCTAGGGGGTTAGGAGTGGAGCCAGCCGATTGACGCCACTGGGCACGCCTAACTTGAGGACCCCTAGGTGTAGTGATCGTGCTTTATGTGGTGCTAGGTGCTTCTGCAAGTGAGTTGTTTTGTCCATTCTGTATGTAATGTTCTTCTTGCTTTTCCTTTCATGCTTTTCTTTTTCTTTCTTTCTTCTTTAAAATAATAATAATAATAGTATTACACTAGTAGAATGACAGCCAGTGCCTAATTCTCCTTGTCTAAATTAGGCAGAGAAGGGGGTCGGATGGATTTGCTAAAAGATTGACAGCTTTGCATGTATCCTTTCAGATTCATGCGGACGTGAGGGAGGTGGTGGAGAGGAAAGGATGATTGCATCTAGTGAACTGGTTATCGTTCATGTCTTCCAGGAGAGTTAGGCAAAAAGAGGGGAAGAGGCTAGCCCTCATCATCAGACACGCCATGGCACAGGTGTCGATGGCATTAGGGTCAAAGAAGAAGGGAGGCAGGCCACGTTCTTGTGGAGTCGGGTCCTGCTTAAGTAATACTTTTAGTAACCTAAGATAATTTCATGTAGTTACGAAAGCTAGATTGGGGCATGAAGAGAAATCCACGAGGAAATGCGTCATGGAGTCATCCAAGCTTTCCGAGTTGAAGAGGAGGGCATGTTCGAAGGAGACAACATTAGAGTTGTAGATGATAGGAAAATTATAACGCCCATGGAGGGTGGCATCAAAATCCACACCTACCCTACGAGGGTATGCCATGAACGCGGGGTTGTTCCTCTCATAGGGCAGGGTATTGCAAAAAGCCATCTAGGCGAGCATGCTGATGTCGCACACCCACCTCCTCCATAGGGGTTGGCAATTATATCCCTGTACGGTATGTGGTACTTCAAACACTTTGTTTTGCCAAAATGCAGCTTCTTCATTTCTCCAAAGAGTGGGGGTCTTTTCCCTTTCCTCCAGCCACTTCTGTCCTAGTCGGCTACCAATCGCGATCACCTTCTCCATCACCTTGAGCGGTAAGATCCTCTGCAGGCTGTTGGGCATGAGGAAGCTGAAGGTGAATGGGTCTTTTTCTCTTTCCTGCCGTTCCCAAACTACCAGCTTTGCGTGGAATCCAACGGGAATGTCATCAAGGCACAGTGGGAGGGGTGTGGACGGCCGCACGATTGGCTTGGCCCTTAGTTGCTTCCTAGTTTCTTCGACTAACTTTCTCCGTCTTTCCCTGAGGGCGGTGTCGTTGCGTTAAGAGTTGAAGGTCTACCACCGGGGCTTTTAGTGCAGAAGAAGAGTTTGGGATTCAAGATTCGGGGTTTAGAAAGAATTTAGGTACAGAAGAGGAATTCAAGCCTTCTCACTTTGTACTTAGCATACATGAACAGAAGGATTGAGACTAACTCGAATACATCAAATGCTTCACGATACATACATCATTTCATAAAGGATATTTTCAGATTTCCAATTCATTTATGAATGTCAAATGCACGCTCTAATGGCATTTATTTCATGTACAAAGATGGATTTCAATCCTTTGGGTCAAGTATATTGATGCTAGAAACAAATGCATCCAAGATTTGGACCAAAGATACATGAAATGAATAAGAAAAGAATATTTTTAGCTTCAGCCCTGTTTTAAAATAGAAAATTCCAGCCCATAAACAAATTCAAAATGAGTGCATAAACTCAAGAAGAAGCACTCTTGATCATCTATGAACAATGTCCTGAAGAAAAGAGGTCATTTTCCTCTATTACAACCATAAAAAACCCATGTTTGCTCATAAAAATAGATCAAAATAGTGGGCTGCCCTATTTATGACTGGTTATTCTAGCCCATAACAGTCCATAAGTCTTCAATATCCTCACCCTTTTCTTGCCCCAAAGTCACTCAAGTACTTGGGCACAAGTCGGGCTTCATTGGACCAAGAATAAGGTAGAGAAGATGAGAGAAGTTGTGCATAAGGGCAGGCTGAATACTCTTCTCTCAGATTTCCCCTCTTTTATGGACAGTTTTAGCATGCATTTTCGTCAGACCAAAGAGGCAGAGAAGTGGAGCTCTCACCAAGTTTACATCTTTAGTAGTTGGGCCTGTTCATCTTCAGTTTGCATGCTCCACTTCATGCATCTCAGCTCCAGCTTTCCTCCAGTCTTCCTCAGGCAGTGCAGCCCGCATTTTGTGCCGAAAAACGCGGGCTGCTCTCTGCTCTAACCCTGGTCACTTTTTGACTAGCCTAAGTCACTTGCTGGTCACCTAAGTCAGTTACTTTTGGTCCCATGTGGACCTAGTGGACTTTTTGACAGTTTTTGGCAATATTTTTGGGTTTTGTCCATATTTTTGTACCTGAATTAATGTGATTTATCCAGCAGACTGTCAATTACTTCCAGATGTCCAAGTTATAGGTTCCCATAGACTTATTTTTCATAAATGTATATGGTATATCTACAAATTATATGCTAAATACAAAAGAACTTGTATAACTAAGGTAGATATTGGATAATAATGCCTGAATTTTGTATGCAAATATCTCATACAACTTCCAATGAAACTCTTCTGTGTTTATAAGAATCCCATGATTTATATCATGGATAGTAAACTCTTTGACATTCACCCCCTCCTAACCTGCACATCCTTTGGCATGTGCCATTTCATAAGATTACAGGTCAAGGAGGGTCTTCTTCTTCATCTTCATTCTCTAAGTCTTTTCCTTCCTGTATGTCTTCAAGTAGAGGACTCATTTCTAAGTCATCAGGTTCATAACTTGAAGATTCTCTTCGTTTGAAGAGTTTGATTCGTTTCCCACTATTGGAATCTTGATCATAGTCCCATCCATTTCGGCCAAAGAGTAAGTAGCATTATTATGTACTACTTTTATAACATATGGTCCAAACCATCGCTTGGCTAACTTCCTATGAGCACTATATTGATTATCCAGGCTACTATCATAAACAAGAACCCAGTCATTCTCTTGAATAGCTCTCGGACGGAGTCGATGGTGCTTATCAAACCTCTTCTTATTCTTTAATATTGTTGTTTTTAGCCTTTCAATGGCTATTTTAACATCCTCTGGTCTTCTTTCAAGTTGCCTTATGTGTAAAGATAGCAATTCTTCCCTGTTCATGCCTTCATCCCAAGGCAAGATACTCCATGTGACAATGAATTCCTCAATAGGCATAATAGGTGGCTATCCATACATGAGTTCAGTTGGCATATATCCTATCACTGCACCATGGGTTGTTCTATTAGCCCATAATGCGAATGGTAACATTATAGGCCATTCCCTCAACTTTCCTTTGCATGATTTTGCTAAAGCTTTAAGAATTGGTTGATGACCTCTTTCACTCTTACCATTGCCTTCAGGATTGTAGGCTGAAGTAAGAGATAACTTAATTCCCAATTGAACAAAGAAATGGCAAGCTTCATCAGCATCCAATTCTCCTCTATCAGCAGTTACTTTAGCAACACATCCATACCTGCAAAATACTTCTTCAAGTAAAAATCTACAAACAGCATGAGTGGACTTTGTTGTCAAGGCCTTTCCTTCCACTTGATTTGTGAGATCTTCTCTAGCAAGTACTAGATATCCCATATTCCAAATTCCTGTAGGCATGGTTACTAAATCAATAACCCATCTATAGTGAATAGATAAAAGATAGGTAGACTGAAGCCCATCTCTATGCTTTACCATAGAATACATTTGACAAGCATGACAAGACTCAACAAAATGCTCAATGTCTTTATACATGTTTTTCCACCAAAATTTTTCTTTTATTTTGGCAAAAGTACCCCATATGCCTCTATGACCAGCCAATAGACTTTCATGGAATTCTTGCATGACCTGCCTTTGTGTCTTTTTGTCACCTAGAACATGAACAGGCGCTCTTCCTTTCTTTTTTGCATGCCTCCAAAGGTAGCCATCTTTAAGAAAAAATCCATAGGCTTTTCTCTTAATCCTCTTGAACTCTTCATGAGTCCATTCTTCCTTCTTTGTCATAGTACTCAAAAATTGGCCAATTTTTAGCCAATCATCTGCATAATATTCTTCTTTAAAGTGTGAACAAACCATAACAAAGCATGGTATATGCTGTTTACTAGCTGTCCATTGTCCTTCTTTAGTTGATTCATCCATCCTTGCTGATGTAAAAGTTGTATTATCAGCTGAACCTGTTGTTCTTGCTGTAATTTTTGTTGTACCTGCATTAACAGCTTCATTTATAAACTCTGATTCTTCTTCATCCATCATTTCTTCTTCATCCATATATCTGGCACGTGAAAGCATGTCAGCCAACTGGATTATCTTTACCTGCAATATGTTTCAAATTAGGATTTAAGGATTTAATATAGGCTATCCATCTTAGCATGGCTATGTCAGGAGTGGAACAGTTGGCTATCATGCCCAAGAGTGGAAGGCAATCTGTCTCAACTATAACATGTGCGCCCATGAAGTACTCCCTGTCACATTTTAATGCAGTTACTACTCCCCAAAGCTCTCTTTTAATTTGAGCATACCTTCTTTGTCGTTCATTAAGAACCTTTGCTTCAAAGCGGATCACATATTTGTTGCCTTCAAGGTCGTCTTGACCAACTGCCCATCCTATTCCAATAGGACTTGTGTCCATTGTGAGTATAATGGGCTGTCCATTAGAGTAGTTGGCCTTCTTTAAGGTGGGAGCCGAAGTCAGCATTTTCTTGAGTTTTCGAATAGCCTGAGTGTGTTCTTTTATCCATAGAAACCTTTGGCCCTTTCTTAGGAGCTGATAAAGACTTTCAGCAACATGAGCAAAATGTGGTATCCAAATAAGGTAGAAGATACATGCACCAAGAAATCTTCTCACCTCTGAAACATTTGCACATTCTTCTTGCATCTTGCTGATTGCATTTATTTTAGATGGAGAAGGCTTTCGGCCATATGGACCACACATATGACCGACCACAAGGACTTCTTCAACTCCAAAAACAAATTTAGTTCCTGAAAGAATAAGATGAACTTCTTCTAATTTAGACAGGATCTGAGCACAATCATGAATATGATAAAAAACAAACTTTCGACATCCAAGTTCATTGAGTTCTTCATTTTTCTCATGAACTTCACATCCTTTGATTAGAACATCATCAAGGAAAGGAAGAGTCAATTGAGGAATATAATCCCTCAATACTTTATGCATGGCATTCATCATGTGAGCTACTGAATTTGTAGCCCCTTGAGGTAGAGTACACATGCGGACTAGGCCAAGAGGCATCTTCATTATAGTAATGTCACGGCTTTCCAAAGCAAGCTGAAATTGGTCGTAGCCTGAATATAAGTCTCCCATGGAATAGATTGCCCTTCTTGCAAAAGCTTCAGCAAACTCATCCACAATTGGTCCTGATCCAACATTTCTAATAGTGACTTTATTAACAGGTTGCAAATATTGAATGAATCGTAAAGATCCATTCTTCTTAGGTATGGTAAACCGTTGGTTGGAATATGGAGCTGAAGATGGCTCCAATATTTGCATTTTTATCTTTTCATTTAAAAGTTCCAATAACTTAGGCAAATGAGCCCTTGGAACCGGAATTGGTTTAAGATTCCAAGGCACATGCGGGACCGTAAAAATTACCATTGGAGCCACAATGCTTGGATCCACACAGTCGATTTCATGCGGCTGAAATGAAAAGGCTTTACTATGGTTCTTTAACATCTGCATGAAATTTTTTTTTTCAGCCAGCAAGAGGAAAGAGTCTTCACCAATTTTCAACTTTTGTAGACTTTCAGCTGTAAATTGATAGCCAATATCTTTAGGATTACGAAGGCTTGGTTGTTTGGATACCCTTTCTGCCAATCCTTCGCTTTCAGGTGGTAGAGGAGTAGCTACTGGCTTGACCTTCTTATCAACTATTTTATATTTTGTTTCTACTCTTGCATCATCCTTGTTTGGCTGTCCAAAGGCTTCATATTCTGCAAATTCTTGAATTATGTCATTCATATCCAATGTACATACCTGTATGGACTGATTTTTAGCTTGATTTTTTGCATGAACGGCTGTATAAATTTCAGCCATTGTATCATTATAAATCAGTCCATAAAATAGACCTGAAATTTCTTCATCTTTAGGTAAAACATCAATTTGCTTCAGTTCTTGCTCCATATGACTCAAATACTTTCTTTTAGCCCTATTCATGGCTGAAAATTGTTTGTAACATCCCATTCCATTGGTTGAAAAAACCTGCAAATCAGCTTTAGACCTTGCCTCCTTCATATGTGGAGGCAATTTTTTATGACATGATGCACTGCCATAGCCTCCACTTATAGCAGTGCTACCCGAAAACCCTTAAATTCTCGGGCATTAGGAGGAACGGGATGATCTCTCAATCAATCCCTATTCCGATGGTGATTAACACAGACAGTTAGGAATTGAACAGCCTTATCATTATCCTTGCTTCTTATCCGAGTGTATGATGAACCATCATCAAGAGCCTTTGTCTCTAGATGAGACTCGGAAATAAATGGTTGTCTAAGAATGATTGGATAACTGCAAGAATCTTGAACAAAGAAATGAAATTCATCTTTTACATTTCCAATAGTAACTTGTACATAAGGACACGCTGCATAAAGATCGCCAGAAGAGTTATTGGCTGCCTTCATGGCCACCCTAGGTCCACGTCAATGGGCCATCCACCATTCTCATAGAGACTTCTTGACATAACATTAATTTCTGAACCATGGTCTATAAGGGCAATGCACGGAGTTTCTTCCTCACCAATTTTAACAACAGTTTCAGTACTCGCCCTTGCCCAATGGGTACGGGAATAGTGACTACTTGGAATAAAGTGAGTTTCACTTTCTTCTTGTATGTTGTGAAGAAAAGTCTCTTTCTTTTGCATGGGCTGCACTTTAGATTGAGAAGTTTCCACCATTATGGCTTCTTCAGCTTCTGCTTCATAAATGTCTTCATCTTTGGCTTCTATGGCTGCAATCAATTCTTTGATTGCCTCCAATCGAATCTCTTGAGCTTTTAACTTTTCTTCATCCTGCAAATACACATGAAGTACTTGCAAAAAAGCATGTACAGATTCTTCAGTTTCCTCACCAACATATTGTCTTTTTCGTTTAATTACATCATGAAATCCTCGTTTTGCAATACCGAGAATTTCACCTAATGTAAATTCAATTCTACTTCCAAGAATTCTTTCTTCTAGGATCCGTTTAAGATCTGTTGCGATCTCTATGTCTGACTGCAACTTGTAACTGGGATGTTTGCTTTTTCTTTTTCCTTTTGTCTTCTTTGCTTGAGGGGCATCTCCCATGTCAAATTCTGGTGGTGTGGCAGATTTTCAACAGCCTTCTGTTGGTCTGGTTTGCTTCTTGTTATGCGTTTAGTCGGTCCTAAAGAAGAAGGACCGGCAACATCTTCTTCTCTTCTTCTCTTTTCTTCTATCATGGCTTCTTGATTATTAATTTCAGCTAGCCGGGCAAAAGCTGAAAATGAATCCACAGGCTCGAACCATAAGGTTCTTCCCCGAATACATTGGCTGGCAGTGGTTAAATCATCCTTAGTTGCCTTGCCTTGCTCCATGCGTTCCAAGGCCTGCGTCCACACTTTAGATTATGCATTAGTTTTACATGCTTTAACAATTTCATTAGTTGGCTCAATTTGCAACCCATAAGTTGCAGCATCAACAACTGCATAGGCTATTCTTGTTGCCAAATCCTCCAATCTTTTCTGCATGCAGCCGTTACCGAAGTTTGGCTCAAGAGGAAGCCCGGTTTCGGTTGCATGAATTTTGCCATCCTTCCAAAAGACTAATTTTTGTGCTTCAGCTTCACGGAATGCTTCGCACTCCCTTTTGTCATGTTGAAGGCTATCACACCAAATGCAGCGTCTTTTAAAGCCTTCTCATACAGGTCTTTGGGCGGTTGACCGACCCCTTTCTTCTACTTTAACACCAAGCCTTTCAACTTTAGAATTAATTTGTGTTAAATTAAGATGGAGATCCTGCATGCTTTTAATTAACTCATCCATGACATCCTTCTTTGGAGAAGGAACAACAGAATTTCTTGGTTGCTCGGACCATAGAGACAGGAGGTCAAGAAGCTGGAACAGGCTCCTTCATAGAATCAGTTGTTATAGGGGTTGATCACCATCTTAGGCGCAATCGCTCTCTTCGAGCAATCATATTAACTGCTTCAGTGACATCACTCCAAGCAGTCTTTAATCCCGACTCAGAGTCAGGGTCTTCAAGTCGGTCAGTCAATTTCTCTTGAAGAGAAGAATCTGCAGCTTTTAAAAATAACTCAATCTTTTGACTTTCCATAACTTGTTGGTCATCAGGATCTAGTTGGGCAAATTTGCTTTCAAACTCTCGATGAAGAGCAGTAGAGCAGTTAGACCCTTATTGGGCCTTTCGACCCATTCGGTGAAGATTTTCTTTGTAATAAGGCCAGAATCTTCAAGAAAAAATTCTTCTCAAAGAGCCTTCTTGAACACAGTCCATCCTGCATCTTTTTGGGAAAGACCATGAATTCGGTCCTGGAGACCATACATAGCCAGGCGGGCAAAGTAACGGCTCCAGGCATGTTGAGGAACTCCAAAGAAGACCATCTTGTCAGTGTAGAGACGGATAAAAGAGGACACATTTTGCCCATTAAATTGCTTGAGAGCTCATGCCCAACTGCTTCTAAGGCCTTAATGGCAGCAACATCAATCCGCTCTTCTTCTTGTCTCTGTTGTTGTTGCAATTGCAATTGCTGCTGAAATTGCAGCTGTTGTTGTTGGCTCTCTTGCATTAGTCGAACAAACTGTTGCAAAGCATCTCCTCCCGAACTTGATGAATCTCCCATTGGACTTCTTCTTCTGTAGCGGACCTTCACGTTGGGTTCACCACTGTCATTGCATTAAGAGTTGAAGGTCTACCACCGGGGCTTTTAGTGCAGAAGAAGAGTTTGGGATTCAAGATTCGGGGTTTAGAAAGAATTTAGGTACGGAAGAGGAATTCAAGCCTTCTCACTTTGTACTTAGCATACATGAACAGAAGGATTGAGACTAACTCGAATACATCAAATGCTTCACGATACATACATCATTTCATAAAGGATATTTTCAGATTTCCAATTCATTTATGAATGTCAAATGCAAGCTCTAATGGCATTTATTTCATGTACAAAGATGGATTTCAATCCTTTGGGTCAAGTATATTGATGCTAGAAACAAATGCATCCAAGATTTGGACCAAAGATACATGAAATGAATGAGAAAAGAATATTTTTAGCTTCAGCCCTGTTTTAAAACAGAAAATTCCAGCCCATAAACAAATTCAAAATGAGTGCATAAACTCAAGAAGAAGCACTCTTGATCATCTATGAACAATGTCCTGAAGAAAAGAGGTCATTTTCCTCTATTACAACCATAAAAAACCCATGTTTGCTCATAAAAATAGATCAAAATAGTGGGCTCTATCTTGTTTATGATTGGTTATTCCAGCCCATAACAGTCCATAAGTCTTCAATATCCTCACCCTTTGCTTGCCCCAAAGTCACTCAAGTACTTGGGCACAAGGGGCTTCATTGGACAAAAAATAAGGTAGAGAAGATGAGAGAAGTCGTGCATAAGAGTAGGTTGAATACTCTTCTCTCAGATTTTCCCTCTTTTATAGATAGTTTCAGCATGCATTTTCGTCAGACCAAAGAGGCAGAGAAGTGGAGCTCTCACCAAGTTTACATCTTTAGTAGTTGGGCCTGTTCATCTTCAGTTTGCATGCTCCACTTCATGCATCTCAGCTCCAGCTTTCCTCCAGTCTTCCTCAGGCAGTGCAGCCCGCATTTTGTGCCGAAAAACGCGGGCTGCTCTCTGCTCTAACCCTGGTCACTTTTTGACTAGCCTAAGTCACTTGCTGGTCACCTAAGTCAGTTACTTTTGGTCCCATGTGGACCTAGTGGACTTTTTGATAGTTTTTGGCAATATTTTTGGGTTTTGTCCATATTTTTGTACCTGAATTAATGTGATTTATCCAGAGATTGTCAATTACTTCCAGATGTCCAAGTTATAGGTTCCCATAGACTTATTTTTCATAAATGTATATGGTATATCTACAAATTATATGCTAAATACAAAAGAACTTGTATAACTAAGGTAGATATTGGATAATAATGCCTGAATTTTGTATGCAAATATCTCATACAACTTCCAGTGAAACTCTTCTGTGTTTATAAGAATCCCATGATTTATATCATGGACAGTAAACTCTTTGACACCGGCTTGTCTCTCCGAAGATGGATCAACCTATTGTTGCTCTTGGGAATGCGGCAAGGGGGATTGTGGGATCACCTCTTCTCTGAATCTCCCCATATCGAATTCAAGCTCAGCCTCCTCCCCCTGCCGGTCTCCTTATTGTGCTCCTTCTTCAAAGCCCATTGCGTAAATTTCCTGGGGGGTAGGCCGGCCAATAGCAGGTACTTTCGTTGCTCTTCTAGGCTCAGCCTAACCTCCACAGGTTGGGGTGGCATCTGCAGCCCTGCGTGCGATATTGAGTTTTTTTTGTACCACCTCCAATGACTCTCCTTCTTCTAGGCGGGTGGTGTCTATTAGTGTGTTAATGAAGGCCTTTTGCTGGGCACTGAAGGCTGTCTGGGTAGCTTCTGCTTTGCTCTCTACGAGGATCTTTTCTTTCTCTACTAGAGCGAGGCACCGTGCTAGTGTCTTCACCCTTTTTTCGTTTATTGCCCATTCCTCTGCTCTCTTGTTCATCTCTTCCATGCTCTCTCCCTGCTTCTGTACCAGGGTTATGAGCTTCTGCTCTTGGTCTTTCAGTTTCATGCTCATGTTCTCTTGCTCTTTCTTTTCCAAGTGTAGCTGATCGGCTCGATCTCCTTTTGCTATGCTGCTCCATCTCCTGCTTTCTTTCTTGTTCTTTGGCATTCAATTTCTCCATCATTTGCTCGATGTTGATAGGTTTTGCCTCCAATTCCCCATGTTACATCAAGAGAAGCTTATACTCTCTCTGGTCTGCACCAATTCGTGATTTTCATCCTCCAGCTGTTGCTTATAGCTCTCCTCCATGTCCTCCTTGGCCTTCAATTCCTGTTTGAGATCAGAGATCTTTCTTTGCTGCATGGCTATTATGCGGGTCGTTTCAAGCTGGAATGCATCTACCAACTCCTTTTCTGCCACCAACTCAGCCTTCTCTAGTTGGGAGAGCAGCTCGGTGATGTACTCGTCGTAATTGACTGGTGGCGTCACTATTGTGTGGATTGGAGTGGTCGAGGCCTCCACTTTCTGACGTTTGTGGTCTTGCCTTGACTCAGCATCCTGTGGTTGGTCTCTTTTGCCCAGTGGCCGTGGTCTTCGTGCTCTTTCCCTGGGCCATTTCTTTATTAATAAAATACTACATCCATGCCGCAAAGTTGGAGACATCTGCACTGGTGGGGATGCTAGGGGTGAGGGTGGTTGGTTCGGTGGGAGGCACCATGAGGATAAGGATAGGGTGGATAAGGGCCTTGCCTTTGCCTTCAAGGACATCAGGCGGTGTGATTTCTGGTACCTGCGTGCTGGAACCAGGCCCTTCTTCCCTTAGTGGGCTCAAGGCTCCCAGATCATCGGCCCTACTCTGCTGCTCAATTGACTAGCATGTAGCTTCAGCCAAGTCCTCCTCCTCCTTTCTTCTCAGTTCCTCTTCTTCCTCAGCAACTCTTCTTTTCCTTTCTTCTTCGCTTTTCCTGCACTCTTCCTCCAATTTCTCTTTTTCTTCCTTTTCTTTCCTTTTCCTCTCCTCGGCCTTCTGTTTCAACACCTTTTTAGCCTTGTTGACTTCTTCCTTTGCCTTTTCTTCTTCCTGTTTCTTCTTCTTCTCCCTCTCCTCGGCCTCCTTGAGGGATTCTCTTTTTGCTGTCTCCAAATCCTCTGTCTCCTTCTTGCGGCCTTCATCCTGCTTCTTTTTCTTTTGTGCCGTCTTCTTCTTGGGTTTCTTGGCATGCTTTTTGCTCGATTGTTCTTCTTGTTCCTACCCTTCCTCATCATTCTCGGTCCTATCATTGGACCTCTCTTGGTCCTGGTGAGGGGGTGACCTATCAGGCATTTCTCCTTCTTCTTCTTCTTCTGCATCTTGTATCTCCTTCACTACCTCGTGGATGAGCGCAGTCAAAATGCTTCCATAGCCAATGAATGAGGCCTTGGACGAGCCCTTCTTTCTTTCTATGGCCTTGGAAGCTGGGGACTCCCTGGTGTACTTCCTAAAGCTAGTGCTTTAGCCGCCTGGTCAATGGTTTTGCGTACATATCCGTTCCAGTCGACTTCATCCAAGGTGTGAGCTGCTACATTCTCCAGCACAGGCACGCTAATTCGATGCATTAAGGAGTCGTAGGGCTGGCTGGAGAAGAGCGCGTGCACTAGCTTCGCTTGTAGTTTGGCTTCTGCATCAGGAACGTCCTAGATGCTGATGCCATCATTAGTTAGCATATCCTCCCTTTTCATTTTTAGCATGGCATAAACATCCCTCTTATGCTTTTTCTCTATCTTTGGCTCCAATCCCGATGCCTTCTCCACCAAGGCTGGGTTTAAGTGAACCTGCACCTGTTTAGCATTTTCTCCCCTTCCCACCGTCATGGTGCCCCACTCCTGGTCAGGGTCGTATGTCCTGAGAAACTCCACACACTTCGTGTGGTCAGGCTCTTGCGCAAATTTCTCAAGGTACTTGGTGAGGTTGCACCGCTCAATGACTCTCTTGGCCGCTTCCTCCTTGGCCACCACACCCTCTATGTTATGAATGGTTCTAAACTTGAGCTGGTTGTAGGCGTAGTTTTCAAGGGTGATGCGGTATTGCATTCTTTCCTCCTCCGTGAATGAAAGTCGGTGGGCGCGGTCTTGCTGCGACATCTTTTGTTCCTGTCATGATCCCAAGTTTTCATTAGTGCTTTCAAAATAATAATTTGCTGAAAAAGTCATAATTTACTAGAAAAGAAAGACTCTATATGTTTATTGAATGAAAGCATTAAAATCCAATCCAATGTAGAATCTTCCCTTCAGACTTTAACTTTTTGCACTTTATTTCAAAGTTCTCGTGACAATTTTCCTACCTCGCTCATTGTTTACATGTTTATGCATTTTGCTTGATTTTCCTTGGTTTTAATTTGATTCACCTCATCCCCCTCCCCTCGAGAAGCATCCTTCCTAGGATTGAAGGTTAGGAGGTCAAGGGCATTCTGCAATGGGTCTAGGAGTTACCGGCATAGGAACCAAGTGTACAAATCAGGGTTGTACTCTAATTGAGCTTCGTGGTCTAGATCAAAAGGTCGAATGCCCACATGTGTGATGTAAGTGAGAACATCTGTTAGAAAGTCACAGGAAGCGACGTGGCTAGCAATGTGTAACTCTTCCTCAGTCAATAGGTGATCGAGGTAAGGGTGTCCTTTGATGTGCTCTTCCATGGGTCGGCCACGAAGAGTGGTTATTAACACTCTATACGAGGTTGGCACGATGTAAGTGGGATCATACTCTACTGTTTTGATTGTGCGGCATTGCTCAACGTTTGTCATGACTTGGCACCCTTCAACTTCCCATTGCAACCTAACAGTGTATTAGTGCCTTAAGAATGGGGATTCAATATCAGCAAGTTTTGATAATTCTACAATTTCTTGGTCAGTGATGGGGCAGAAGTGGTTCACTGATCATATGAAGTGATGAGGTGGTGTTTGAGGGCTTGCTCTTTGGAGATCTTGCTGTTGAGCAATTCAGTACTGGAGTTAGCTGCTTTTGCAAAGGCAAGTTCAAACGTCTCCCAAGAACAAGGCATCATAAGAACTTTGGTTGCAAACAATCAACCATGTCATCCCCCGTATCTTCGGCTAGATCTAAGGCCAGTGTCAAAAATGATTTTTGCTCATAGGAGGATTTAAGACGTGCTAGTGGTTGGGGTTTGATAGCACTAGAGCCTTTGACAATGAATAGTTGTGGTTGCGGGTGTTCTTGAGATTGCGGTTGGACCTCTTGGATTAGGGTTGGGGAAGTAGCAGCGACGTCCGATGGACTACTGCCTTCAGAATGGATCAGGGTAGTCGGATTGGCTCTAGCGAGTGATGACTCATGTGACGATGTTTGTTGTTTGGGCCGATAGGCTTGTTCGACTCTCTTGGGCGTGTGTGTGGATGAGCTTGATGAATGTGGGTCTGGAAGGCAATGCGGCTTATGGTTTTGAGGTTCTATGGGACTTGGGGTGATCAAGCTTGAGGGTGGTGTACGAGTGGTGCCTTTGGCCATGTGGGCTTTAGGGATCCATATCCAGGCATTTCGCTTATAGTAGCCTTGCACGTGCAAGAGGGCTTTAGGGACCCATCTTTGCTTGATCATGCGTCGATTTCTATGACTATGCCTTGGTTTCCTAGGTTTAGAGTTTTGGGTCTTATGAGGATGTGTGCGTCAACTCCTAGGCGGCGGTTGCGGCTATTTAGGCTTCCATTGAAACGTAGGCTGTTGGGCCTTAGCTTTTGCTGCTATGAGCAGCGATTCTTGAGAATTGGTAGGTGGTGGCCGAGCACTACCCCCTCCTTAGATTTGGCTACTAATACTTTTATCGGTGGCCTTGCGGACTGTAATGAGGTTGCGCAGCCCTTGCTAAAAGCTATAACAATGCGAACGTTGCCTATGGTGAGGTGGATGCGCTGCAACTCATAATCAATGTTGCAATGAGTTTGCTTTTTGAAGGTTCGCCCTAGCAGCTACTCCGTGCCTACGTCTTTTGCATTTGGCAACATGTAGAAGATCATTGGTACAATCTCAGACTCGATAGAAATGGCGACTCTACACTTCTCAAGAAGTGCATATGAGCGACCCCCATATGGGCTTAATTTGGCATTAGTGGGCTATAATGGTGGTTTGCCAAGTTGGGTCCAATGATCGTGAGTCAAGACATTGAAGTTTGCTCCCTCGTCGATCAAGGCATTGAAGGCGCATGTTCGCTTGGCAGTGACCGTGATGTGCAGGTATGCGGGCTCTACGGCTTCCTCATCCTCATCATCGATTTCATTGATTGTGGCTACTCGTACTTCGACAAGTGGTTCCAACATTGGTGGCTCCTGCAAAGGATGCGTGGGAGGGTAGTACTTCTTGATATGATTGCCATTGAAGAAGCCTATTCCCTCGCCGTCTAGAGTCTCGAGCTCAACGTTGCCTGTTTGGCTCATTGCATGAACTTTGAAAGGTCTAAGACCTCTAAACTTCATTTTTTGCTTATGCCCCTTAACTGAGTATAGGAGCACTAAGTCACCCTGTTTGAAGTCGCGCTGCTTGTTGACATGCTTGTCAAACTAGCTCTTGCATCGTGCCTTCTCACATATGAGCGCATGAGTGGCTAGAATGCAAGTCTTCGAGAGGCGTTTGAGTTCAACTAGGCATTGCATCCATGCCTCCTTTCCTTCCCATCGTTCCTGAAGTGCTATTCTTAGGCTAGGCACGAAGAATTCTACAGGGAGAATTGCTTCGATTCTATAGGTCAACCTAAAGGGGGTCTAGCCGACAGCCATTTTATAAGCTATGCGGTAAGCCCACAAGGCTGCCATCAGCTTGTTATCCCAGTCGCTGCACGAGGCAGAGACTACCTTGGTTAGGACGTTGACAAGAATCGTATTCGTGGATTTTGCCTGGCCATTTGCTTGAGGGTAGTATGGAGAGGATTTTTGATGGATAATTAGGAAGGTGGATAGGAGATGCACTATCACTTCATTGATGAAGTGTGTGCCCTGGTCACTGACTAGTCTGATGGGGCAGCCGAATCGTGAGATTACCTGCTCCCACAAGAACTTGGTAGTTGTTTGAGCATCGTTCTTTCGTGTTGCTCTCACCTCTGCCCATTTCGTGAGGTAGTCTGTGGCCACAATGATGTATTTGGCCTGCGAATATTGTGCAGCAGGGTTGATGGGTCCTATGAAGTCGATTCTCCATTTTTCAAAGGGTTGTCGTGTAATGATTGGGGTCAACTTCATTTGATCCTTGCGAATTGGGACCTTTGTCCGCGCTGACACTCATCACAAATGCTTAACAAATCGTGCTACATTATGAAACAATGTTGGCTACCATAGTTGAGACTATAGCACCTTGCAGGCCGTCATGTCTCCGCTAAAGTGTCCACCAGCAATTCCATTGTGTGCCTCTGAGAGCACGTCATGCATCTCATGCTCGCACACACATCTGCGCAACAATCCAGCTTGCCCTAGGCGATACAACTGGCGTGCTATCAACTGGTAGGGTTGGATCTTGAGAAAGAGTCGCCTAAGTCTTGCCTTCTCTATCGATTGCTCAGGTAGTTCGTGCTCAAGCACTTGGACTATGTCATCTGCCCAATATGGTGTTAGATCGGCCTTGAATAAATCTCTCTCGTTGGAAAGGTTAAAGAGATGGGCATCTGGCAATTCATTGGCAATGCCTTCTCCAACGGCTTCTCCTGTGGGGATGCGTGACATATGGTCAGCCATGTAGTGCTGTTTTCCCTTCCGTACAACCACAGAGAAGTCAAACTCCAAAAGCAGAAGGAGCCACCAAGCTATGCATCCTGTAGCACAAGGTTTATTCACTAGATATAGCAAGGCTTGATGGTCCACGAAAAAGGTAAAGGGTGTAGCCAATAGATAATGCCAGAACTTCTTCACAGCAAACACCATGGCCAAGCCCTCTCTTTCTATCATCGAGTAGTTCATTTCTGTCTCATTGGGTTGTCTACTAGCAAAGCTCACTGGATAGTCTAGGTTGTGTTCGCCAAGTTGGCACAACACTGCCCCCACAACAAATTTAGAAGCATCGATATGCACGTGGAAGATAATGGTATCCAAGGCTCGTAGAATTGGTGCTGTGATTAGAGCCTTCTTCAACTCTTCATATGCTTGTTGGCATGCTTCGGTCCATTCAAAGACAACCAGTAGCTTGTATAAAGGTCTGGCCATCAATGCGTAATTCAACACAAATCGCTGATAGTATCCCATATGGCCTAAGAAGCATTGGACTCCCTTATAGTTGATTGGGGGTGGAAGGTCAACAATAACCTTGACTTTCGAGAAGTCAGTGGCAATGCCGTTCTTCGACACCACGTAGCCTAGGATGTATCCATGCTTCACCCAAAACTGGAATTTTAAGGGGTTCAAGGAGAGACGATATAGGCGACACCGCTCAAAGATTGCTTGGAGTTTGTCTAAGTATTCCATCCAGGTCGTGTGAATGCAGAGGTCATCGAAAAAGACTTCCAACTCTTTGCGAAGCATGTCTTTAAATATGGTGCACATGAGGTGTTGGAAAGTGGTAGGGGCAATAGTCAACCCGAAAGGCATGACTACATAAGCAAAGATGCCCCACTCAGTGGCAAAAGTAGTCTTATGCCTGTCGGTAGGATGCACTTGCACCTGATTGTATCCTGAGAAGCCATCCAGAAAACTGTAGGCCTCCTTGCCCGCCACTCTTTCAAGCATGTGCTTGGTGTATGGCAATGGGTAATTGTTCCTCTTAGTAGCAGCATTCACCTTCTTGTAATTGACACACTCTGATTTTTCCGTTTTTCTTCATCACGATGACTATGGGTGATACCCAGTCCGTGTGCTCAATTTCGTAAATGAATCCCGCTCTCATTAGCTTATCAATCTCTTCCTTGACAGCATGAGCATGTTTTGGATTCATAGGGTATGGTTGTTGCTTCACCGGCATTGCGTCTGGTGTCATGGGTATATTATGAGTCACTACACTCGGATCTACCCATTTGAGCTCTTCCAAGGCCCAAGCAAATACGTCTATGTACTCTCGCAAGAGAGCGACAAGACTCGTTTCTTCTTCCTCAGTCAAGTCATCGGCAATGAAGACTAGTTAGGGTGTCTCCCCTTCCTAGGCTAGGTTCACCTCCTTAACCTTGGCTGGTCCCTCAATTGGTTTGCTCATTTGTCCTTGCCGTTTGGCACCCAAATGGATCACTACCCTATCTCCTTTCTTGAATTTCGTAAATCTTTTAGGGAGGTCCTGCGATTTTCATTGTTTGTTTGTTTGTGTGTCCCTGGATTGTTTTGCCCTTTCGTGCTTCAATTGTCTACGCCTCAGGTGGACGGGTAGGTCCCCCTTGTGGTGCGTGGGGCTAGGTACTTCTAGGTCACTATCTAAACTTACCTTCAACTTAGAATCAAACTCCCTGTCTTTGCTAGAAGAGGTGGTATCCCCTGGTGGTCACAGTTCAGATGGTGATTCTGTCCTAAGTTCTAACCAAGCGCAATCACAATCCATGAACATGACCCCTCGCTCTATCCTGAAGATACTCTTTTTTTGTGGCTTGGAGTCTGCCCATATTTGTTCTATTTCATGTCCCTCAGTGTCGTATTCTACGGTATCTATCTCACCCTCACTTTCGTCACTGAAGGATTGGCAGTCTTCATACTCGTTAGAGTCCTCTACGTCAGACTGCTCGTCGTCTCCTAGGGCTTGGTATATCTCTTGTCGTTGATTAGGGACTCGGGCCCAATTGTACATGAGGTTTAGGTCATGCACCCTAATCCATTGCCACTTGGATTCGTCTAAGAGATCCTGGAGTGGTTTGAAGTTTGCTGCTGGATTTTCAGCTAGCTTGTCCGTTAAGTGTTCCAAAATCTCATGGAGTTCTCTTTTTTTGTTTGGCACTTAGAAGGTGACAGGCTTAGGTCCACGAAGGGTTCTTGCCATCATGCAAACTGGTACAGAGGGTGTGCTATTAGACTTGCCCATCATCTTGATGGCTTGCTCATATGCCTCATGATCTGAGAATGGCAGGTCGATTGTAGCAAGGACATGTATCCAATCTTGCTCATCTTCTGGGCATGGGATATACTTGGTCAAGGGCCCATAAGACTTCTTGACTTGAGCGTTACCTTTGAGCATTGCGGAGATGGCATCCAAGTCGACGGGTGAGGTCTTCCAAGTGTCCATCTCTACCCTCACAACTTCCATTCTGTTGCCTAGGAAGATCAAGCCTAATCCCCAATCTTCGATAACTCTGGCATTGTGCATCCAGGGTCGGCCTAATAGGATATCATAGTCCACTCCCTTCATGACTATAAAGTCGACATAGAACTGAACACATGTAATTTTCACAGGCCAATTTTTAAGTACCCCAAATGGCTTCACTCTCATGCCGTTTGATAATGTGACATTAAACCAAGTGGTCTCGATAGGTGGGTTTTCCCAAGTTTGAAGTACTACATGGCTCAGCACACTAACCCCAGCTCTCGTGTCTACGATCCCCTTTCTCGTCGTGTTGCTTAGGGCTAGGACTGGTAATATTGCATGCATTTCGGTGCCTTCCCAAAAAGTATTAACGTGCAAGGATTTTGGCATAGAGTGCAGTGTTAGACTCGATATTTGTGTTTCTGCATCATGGTTGTACAATAGATCACCAGCTTGTTCTCGTGACCCCTCAACCCACTGCTTCAGGTCTTGCCATAGGGTGGGATGCTGCTTAAGCACGTCTTCAGGCTTAACATCATAGGGGTGGTCACTAGCGTGGTAAGGAGGTCGTTGACTGCTCATCTCTCTCCTAAACCGGATTGTCTTGGCTAATTTGCGGGCCTGTAGCATCAAGGGTTGGCCTAAGCGGTGCTGCTTGTGGTGCGGTCGCATCTCCTGACTTTGGTCAAGGGGGTGAGATTGGCGTGCTTATGCTGGGGAGATCATAGAGGGACGTTGAGTCCATCATAGAGGATGAGATTGGCATGCTTATGCTGAGGAGATCATAGAGGATGAGATCATCGATCTCATCCTCTATGATGGACTTAGCGTCCCTTAAGTGCTCTTGGGCCTCTTTCACCCAGTCCTTCACTTTCTCTATGGCCTCTAGTTGGCACTTCGGATGTGGATATTCCTCTACCTTGGCACTTCCCTTTTCGGCCGTTTTAGGGGCTGAAGTTTCTGCCTCTGCATCCGTGACCTTCTTTCCAATAGGCATAGTTGTAGCACTCTAAGTTTTCAGTGCAATCTTAGCTTCCGACCTCTTCTTTATCCGCCTGTGGCTCTTCTTCCTTGTCGAGGCTGCATCGAGGTTGCTAGGTCCTGGCAGTGATATGCTGGCCTGCTTCGTTTAGGCATAGGTCATGACCCACAATGGGATAGGTGTGGCCTCCCCATCGAGGTTCTTGACACCAAACAACCCCAATGGGATAGATGGTACATTGGCTGAACTTGAAGAAGGTTTTCGCTTTGGGCAATCAACGAAGAGATGGGTGATTCCACACTCAATGCAGCTTAGGTAAACTTTGTCTCTGTTTTGCTGCTCCCTCTTAGGGCAATGTGCTGGACATGACCTGGGTGACCACAAGTCCAACAGATGATTGGATCCCGCATCTGCCCTCCTAGGCCTCTACCTTGTCCTCTCCCTAACTCCATCACCGGTACTGGTCGATAGTCCATAAGGACTGCGTTGCCCTCGTCATCGTGAGAGACGTAAGGGTATACATAAGTCTCTTCCTCATTTGGCTCTTCCATGTAGTGGACTGGAGCGTCACTCGGTGGATGGGTCACGTAGGGACCAGGCGGTCTAGGTATGCCTGTAGGGTTTATGTCCATCCTAGAAACAATCGACTTAATGTCGTTAGGCGCAGAAAGGGCCAATGGGACTCCCCTTCCAAAGAGTGGCCGTGGCCTGTTCGCTAGGTAAGGCTGGCCGTATAGTTGCGAGTATGGAAGTATTCTCGACAATCTGCAATGCGCGACGTCATGACCGAACCTGCCATAGTTAGTGCAAGGTCTCGACCTAGGGTCTTAACACTCGTCTAGCAAGTGGTTTCTGCCACAGTACATGCATTGGATGTGTGGGCGCGTTGGTCATCTCAACATGTGTTGCAGCTTGGTTATCTCCATCTTGACATTAGCCAAGTCTTGGTTTGTCTCGGTGGCTTTCCCCTTATCTTGGGATGATGGGACTGATAGTTCACTAGAGGCTATCGCTCTCTCTGAACTTCATGAGTTGGTTTCTTTTGAGTTTGAGCTCTGGAGCTTCGCTCTTTCAGTCGATCATCAACTCTGATGGCTTCCTCAAAAACCCTAACTAGGACATCTTGCTGCAAGCTCGAGTTGCCTGCCAAAGCCTTATACAGTTCCTCGTTTCGAATTCTGGTGATGAATACAGTTGAAACTGCTCTTTTAGTCGGTCATTCGCCTGTAGGGATTCTCTTGAAGAGACTCCTCACGTGGGTTACGTAATCGCGAATGTCCTCCTTCTCTTTCTGCTTGACATTCATCAGTCGTACTAGCAGATTGTCAGAGTATCCAGGCTCGCAAATCTCTTGATGAAGAGATTCTTGAGGCCATTGAAGTTGGCTTGCTCTGTGGCATCTAAGCTTGTATACCAAGTCCTACCCTTGTCACCTAAGCAGAGCGTGAATGCTTGAGAGCACTGAGTCAGGTCCCTAAGGCCGTTGGCTTCGCAGACTTGCTCGAACTACTCTACAAAGCTGTATGGATCGTCGTGGGGTTGGTACTTGTCGAGCTGCTTTGCGATTATTGGGATTTTAGACTAGCTCTTAGAGACTTGGGTTGCTCCTAATCCTACCAGCAGTGATGTCGCCAATGCTGTGGCACTTTACTCTGCTGCGGTGTTGTTTAGCAGTTGCTTCATGAGAAGCTCGCTCAGTGTTAAGTCTCCTTCTAGGGCTCTCTCATGATCCGTTTGGTTTCTACCAACTAAGTTCAGCACCCATTGCACCTCATGCAACTCCATGCTTTGCCTTTGACTGCTAGCCTATTGGTCTCTACTGTATTCAACTATGCTTTGCAATGCCTTGTGGGCTAGCTTTCTCTCTTCTTCTAAGTGTGCGATTATAGCATCTACTGTCCTCCCGCAGTGCTCATAACGAGCGTGTGCATCATAGCTACTGACCAACTGCTGAATAGCCTCTAGGAAGATGCGTAAGTCAAGTTCCTCATTAGACCTGCAGTCTGAGCTTTCTTTTGCCATAGTCAAGTTCTCGTGCTCCACCAAGCTATCGATCAGGTTGAGTAGGTTTGTCAAATCCACTTCGTTGGCACCGCTTGCTTGGTCCTACTTTGCATGTTGATGGTTTGTCTACATCTTTGGGTCCTCTCCTATTGGTGGGTTTATCTAAGTGAGTTCCTTGAGTGGTTTATCTAAGTGAGTTCCTTGACTTATTAAATACAATCCTCAATTTATCTCCACTCAGTGTGTGTGTTCTTTTCAGTGCACTTGTGCTCAATCAGGCTTTCAGTTTTCCTTAAGTGTACTTCAAGTGCGGAAATTCAAGGTGAGTGCGGCAAACAATCTCTAAGTGTCTTATGCACTCTCCCTTCGTTCTAGGCCTGATAGGCTTTGTCGATCAATTCTGTGGCCGTCTTGACGGGGTTTAGGGTTTTTCTGTTACGTTGCCTTGCTAGTTTTTTGGTCCAATCAGGGTTTTATGGCTTAGCGGGTTGCCTCTAGGTCTCTAGGTCTTGCAATAGCCTACTCAATGTGTTAAGCGGTTGTGCCTTACGATTTTGTCTATTCCATGCGCCAGAATCAAGTTCTGAGTATTAGGAGGACTTGCGACAGTTTGCATTGCTGAGCTCTAGCTGGATTAAGTCAAATTTTTAAAAATTTGAGACAAATTCACATTCGACTCAACTGGTCCGAATTGCAGGGGCCGAGTGGGTGATTCGGATGGGCTGAGACACATGGGCCGAGGGCCAAATCACACTGGTCCAAGGGCCGAATCACATTGGTCCAAGGGCCGAATCAGGTCTTGGGCCGAGGGCTGAGTTGGTCAATGGGGCCAAGTGCCATCACTCGGACGGGTTTTCTTGGGCCGAGGGCCGAATTGTGTCTTGGGTCAAGGACCGAGTTGGTCAATGGGGCTGAGTGCCGTCACTCGGATGGGGTTGCTTGGACGGGGGCCAAGGGCCGGGCGGGCCGAGGGCCGATTAGGGTTTTCGAGCTGAGTCAGTTGAATGGCAAGGGTCAAGGGCTGATTCTAGGACTCGGCCCAGAAATGGCTGCTCGGACAGGCCGAACACGGCGCGATGAATGCAGTGCGACAACGATTTCGATCAAATCTCACGATTTAGACAATCACTCCAAGCACAAACTTCCAGATTGTAACTAGGGTGCCAAGGGAAGTGATTGGTATACCTGAGGTGAGTGGTAGGCTCTCCAATGACGAGATCGAATTGAATCTTTGTGGGGCTCTCTCTCTCTCTCTATCTCTCTCTCATTGCAATGGTTGCGAATGAGCTTTCCCTTGGTCTCTTGGCTCTTAAACCCCTTCTTGGGTAAGGTTTTGATGCTTCCAATCACTCACTTGCTGACATTATCCCAAGCAAGATTTTTGCCATTTTTTGCATGATTTATGCCTTCTTTTGCCCTGTTTTGCAATGGTAAACCCTACCCTTTCCCAATTCGATTTCCTAATCCTATCCTACGCTAAATGCAACAAGAATCGAACGCAACAAACTGAAATGATTTCTCCATGTTTTCCAATCATCAAACAAATAAACTAACCCAAAATACTTACTTGTTTTGAAGATCAAAACACCCAAACTTCCTATCTATCTGAAGCTCCATTTCAGGGATGAATCTCTTACTTCGATGCTCGATATGAGGCGTGCAAGTGCTCAAGCTTGAATCCATTGGTCTTGGCAACGGAGCCAAAAATGTAGAGGGAGCTCACGCTCAACCGCCAAGACCCACTGACCGCTTATTGCTTCAAGTATTTCAAGTAAGCTCTAATGGCTATCTCTCACCTAGCCGACGTGCCGTCGATCCTACGAGTGTATGAGGTTACCTTGATGCCGATATGAGTTGCCTCCTCTCTCGCACACACTGGTAGCTCCATGATCCTAGATGCTAGCTCAAGCATCCTCAAGCCTTCTCCATCTCCAAGCTCCATTCACCATAGCCGCACACGTGAGAAAAGAGAAGAGAAGAGAAGAGAAGAAGAAAAGAGGAGATGGTGAAGAGCTTCACCCTCTTGATCCCTCACTCTCACACACTCACTCTCTCACACTCCCTCTCTCAAGAGCACACACAAGCAAGGAGAAGAGAAGAAGAAGAGAACTCTTATTAGCCACACACCAAAGAATAAGCTTCCATTCACTTTTTGAACTTTATATACAAGCCCTAAAATCCCATGGGCACCCATCCCTTTTTTACATGACCGGCCGTTGTGGCAAGGTCCTTTCTCTATTTCCTCTTCTAGCCTTATGCCTCTAGTCTACACCTGTCTAATATTTTACAATTGGCACAGGAGGGAGCCTGGTGCTCTTTTACACGAGTTTTTGGAGTTTTTTAAGGCGCCTTTCATTTAAAATTACGCTTTTGGCCCCAGCTTAGCTTTAGAGGCCGCTTGCACGTCTTTGCTCTTTTTCCATCATTTTTTTGCTTTTTCATTCATTTTTTCATCTTCTTGAATCATTTCATTCAGAAAATTCTTACCACAATCACTTACCAACTCTATAGGGCAACCAAACCGAGTCATTATATTGGAGTAGAGAACTTGTGCTACACTTGTTGCTTTATTATCCCACAAAGCTTTGGCTTCAATCCACTTAGTGCAATAATTTGTACATACCAAAATATATTGATTTTTATTTTGATGTGCTGTTGGTTTAATAAGCACTTTAGAGGCATGATTGGATGATCCTGTATCTTATCTCTAGGTTGAGGTTGACCTTCTTGCATATAGGTGATGCACTCCTTCGCATATTGATGAGCACCTTTGAACAGCGTTGGCCACCATAAACCAACTTGAAGAATGTTCTTACATGTAATCTCATTGGAGAAATGACCTTGTGTCAGTCCCACATGTGCCTCATGTAGTAGAGTAGGCTATTCTTCAACAATCACACATTTTCTCAATACATTGTCAATGCCTCTCCTATAGAGCACTCCCATGATAGCCTAAAAGCGTTTGCTTTGCAATGCTAGCCTTCTATGGTGGTCTCTAGATAATTCTATAGACATTACTCTATCCAGTAGATAATTCAACATTTGATCATAAAAAGATTTGAATTGATATACATAAACATTGAATAACTCTCCATTAGGCAATTGATCATTTACCCCTTGTATAGAGTTTGTTGACTCAATCTTGCTCAAGAAATCAGCTCTAGCCATGGTCTTTGCCTAGTGTATGCACTATTTTAAAATTAGTAAGCATCCACCTTGCTAATCTTCCTATAAGCTGTGGTTTATTAATGAGGTACAATAAAGCTTGATGATCTCATGAAAAATTACTTGGTTCCCCAATAGATAATGTCTAAACAATGCAAATATCACTCCAAGAGCTTCTCTTCCAGGCATTGTATAATTCTTCTTAGCTATTGTAAGCCTTCTACTTGTGTAGTAGATAGGTCTAAACCAGCTCGCAACCATTTCTTGTGTCAGGACTGCACCCACTGCAATGTTAGATGCATCAATAAATACATGAAATGGAATGTTCCATTGTGGGGGTTGCAAAATCGGTGCCACTACAAGCATCTTCTTTAGTATACCAAAAGCTTTATCCTGATCATGGCTCCATACAAATTGAACTCCCTTCTTAGTTAGCAAAGTAAGTGGAGCATAGATATGAGCTAAATATCAAAGATACCTACTATGCCATTTCACTTGCTCCACAAAGCACATCACCTCTTGGATTATTGCAGGTACAATAGCTTTCTAAACTGACTAAATTTTCCTTGAGTCTATAGCCATACCTTCCTTGATATAATATGGCCCAAAAGAACCCCTCTTTTAGTAGAAAAAATTGATTTAAATGGGTTAAGAGACATCCCAAATCGACGGCATCTTTCAAAACATAGACTAAGATGTTGCAGGGTGATTTGCTTTCTTGCTAAACACACAAAAATAATCTATGAAAACTCTCATAAAAGTAGTGAGATATAGACCAAAAGTTTTATGTGCTACACCTTGAAACTCTAGTGGTCTGTTCTTTAATCCAAAATTAAACAGTACTTACAAATGCTCCTCATTTGGTTATAAAAGCAGTCTTATCCATATCATTTGGGTGTGTTTGAATTTGATTATGTCTAGAGAAACCATCTAGAAAAAAAATAGATATCATGACTTGCTACATCATCTAATAAGGAATCTATAAGAGGGAACAAATAAGTTATTGTTGATGCATTCAATTTTCTATAATCCACACAAACCCATATCTTGCCATTCTTTTTGGGTACTATTACAATAGGTGAAAACCAGGTCACTTCATTCACTAGCTTGATGAAGCAAACTCTAAGAAGTTTGTCAATCACTTCTTTCACCTGTTTAGCATAGTTTAGATTCATGCGGTATCTTTTCTGCATGATAGATTTAGTATTTGCCTTCAAAATTAATTTAGTGCTGACACATACTTAGATTAAATCCCTTCATTTAGTGTACTTCCAGGCAAAAATATCATGGAATTCTTTGCATAGATGAATAAAATGGTGCTTGAAGTCTTCCTCAATAAAATTACTCACTTTTATTAATTTCAAACTTGATTTAGCATCCAAATACACTTCTTGAACATGATCTTCAAGCACTCTTGCTAACTTGCTCATAGTGTATTCATATTTCAACTTAGCATCAATAGTGGCTTGCTGACTAGCTCTATCAAGAGCCTACACTATTTTTGATGAAGCATTTTTTGCTCTTTGAGAGTCTCCATATCAATTCCTTTACTTCCTTTAGGACAATCATTGCTTTCTCCATCTAATAGTGTTATGCTGCTGTATCAAGTCACTATTTTCTTGTATCAAGTCTCTGTTTGCCTACAACAATGAACTTATTGCATGCAATGGTAACCTCTGTGGCTACAGTGAGGCGGTAAACTCTCTGTCTGTAGCAATAAACTCTCTACTTGTAGTGGTAAAGTTGCTTCTTGCAATTATATTGTTATAAACACATTATATTCAGATACATTTTTTTCAACATCCACCTCAAAGACTGGTACAATGGTAGGATTAGCATGTAAAAAGAGTTCTTCTTTATCATCTTTAATATTTTGAACTTTGGCTTCAGTACTACTTGATTGACTATTGTAGATACTTTGCCCTCCTTACGACCATGAGGAATGATACTGTATGTGCATCCTAGTCTTGCTTTAACTTGGATAATCTAAACCATGGCCTTCCCAACAACATATTATATGAATATCCTAGACCATCCATGCAGAGGACAAAAAAGCTTACCTTAAACTTCAGTCCTGCAACTCAAATGATTTGATTCTTCAGGATCCTCAACAAAGGTTGAAGTTTCTGTTGGTTAGCCATTTTGACTTGAAACAGTGCTAGTATAAGTCCTTTTAATTTGTGTGAAAGATACAACTCTTCAGGTATGATGTTTACTATTGAGCCTCCATGTAATAATACATCATCAAATTTAATGCCCAAATATTCCACTTGTATGGTTGGCACTAATTTATCGCTGTATGGGGATAACAAGTTGACATTCTAATATCTCCTTACTGTCAATAGTGTAGTTTTTTCACACTTTTTCTTGATTCAACATAATCTTTGCTAGAGTTTCTCCTTGAATCTTGGAAAATCAAGTCAAGGATCAGTTCTAAAGTTAACTATAATGAAGATTTAGCTAATGTAATAAATAACTCATGGGAACCTTGAGATGGTTCATAATGGTCTAACCTTTGTTGTTGGCTACTTAACAATACTCTTGTCAGTGGCATATCATGTTGTTTTTTTGTATACAACGATTGACTCCCCTACATCTCATATGGTAGATCTACGGAGTTGAGTTGTTTTGATTCCTTTTTCTTTTGCAACTTTTGAATGTCCTTAGAGGCTATGTAGAGGTGATCAACTGCCAAGACCCATGGACCGCTTGTTGTTTCAAGCGTTCGAAGTCGAGCACTAATGGCTACCTCTCACATAGCCGATGCGCTATCTATCCTTGAGTGTAGTGAGCTTACCTCCATGCTTGATCAAGTTTCCTCCTCTCTCGAGCACTCTGGTAGGTCCACGATCCAAGTGCAAGCTTCAAGAAAGCTCCATCCTCAAGCTCCACGCTCCAAGCTTCATTGCTGCGAGCAAGAGAAGAGAAGAGAAGAGAAGAAGAGAAGAGAAGATGGAGAGCTTCTCCACCATGGTCCCTCACCCTTACATACTCATTCCCTCACACTCTCACTCTCCCTCTCTCAAGCACAAGCTCAAGCAAGAAAGAAGAAGAAGAAGAGCCACTTTTGGCCACACACAAGAATGAGCTTCTTATTTACTTTCAACTTTATATACAAAACCCTAAATCCCTTTTGGGCTGTCATCCATTTATCTCCTTTTTTACATAGCCTGCCGTGGCCTAAGCCCTTTATTCCATTGTATTCCCATCTTCCTAATTTCCTTCCTATTGCCCATCTACCTTTACAATTTCCACGGTCGACGCTCTTAAAATAAATCATGGTGCACCTTGTGCTCTTTTACAAGTTGCGTTTTTTCTTGTATGTCCTTCTCCTTGATTTAGGACTTTTCTGAACTCTTGTGTTTCTAGATTATTCTTGGCGTGCCTTCATCTTTCGTTTCACTTTTGCCTTGGCCTTGTCTTTTGCTTTAGATTTTCTGGATTTTCCACCTTGTTCGTCTGAGGGTTAACATTACCCCCCTCCTAGACGAGTGCCAGTCCCATGGCACTCACCGTAGTAGGTAGCAGGCTTTGGCATGCACTAAAGACATGGGTAAAAGGGACATCTGTGGTTTTCCTTAGAGGAGTTTTGGTGGTGGTGCGGATGAAGGTTATTGGGGGCACATTGTTGGCCTGGGTGGCTAGGGGTAGGGTTGTTGGAGTTGGAGATAGGCTATTCTTTATTGGGAATTGAATTGATGGTTGGCACATGTGTGGTTTTGTAGGGATTCTGCACATGACGATTCTTTGGTGGGCTTGCATAATAATAAAGGAAAAGAGTTTAGAGTTGAATGTTGATGAAGAGCTGATGGTACTTTATTTGGAGTCATCAATACCTGAAATTGAAAACCTCTCATATGGTCTCTCCCTAGGTGTTAGTGTTAGTCTTCTTATTGTGTGCACAAGACGTAGTTTGATTCGTTTGGGAGACAATTCGAACTCTAAGCAAGCTGAGAGTAATGTCTTGCACTTGAGGACCCAAACTGTGTGAGTGCCCATGCATACTTAGATATTACGTAGTTAGAAGACTGCTAGTCTGGTTCCTCGTAGCAATGTGTGGATGAAGCAAAGGTTCAATGGGGTGAAAAAAATTGTCGATGTTGAGGAGAAGTACACACGAAGGCTTCTTAATACATGATTTGTGAATTTGACAACACGATGTAGCATAATTGAGCTCATTGACACCTTAGCTTTTGGTAGCTTGTGGTACTTGTATTGTTCAAAGCGTACACGGTGTCGTGCTGCTGCGCATCCGAGTCGTATACACCTCCATTTCTTTTGTTGTACATTTGTGTTATTTTCTGCGTGTGATTCATTGTTTGTGTGATGCATTTCGATAATCCGCATCCAATGTATATATTCCCTTAGTGCATGTGTATGATTTTGTTTGGATGCATGATGTGTGTGTGTTAGAAAAATATGAAAAACTGATGCCAAAGGACATTATCAAGCTGATAATTTCAATGATGAACTCTCAGAAAAGTGCAGGGAATTGTGGAAACAAAGGAAGCTTTGTGGAAGCCGATCATCTAATGAAATAGAGTTGAAGAAAGTCTCTCAAAAGCTGCTTAAGCGAGTAAAGGAATCCTTCAATGGGGCTATTGACAGCACTAGTGAAGCACCGAGGGAGCATTTTGCCACCCAATCCTCAAGGCTGAAGTCGAAGTTTGTGCGTAGATCATCGTAAAGCTGACTGTTAACGGGGGGGGAGGGGGGGGGGGGGGGGCAATTCATGACTCCAAAAATACCCTACGTTAGTCCTTAAGGTCAAAATTAAAGTGGGTGCATAGATCTTCTATGGGTGTAAAGAAATGAGAGTTATTCTTGTCAAAGAGGAGTTTTTCTTTTCCGCTTAGCTAAAAGAAGAGAAAAGGGAATCTAATTGAGGGGATGCTGCTGGAAAAAGAGAGGAAGTCGTGGAAGAAGGAAAAACAAGGATTTGGGAGGGAAAATAGACACGAGTGTTAAAAAAAGAAAAGGATAGCTTTTGATTATTTTTTGGGGGAAAAAAAGCACCTGTGGAGGAAAGAACAGGAGGAGAGGAATCGATGCCTTAGGCGGCCATAGATGTTCCTCAGATGGAGAAAAATAGGCTTTAACTGTGGAAGATTGAGAGGGCGAGAACAGAAGGATGCTACGACAACTACTGAAAAGGACGGCAGCCGAATATGTTATGGGAGGAGATGCTGAAGACGTAAGAACAGCTGGAATTTTCTTCCTGAGGACTTGCATGGGACTGTCTGCTGCGACATCCTAACAGCGACAGAGAGGAGAAGAGGAGGATAACAAAGTTCAATTGAAGCTCGAAGTGGTCGGAAGAGAAGGGAAACGAGGCTGAAGATGACAACGCAGCTGCAACTACAAAGAAGAAGACCGAGAAAGGCGTCGTTGATTGTGTTAAAGTCTTCTTTAGCATCACGATCTTGTGATCATCCTGATGCTTGTGTTAAATCGACAGCGAGGAGACTGGAGTTGAAATTTTTGTGATAAAAGAAACGTCAGCACTCGCACTGCTGAAAAGCTTTATCTACCTTAAGGATTCGGCATAATTCTGTTTCGGACAGCCCAGAACTCTGCTCAGCAACCTCTTCTTCAATTCCAGAAGCTGATCGGTGATGCAAATAATGTCTTAACAGAGACTCTCATGCAAAAATTTGGCTGGTCAAGCTCTCCGTGTTAAAGAAATGAAGATGAAGAGAAGGTCGACACAGTTTTTCGTCCATGGCTCCGCTGTTGCGTCTGCGTCATCTCTCTGCACAGGCTCGGCATTCACATGATCTGATCTTAGATCCATTAGGCTGGAATATCGTGAGGCTTGCTTGATGAACCATAGCGCCTAGTCTTTCAAAGCCTGGCTCTGTTTGATTTTGTTTGCTTCTGACATGGTAGCATAGCAAGAAAGCATGTTGGCATAAGGCAGCTTTTCAATGTGGCTGCCATCGCTTTGTGATGTAATATGATCTCTCTCTTAGACATGCTTGAAGCATTTGCATTGCAATGCAGTTTGATGCTTTTGACGGTGCTTTAAGCTCCACAGTAGCTTCGCAGAACATGCTTTTCCCAAGGTGTTTGCATGTTTACTTATTTGCACTAAGGCAACAACTTGATCTTCAATTGGAATTACCGATTCACTTTATGACATTGAGTGGGATTACTGCCAGCTAATTGGTTCAATCAAGAGCAGTGTTTTTCATGGTTGGACCATGTTGGATAGATAATTTTTATGCCAGGGACAACTGGCTTTGTCTACTTGGTAGAGTGCTGGCTACTGGTCCTGGTTTATTTTGAAAATCTTAAAAAACATCACTGGACTGCTGTCATTTCTGGATGCGATTAAGAGCTTACTGCACTCACCAGAGGTTTCTTAAAGGTCTTGCCATAATTATGATAGAAGCTCACATGCACCATAGCTAAAGAGAAAATAAATCAGTCTTTTCTGAGACAAAAAGGAGGCACCTATCAAGTGTATGGTTGTGTGGTATCTGCAGAGCACATGGTGTAGCCAAATGATCCTGAACAAGGTTTTGATAAAGCAGAATACTATGCTCATTCTGACCATTATCATTCTGATTTTCATGTAACTCACTTGACAAGAAATATAGTGTATTTTGGCATCAACAATTCAATTTTCTTCTTGATAGTCTCTTCCATTGCTGTACCTTGAACCCTGTGTTCTGCAGCCCTTGCGTGAACTCTACGACATTTCTGGTGAACTCGACGTGAAAGTGCTGCGTCATTTTTTCAGCAAGATGGGAGACTCGCAAGAAGAGATGACAGATGATAATGTCATGAAGAACCTGTTTCAGTCATTTACCATGTATATGCAGCAGCAAGCTCACGCAAAACGTGACAGTGATGCTATGGATGCCTTGAAAGCTGTCCAACAGGAGATGAAGCAGTTTAATGGCCAGCAAGTGTCAACTTACCTGCATTTGTATGAAGAAAAGATGAAGTTTTTTGGGGTTTCTCAAGATGTTTGGAGCTGCTACTTCTTGCGGATTGTGGTGCGCGCTCTTGAAGGCCGAATTGCAGAAATTCAAGAAATACATGCAGGTTGGGCTGAATTTAAGAAGGCATTAAAAGATGAATATTTCCTGGAGGATACAGGTCTTATGAATCACAAAATTTTTTTAGCATGGGTTTCTATGCCTAATAAGGGACTTTCTGTTACCGCTCTTCTGCGAGAGTTTGAGAGCCGCTATGATCAGTTGGATGGGACTGAGCAGCAAGCTTTGGAGATGCAGAAAGTGGAGTTATTTTTACAAGCTGCTGATGCTGATTTATAGGAAAAGTTGGATGATCTTTTGGAAGATCAAGCTACTGATTCAGGTTTAAAGACCGAGTGGAGACATGTCATTGATGCTGTGAATGCTCTTGTTAAGAAGCAGTGCAGGAGAGTACGATTGCATCGTAATACAGGATCAGTTTATGAAAAATCCTTGGAGACTTCTTCTTCTACCCCTGCTGCAACTTCTTTGCCTAAGCCTACTCCTCCTACTGTGA
Organism: Lygodium microphyllum; assembly: GCF_053477565.2. Classification (NCBI taxonomy): domain Eukaryota; kingdom Viridiplantae; phylum Streptophyta; class Polypodiopsida; order Schizaeales; family Lygodiaceae; genus Lygodium; species Lygodium microphyllum. The sequence continues at coordinate 171,567,418 of NC_141140.1, forward strand.
ATCCACCAGTTCCTGTTGCTCCAGTGCCCTTATCTGTAGATGACGTTATTAAAGGCTTGGCAGATTTGACGATTGAAGCAGTCAAAGCTGAAGTTGGTAAGTTAAAGGAGCAAATTATGTCAGTACCTGCTGTAGCACCTGCTCCAGCGACTGCTTTTCCAGCTGGTCAAAGAAAAGGGAGACGATGTATTTGATGCGATAGTACAGAGCACCAACACTGTAGAGATTGTGATGCTTTTCAGGAAGCACGTAAGAAGAATGTAGTGTTCTGGGGACAAGATGGGAAGATATGAAGATATGGCTGACAGAGACTGGCGCTCCTCTTGACATGAATTTCGGTAAGGGAGGCATGAAGAAGCTTGTTGATGATATGGCTGCACGATCAGCTTATGTGAGTGTTAGAGGAGATGCTTCAGCTTATGGAGTCCAGCTTGAGCAGAAATATGATGGAGACTCTGCTTTATGGTCCTCTGCCTTGGAGATAGCGAGAAGAGGGAAAGTTCAGGTATCTACTATGACTTCTGTGGGCTCCAGCATCCGAGGAGAAACATGATGGGATTCTCCTGTTGACAGGTATTCTATTTTTGCTTATATGGCTAAAACACAGGGTTTAGATGCCATGGTTGAGGAAAAGAGAAGAAGAGATGAGGAGGGTCCCAGCACCTCCAAAAAGACTAGAGGGGGTGACTTTGTTTCACCACCTATTACAGCTCCACCTATGTCAAGTTCTCCAGCTCAAACAGGTCCTGAACAACCTATGGGAGATAAGCAGATGAAAGAAAAGAGGCAACCAAGAAAGGAGCCAGGATTCAAGCTCTTGTCAGACCTTGATATGCAGACGGATATGAGTAAGATTTTTCATGAAAGAATTTTGAATAGTGAAGTTACTTTTACCGTTGGAGAAGCTCTTGGGATTGCTAGAAGAGAAATACAGGATCAAATGCAGGATCTTTTGCGGAGGAAACGACATGCGATGGAAGGACCTGCTTTACAGGGATTGTGGCATGGAGCTCTTGGGGAAGAGCATGATGATGCAGTGATGGTTGAGAATGCTTCTGTTAATCCGCAATTGGAGAAAATAGTTTAGCCTATGCAGTATGAAGATGATGATACCCCTATTCTCATTCCTCGCAGCCATTTTTCACGAAGTCATTGGGCTAGAGCAACCACTGAGATAGTGGTAAGGATTGGAGAGAAACAAATTCCATTGGTCGCTTAAGTTGATCATGGTTCTGAGATTAATCTTATTGCTCGATGTGTTTATGAGAGTGGCAAGTGGCCTATGGATGCAGAGCATGGTTGGCGCATGAGAGCCGCCAATAATACTTTTGGTGATATGTATGTTGCTTGTCCGAGTATCAGAATTTCTATTGGTAATGTTGAAGAGGATTATCATTGCTTTGTTCAGGATTCATGCTCTTATCCGATTATTCTTGGACAGCCTTTCATTACAGAAGCAAGAATGGAAATGAAAGTGATGGATGACAGGTCAGCTTATGCACGGATACGCAGTAAAGATGGTATGCGAGCTGTTCAGTTTATGACTATTGGGGTAAATCATCCGAGAAACAGGGACTCCTTGCGTGAGGCACCACTACCTGCAAAGGAGTTGGATTTTCATTAGGTACCGCTGTCTTGCGAGATGCCAGTGGTACGGAGCGGAGAAAAGAGGAGATCTCACCTCCTGGCAGCCAGTCTTTCTCCAATAATTTTGTTGGTTTTTCTTCAGATAGTTCAGTGAGTTATCAGAAAATTTCAGATTTGCCTAGAGCTGCCAGGCAGTACATTGGTCGTAAGGAGAAAGAGTTAAAGAATGCAGGTATTTTGCAAGCAGAAGAGCATGTAGATGGATTATATGAAGGGATGTCTTATGCAGATACATTGTTTGAGATGGGAGCAATGCTGAAAACTGATGTATGTAAGGGTTCAAAGATCATACCTGTGCAAACCTTGGATATGTTTCAGGAAATTTCTGGTTTTATGCTGAAAATAGAGTTAGAGGTTGAGAAAACTCAGCAAACTGAATTTATGGCTGATCTTGATCAGCTAACAGAATTGCAGAGGGCTGAATCCATTCAGCCAACAGAGTTGAATGCAGAAAAATTTCTGCATACAGAGTTTCAGGATGCACCTATGCAGTCCATAGAGCCGAGGGCTGAATCCATTCAGCCAACAGAGTTGAATGCAGAAAAATTTCTGCATACATAGTTTCAGGCTGCACCCATGCAGTCCATAGAGCGAAAGGCTGAAAATTTTCAGCCAACACAGTTGAAAGTTGCTGAAAATTTGCAGAAATTGCAGCAAAGAAAAGAGGGCTTGAATGATGCCAAGGTTGACACAAAATATAAAACAGTTGATAAGAAGGTTAAGCCGGTTGCAGGCCCACTTCCTCCTGATAGTGATGAGCAGATTGAAAAAGCTATGAAGCAGCCTATGTTGAGAGATCCTGCAAATATTGGACATAAGTTTACAGCTGAAACTCTTGCAAAATTGAAGATTGGAAATGATGAATTTTTGCTTCCAGTGGAAAAAGAATGTTTTAGAGAGATGCTTGGACACCATGGTAAGGCATTTGCTTTCTTTCCACATGAAATTGGCTGCATTAGTCCCGAATTGGTTGCACCCATGGTCATCTTCACTGTTCCTCATGTACCATGGAATATACGTCCTATACCTGTGCCTAAAGCACACTTGCCAAAGCTGATAGAGTTGCTGAATGAAAAGATTAAGATGGGAATTTTGGAACCCTCTTCTGCACCCTATTCTAACAGGTGGTTTACTGTACCAAAGAAGAATCGTACTTTGAGATTTATTTAGGATATGCAGCCCGTGAATAAAGTGACAATCAGGAATGTGGGAACAGGTCCAGTTGTGGATGAATTTGCTGAGGCTTTTGCAGGACGAGCCATCTATTCTCTAGGTGACTTGTATTCAGGTTATGATCAGTTTCAGCTTGCCTTGGAAAGCAGGGATATTACTACTTATGCGGACACCTATTGGTCTTGTGAGGATGTGTACCTTGCCTCAAGGTGCCACAAACTCAGTTACTCATATGATGAATGCTATGCATAGAGTTCTACGAGACTATATTCCGCAGTATACCATGCCTTTTCTAGATGATGTGCCTATTAAGGGTTGTGCAGAAGAAGAAAAGAATGAAAGTCTTGATTTTCGTGGATGTAGACAGTTTGTGGCTGACCACTTGGTTGCTTCTGAGCAAATATTGACACGATTAGAGGAGGTAAATTTGACACTTTCAGGGCTGAAATCTATCTTTGGTGTTAATGAAGTCATCATAGTTGGGCATATGGTTGGATATTATGGCAGGAAGCCTTCTCTTGCAAAGGTGGATGCCATAAACAGGATTGCAGAGTATTGCTCGACTACTTCAGAGGTGCGGAGATTTGTGGGAGCTTGTGTATTTTACATGATTTGGATTCCTCATTTTGCTCATATAGCAGATGTTATTTATCAGCTGCTTCGAAAAGGGCAGAAATTTCATTGGGATGAGAAGCATTCAAAAGCCATGCGTAAGCTCAAGAAGCTGTTGCAGTCAGCTCCTACTCTTCGCAAGGCGGATTATCAGTGTGGACGGCCGATCATGTTGACAGTTGATACTAGCCCTATTGGCATAGGTTGGGTAGTGGGACAGGATGATGCTGATGGAAATAGGTATGCAATCCGCTTTGGAGCTAAAGTTCTTAATGAGCGACAGAGGAGATATCCACAGATCAAAAGAGAGTTGTGGGGAGTAGTCACTGCACTGAAGTGTGACAAAGGGTATTTTATTTTAGCTTCAGTTGTTGTGGAAACAGATTGTTTGCCTTTGCTTGGCATGATTACTAGTTGCTCGACTCCAGATATAGCGATGCTTCGGTGGATTGCCTATATCAAATCATTGAATCCAGAATTTCGACACATAGCAGGGAAAGATAATCCAGTTGCTGACATGCTATCTAGAGCAAGATATGAGGATGAGGAATCAATGCTTGCAGAAGATGATGAGACAGAGTTTGTTGCTTCTGTCCTTGTTCATGATTGTCATGTATCTACTGTTGAAGCCTTTATTGAAGAACTTTATGTTGACGAGTGGCTGCAAATTGGACAGTATCTAAGTTCATTGACTCGAAGAGCTGATTGGACAGATGATGAATTCAAGAAAATCAGAAGGAAGGCTTATGGGTATTTCTTGAAAGAAGGTTTTCTTTGGAAGCATCCAAAGAAGAGAGGAGGCTTGCCCTTGAGAGTAGTTTGTGATGTAGCGATGCAGATACAGATTATGCGAGAGTTTCATGAGAGCTCATGGGCTGGACATAGAGGTGTGTGGTGGAAAAGGATGTATAAAGATGTTTCTCACTTTGTGGAGACTTGCAGGGACTGTCAACTTTACTCTTTAGTGCGACATCGTGATGAGTTGCATCCGACTTATCCACTATGTATGCATTATAAGTGGGTGGTAGACTTGGTTACTTTGCCAGTGGGACTTTGGCAGATGAGATATCTTGTCTTGGCTAGGGAGGGTCTTACAAACTATGTTGAAGGCAGATCTTTGCGGACAAAGACCACCACTACAGTATGTAAATTCTTGTTGGAAGAAATATTTTGCAGGTATGGATGTATAGGCAAGATTACAGCTGATCATGGAGAGCTAGATGCAGATGAAGCTAGAGAATTCTTCTCACGGCTTGGGATTAAATTGGCTCTTACTACTGCCTATAATCTAGAGGGAAATGGCAAGAGTGAAAGAGGACATCTGCCGATAGTTAAAGCATTGGCAAAAGCTTGTAGAGGTCGGATTGGGGAGTGGCCGAGATTACTACCTTTTGCGTTGTGGGCTGATCGCTCTACACATAGTGTGACTACTGGATACATGCCTGCAGAGTTGATGTATGGGCAAAAACCTGTCATGCCTACAGAAATTTGTGCTCTCACTTGGAGCGTTCTTCCGTGGCATGAGAATTTATCAAGGGAAGAGCTTCTAGCTCTTCGGATTTGTCAACTAGAGAGAAGGACAGAAGATGTGCAGCTAGCAGTTGATCGTTTGAAGGTAGCCCGTCTCAGAAACAAGGACAGGTTTGATTTAAGGCATCGCTTGAGGCCTAGAGCCATAAAAGAAGGAGATTGGGTTCTAGTCTACGACAGTAGTCTAGAGAATCAGCATAGTAGCATGAGAAAAATGGTTCAAAGATAGTTTGGACCGTATGAGGTGAAACAGGTTTTTGACAATGGTACCTATGAGTTGGCTGAATTAGATGGAACAGTATTGAGGGTGCCCATTGCTGGAAAACGAGTCAAGATTTTCAAGAGAAGAGAAGATGAGGAATATGCACTTGAAGTGTTGACAGAAGAAGAGCAGGTAGAAGAAAGACAAGCAGAAGAAACAGAGAACATAGATGATGAAGCTGATGGAGAAACAGGTCTACTAGAAACAGATGATGGACTCGACCGGTTTGTGGGTTTGAATGATCCTGGATAGTTGGCACATCCGGAGGATGCGCAGGTTTAGAGGGGGTGGATGTCGTGCTGCTGCGCATCCGAGTCGTATACACCTCCATTTCTTTTGTTGTGCATTTGTGTTATTTTCTGCGTGTGATTCATTGTTTGTGTGATGCATTTCGATAATCCGCATCCAATGTATATATTCCCTTAGTGCATGTGTATGATTTTGTTTGGATGCATGATGTGTGTGTGTTAGAAAAATATGAAAAACTGATGCCAAAGGACATTATCAAGCTGATAATTTCAATGATGAACTCTCAGAAAAGTGCAGAGAATTGTGGAAACAAAGGAAGCTTTGTGGAAGCCGATCATCTAATGAAATAGAGTTGAAGAAAGTCTCTCAAAAGCTGCTTAAGCGAGTAAAGGAATCCTTCAATGGGGCTATTGACAGCACTAGTGAAGCACCGAGGGAGCATTTTGCCACCCAATCCTCAAGGCTGAAGTCGAAGTTTGTGCGCAGATCATCGTAAAGCTGACTGTTAACGGGGGGGGGGGGGGGGGGGCAATTCATGACTCCAAAGATACCCTACGTTAGTCCTTAAGGTCAAAATTAAAGTGGGTGCATAGATCTTCTATGGGTGTAAAGAAATGAGAGTTATTCTTGTCAAAGAGGAGTTTTTCTTTTCCGCTCAGCTAAAAGAAGAGAAAAGGGAATCTAATTGAGGGGATGCTGCTGGAAAAAGAGAGGAAGTCGTGGAAGAAGGAAAAACAAGGATTTGGGAGGGAAAATAGACACGAGTGTTAAAAAAAGAAAAGGATAGCTTTTGATTATTTTTTTGGGGAAAAAAAAGCACATGTGGAGGAAAGAACAGGAGGAGAGGAATCGATGCCTTAGGCGGCCATAGATGTTCCTCAGATGGAGAAAAATAGGCTTTAACTGTGGAAGATTGAGAGGGCGAGAACGGAAGGATGCTACAACAACTACTGAAAAGGACGACAGCCGAATATGTTATGGGAGGAGATGCTGAAGACGTAAGAACAGCTGGAATTTTCTTCCTGAGGACTTGCATGGGACTGTCTGCTGCGACATCCTAACAGCGACAGAGAGGAGAAGAGGAGGATAACAAAGTTCAATTGAAGCTCGAAGTGGTCGGAAGAGAAGGGAAACGAGGCTGAAGATGACAACGCAGCTGCAACTACAAAGAAGAAGACCGAGAAAGGCGTCGTTGATTGTGTTAAAGTCTTCTTCAGCATCACGATCTTGTGATCATCCTGATGCTTGTGTTAAATCGACAGCGAGGAGACTGGAGTTGAAATTTTTGTGATAAAAGAAACGTCAGCACTCGCACTGCTGAAAAGCTTTATCTACCTTAAGGATTCGGCATAATTTTGTTTCGGACAGCCCAGAACTCTGCTCAGCAACCTCTTCTTCAATTCCAGAAGCTGATCGGTGATGCAAATAATGTCTTAACAGAGACTCTCATGCAAAAATTTGGCTGGTCAAGCTCTCCGTGTTAAAGAAATGAAGATGAAGAGAAGGTCGACACAGTTTTTCGTCCATGGCTCCGCTGTTGCGTCTGCGTCATCTCTCTGCACAGGCTTGGCATTCACATGATCTGATCTTAGATCCATCAGGCTGGAATATCGCGAGGCTTGCTTGACGAACCACAGTGCCTAGTCTTTCAAAGCCTGGCTCTGTTTGATTTTGTTTGCTTCTGACATGGTAGCATAGCAAGAAAGCACGTTGGCATAAGGCAGCTTTTCAATGTGGCTGCCATCGCTCTATGATGTAATATGATCTCTCTCTTAGATATGCTTGAAGCATCTGCATTGCAATGCAGTTTGATGCTTTTGACGGTGCTTTAAGCTCCACAGTAGCTTCGCAGAACATGCTTTTCCCAAGGTGTTTGCATGTTTACTTATTTGCACTAAGGCAACAACTTGATCTTCAATTGGAATTACCGATTCACTTTATGACATTGAGTGGGATTACTGCCAGCTAATTGGTTCAATCAAGAGCAGTGTTTTTCATGGTTGGACCATGTTGGATAGATAGTTGTTTATGCCAGGGACAACTGGCTTTGTCTACTTGGCAGAGTGTTGGCTACTGGTCCTGGTTTATTCTGAAAATCCTAAAAAACATCACTGGACTGCTGTCATTTCTGGATGCGATTAAGAGCTTACTGCACTCACCAGAGGTTTCTTAAAGGTCTTGCCATAATTATGATAGAAGCTCACATGCACCATAGCTAAAGAGAGAATAAATCAGTCTTTTTTGAGACAAAAAGGAGGGACCTATCAAGTGTATGGTTGTGTGGTATCTGCAGAGCACATGATGTAGCCAAATGATCCTGAACAAGGTTTTTGATAAAGTAGAATACTATGCTCATTCTGACCATTATCATTCTGATTTTCATGTAACTCGCTTGACAAGAAATATAGTGTATTTTGGCATCAACAATTCAATTTTCTTCTTGATAGTCTCTTCCATTGCTGTACCTTGAACCTCATGTTCTGCAGCCCTTGCGTGAACTCTATGACAACGGTGTACTTTCCATGGTTTTTCATGCCTTGCTTACCACTATTGATTGCAATGGTACTGAGATGGAGTGCGAAAAAAGAATCGTGCAAATGGGTCAGGCTGACATGTCTAACCATAGGCGAGCCAAGCTCTCTAGGTATGTCCTACCCTTGATGTGCCTTGAACAATTGTGGGGATGTGTAAAGGGCTAGGGGACTAGGGATATAACTAGTTGACCAAGGTCACTGGATGTACCTAATTTGAGGACCCCTAGGTGTTGTGCTGTGATCGTGAGTGCTTTTTTTCTTTTATTTTCTTTTCGTTTTCTTTTATTTTATTTTCTCTCTCTCTCTCTCTTTTGATAAAATGAATACAACCAATGCAATACATTGAGGTGATCAGCCTTTCATTTAGATTGAGAACTGTGGAGATCCAAGGGCTATGGAAAATGGATATTACAAGGATGATTGTATTACTAGCCTCGCTGCTAGAGGAACAATCATTGAGATGGAGAGATACACTTGAGATTTTGCAAACGTCTTTGTAACACGTGAGACATCGGTACAATTGAGGTGGCAAGTACAGTGAGCCAGATGTAGAGTTTGGCCAAGAAAGAGAGAGTAGCTAATGACTATGATGTGGGCCATGTTTAAATGCAATGTGTACTTTATTTGCAGGGGTGATTTTCTCTTTCAGCAATGGGGTTTTTGTCATGGCTCTTTGTGGGGTGGGTGGTCTTGTGGTGACTTGGACATTGAGCACTTTCGTACAAAGACCTGTGTCATCGTGCATCCACTTGACAATTTGTGTGTGTACATGCAACTCATATGCTTCAATCATAATGAGCAGATACAATGCAAAAAGACATCAGTTATCTAAATCCTATGGTGTTGAATTTGATGCATGTCATTGGAACTTGATTATCTTTTTTGTTAAAGACGTGAAATATATTAGAAGTAGGTAAGGAAAGTTTGTACAGATGGGGAACCTCCCCCTTTTAACCATCTAAATACAAAAATTCATAGCAAGATAGCACTTGGTATGCATCTTATACCAAACAGGGGCTATTTTATTTGTATGAGGCTGGGTGACTCCGGGTGACCAGATGACTAGGGCATTGCTAGAGGTGAGCTTCTATTAGGCAAGGCTGGGGTGATATCAGCTGGAACCCAAATGGTGTAGTCCCTGGCCGCTGCCATATCAAGAATGCTTTGAAACAATTCAGAAAATTCATTCTTGATTTTATCTTCCTTTTCCTCTTTCGAGCATTTGGTGCTCGAGCGTTTGGGGAGGGCTTGCACATCAGGGGTTGCTACCCTTCGGGCATTCCCTTGAGCCTTCCTCTTCTTGGTTTGGGGATCATTTGGTCTACGCCTTGGCTGGTGCCACTTTGGGCCTCTTGGCGAATATCTCTTTAGGATGGGCACGTAGCATTTCGGTGGCGGAGCTTGCACCGTGTGCTCCCTTCTATGGAGGAGAGCTTCCTTGCAGGCTAGCGGCATGGGGTGCTCCATGATAGGTTACTGTTGAGGAACCTACAAAATGTGAACCAAGGGTTAGGTCCTAAGGCATGACAAAGCTACTTGCATGAAAGGGATTTAAATAGTGGATTATCACATGCATATGATGAGGAGGGGTGAGTCAAGGCATGCAATATTTGCTATAGAGGGACGGCCCCTATGATGATATTCGTCTTGCTCAAATGTGGGGTCAATTCCAACCAGTAGCAGATCTTTGCTTATGCCAAGTTGCATGGACTGGTTGTGATGGAATGGAGCAGGGCTCGTCCCTAGAAGGAGGGGACAGTTCCCCATCTACACCCTTAGAGGTGTTGGCCAGGGCTTCCCAAGGCGACAATGAGGGTTGCATGCCCTCCACCTGAAGGTAGGAGCGGTCCATGACTTCTAGACGCGTGGAGAGAGAGGAACATGAGGAGCTCAGCCTGTCAAACCTAAAATTTTCTTCTTGATCTTGACTATTATTGCTTGTGTGTGTTGGTATTATCTATACACAGTCACAAAACTCATTGTTTATTTATGTACACATTTATGAATCCATGTCACTTTGTGAGAATAAAGACCAATTGTAGAACTCAGGATTGTACTGGAGTGTAGCACATGCATTCAGTACTCATGGCAACTTACTCCATAACAACCGATATTTTGCAACATCGAGTAGCATGGTACCTTGTCAGAGTCTACTTGTAACATGTAGCTCCTCCTTAGTGAGAATCTTATCAACTAGAGAGTTTTCTTGGCTAGTTCCGGCTAATTCCATACCTCGAATGGCAGTCAGTACTCGAAAGAAAGTTGGCATCACATAGGTTGGGTCTCTTTAAGACCGCCATTTGGCCATTTGGCCGAATCGCTTCTTTGAGACTGTCATAATCTGGGCTCCAAGTTCGGCCATTGTAGCACAGTTTTCAAATCAACATTTTTCAAACTGACTTCAACCTTCTAGTTGTCACTTTAATTGCTCTATCTCTAAGAGATTTGGTTGGCAAATCAAATAGTTGAATGTCACATTTAAGCGTAAGTCGTCGGCTTCCTCGTTAGAGATGAATTGCATGCGTTTATGTAGGAGCTTGTCATAGTGCTCATCAAGATATTCTTGCCCTTCCCAAGATAGAGGATACCAACTCAGCCAAGCACTCTGTGACACTTCTATTTTCTATGAAGGCTTGCTCGGTTTCTATCTCATGCAAGGTTCTGGGGGTTTCCCTAGGCTTTAGCATAGCTGGGGGCTTAGGCCTTCAGGAGCAAGATTGGCCAATGCTAGGATTGCTTATATCATCAAGGTTTTCATATTTCTCCTGAGGGTTTGTTGCTATTGCGTCATGGTTCTCCTTGGATGTGATTGGTATAGTTTTGTCACCCTATTGTGATAGTGTTGTATCCACTCTTGATTGATCAATGCAAGTTCTGTTGTCAGTGGATTGAGTGTTGCAAGCAATCGTTGATGGTAATGGTTGCTTTGACTTATCAAAACACATGGATGCGTCTGAGGTTTCATCGTTGTTAGGAGAGATGGCAATGGATTCATTGGTAAATGGACTCGATGTTTTATTCCTCAGCTCTTCTGTGCTCTTGGTCCCGATCCTCTTGGCATTTACCGCCACTTGCAAAAACTGCCGTTGTTTTCACTGTTTTCTCCTATTTTTCTTGGACAATTGAGGTGTATCCTTTAAAGGCTTAGGACCTTGAACTAGGTCAACCATTGATGTGCTTGGTTAGGCCTCAACATTCTCTTTTTTTGGTGTGTCCTCATGGGACATTGCTGCGGCTTGCTGGACAATCTTGCTAGGTTGTGAGGGTAAAGATGCCTCTTTTTGGAGAGTCTAGCTCTTCAACTAATTCTCTTGCATTTAGCCCCTCATCCAATTGCATTGGCAGTTGCTCCTGGTCAGGTGTTTGCTTTAGACTCTTGTCCTTACCCATTGAAACAGGCCTCCATTGCTTGTTATCAGAGCAGATGTTATATTTAGATATTTTTTTCTCTTGCTTTGGAGGTTTGGTTGACTCTGGCGTAGAACCAAGAGATAGTCTAGGATTCTTGTCAAGTAAGCTTGGATGAAACCCGTTGAAGAAGTCAAGGTTGTATTGATGGGAAGCATAGAGATCTAGGATTGCAGGGTCTTGAGTGAGGCAGAAGACATATGCACTAATATCAAGTACCATGCTCCCTACTCCTAGCATGCTAGCCACGTGTAGATCTTCTTCTAGAAGCAGTTTATCGTACAAGGGGTGTTTTTGGACAGTGGTAGAAAGCTGGACCTCATGGACCAATTGCCAACACTCTTAATGAGGTCAAGGCAATGTACATGGGATCATGTATTGATGTCCAAAGGGATTTCCTTTGCTCAACGAGTGTCATTAATCTGTGGCCAATTTTGGCTGCTAAACTTTGATTGGGTGGAGTACCATTTTTGCACAAAGTTGCCTTGTCCTTTTTCTTTTTGTTTGATTTCTTTGAGATTTTCCTTGTTTGTCTCACATTGAACAGTATAATGTGAGGGTATCATGCACAATTCTCTAGCCATGGCCTTTGGGATGTCCTCTATGACTTTCTCAGCCAATAGCTACATAGTAGGAGCAAACATGTTGTTGCTCGAGGGGCCGGCTATGAGCTTTGTGTGCTTTGGTGTTGGCCTTCTAATGTCCCTATGGATGTATGCACATGTGATGGCTGTCAGCTTATGATCAAGCTTCATCAGGCACTTCATCTTTGGTTCATTGGTCAGATGAGCCATCTCCTCGCCCGCGGGAATCTTTGAGAGATTTCTCCTCAAGCCTACGTTTTAGGTGCTTCGACAGTGTTGGAGGTGTCAAGGATGTTGGTTGTGACACCTCTTCCATAGGTGAATTGCTAAGGACAAATTCCGCAAGAGGCATCATCACGACCAAAGGTTGTGACTACTATGATTCCTGATTGGAAGGAGTAGTGGCTAGTTCAGTGGACCAGCTACTATTGGTAGATTGTGGTGTCAAGTCCTTAGGCAGATTGGAAGGGGTCGTGTCTTTTGTTGCCCTTTGAGCATTCACTTGTGTAGATCGAGCTAGTCAAAATGGATTGCACGGGCATATCCTTAGGTTGAGGGCTAAGGGCTGTGTCATGTCCCACCTCTTGGATATTTGGAAGCTTAGATGGAGATAGAGATTGGGATTGAGTAGCTGCACTTGACGACTGCTGTTGTGCTTCATGTGTCCATTTAGGGAAAGAAATTGTAGGAGATTTGGGACTCCTAGGCGGACTTGGCACTCGCTGGATTATCTCTTGACAACTCTACCATTTGCTTTATTTAGCAATTAGCCTTATCATGAGAAACATTGTGCCTGTGGTGATCATTATCCTCTTAGGAAGACAAAGGCTCCTTGGGCACGAGTGGCTTTTGTGCACACTCAACGGTTACATATGATATCCACTTGTTAAGCATGCTAGGCTAAGGATCTACCCTTCGAATAGTCCTGTTTGGTTTCTTGATTTCAATCGTGAGGGGCTCAGTCACTCTAATGTTGTTAATTCGAGACTTGGATTTTTGTTTAGATTTCCTCCTACACTTCCTCAAATTTGATATGATTTTTGCATTTAGTTGATAGTGGTGGTTTAGCAGGGGACTTTGGTACCCAAATCCATCAGTTACCTGCGTAATACCCTTGAGCATGTAGCAACACTTTGGATATCCATTGCTGGGTATTGGTGCCCATCCACCATGCATCAATGTTCGGGCTTCTTTGTCTTTATATGATCCTTAACCAAGGTCACATATGTAAGTCCAAAGCTTCTCCTTGGCATTGTCTCCTGACCTTATTGTTTCAAGCATGGCCTTGCTCACTAGTTCTCTTTGCTCAACATGCACTTGTATCAACTCTTTCAACAAGTCCTTGCTCTTATTACTAGGCTTGCTTGGCATGTCAGAATGTTCCTTGTCTTTTCCCAGATGTTTGATGAGGTCACCCTTTGCTAAAGGTTATGATTATCATTACACCTAGTAGTGTCAAGTGTATCCTTTGTGCTACATAATCGGTCTCACACTTCGTCACCCTTTTGAAGGGTCGTCCTAAGAGGTTTCCTTTCCACAATTTGCACTATTTGGAGGAACATGGAATAGGATAGGGAAGCTTTTAGTTTCAATAGTTACAAGAATTTTGCACTTCTCTATAAGTGCTTGTCTGTCCCCCATCAGGACTAAGAGTTTCATTAGTCAGTGCGAGCTCTGGTTGGCCTAGTAGGGTCCATGCTTCATAGGTCAATATATTAAAATTAGCTCCTTCATCGATGAGAGCATCAACAGTGTGCTCTCTTTTTGCGGTGAGTTTGACCCTAAAATAAGCAGGCAGTACTGTGTCTTCATCTTTCAGATCTTGGCTTGTAAATTCAAGCCTTCTGATACATGCCTTTGAGTCCCCAACTGCACAACCAGATGTGGATTCTCTACTAATGTCTAGGGTCATCTGTGCAGTGCCGTTCAAGGTACATCTATTGTTAGGATTGTCATGTCTAGTCATTCTCGTAGTTGTAGCTTGATGTTGTTGCATTCTGCTTTGACTAGATATAGTCTGAGTGCAACCTATATATGCATTTGTGGTGTGGCCTTTTTGCCCTTGTTGGAAAGGGTGGACCATTGAGGTTTTAGGGTCTCTATTTATCCTTGTCCAGGTATGGGCTTTCGGTTGTTGTTTTGCAAGTGAGAGTCTATGCTTGTGTGGAGCCATTACTACACTAGGATCTAGTCGAGAGGACCTGTCGCAGTGCACGTTTACTCTCTAGCCTATTTGGGGGAGGTGTGGAGGGGCAGAGCCCCCCTTTGTTGCTGGGGTTCGGGGGGGCAGTTTCCCCTGGCCCACAGGGTCGTTATGTTAAACACCATGTGTGATCTGAAGGACCGTTTGCAGCCAAGTTTTGAACCACTTGCTCTATATTTTAGTCCAGTGATAGATTTATAACGTGCTTTTGGCTTTGTATGGTCTCTGGGTCTGTACTTTCTTGTTTTGGTTTGTTGGTACGATTCCTAGAATCAGATTGTGGGTGGTCTGACTAGGCTGGTCCGATTTCGAAGGATCGTCCAATTGGTAGTTGAGTCCGAGTCCAATTATTGTGTGCGTCCGACTAGACAAATGGGGTGTTCGATTGGACGGACGGTTCAGTTGGGGAAGGTTGTCTGATTGGACGGTTGGGTATCCAATATCAGACAGTTGGTCCGATTTTCGTGCGTCCTATTCTGGGAATCGGACATCTGATTTTGACAAGTTTTCGATTCTGTAATGGTTCGATTTTGAAAATCGGAGAGGGTATGTCCGATCGGACAAGGTTGTTAGTCCGATTCTGTGATTCAAGTGTCACGATTGGATGGGTTGTGTATCCAATTATGGGTTGTCCGATTTTCAAAATTGGACAGGGTGTCCGATCGGACCAGGTAGGGTTGTCTAGGTGGTCCGACTCTGGGAATTGGACAGGTCACTCGGTCTGACTTTGGGAATTGGACATTGTGGGGGGCGTCCGATTTCGTCGGCCGAAACATGTGTTGATCACTTATTTGTCCAAAAATCTAAAGATAGATGTCGCTAGTGGCTACTGGAACTTCTAGGAAATCAAGGGGGATTGTGGGCCAAGGGCATTCCATACCTGAATCTCACTGAAAGTCCCGATATGCTCGAATCGATCTGATGTAGGCCTGGACCTGCAAGCTCTCTCTCTCTCTCTCTCTCTCTCTCTCTCTCTCTCTCTCTCTCTCTCTCTCTCTCTCTCTCTCTCTCTCTCTCTCTCTTAAGCTCTCCTTAACCTATCAAATGCAAAATAAGGTCTTCCTTGCACCCTTGGTCTCTTATTGCCCTGCCTAGGTCTTCATTCTCCATAGTCTTTCTCCTCTCATCGGCATGTGAACTAGAATTTTGTTTTTTGCCCTTCTTTTCCGTGTTTCAACCTGTTATACAATAGTAGAAACCTTGTAGCAAAACTGTGTGTGCTCACACAGTTTTGCTTCTACCCTACCTAAATGTAAACAAAAATCGTAAAGAAAACACCTACCCTACTACAACCTGCTTTTCAAAATCCAAAAAAAACCAAAGACCTACTTGCTAAGGAGATCAATTACCTCTTCAAACTCCCTCGCTTCCTACCTATCTATCTCAAGCAAGTGCTCAAGGCTTGAATCCATTGGTCTCGGCAATAGAATCAAAATGTAGAGGTGATCAACCACCAAGACCCACGGACCGCTTATTGTTTCAAGTGTTCCAAGCTGAGCACTGATGGCTACCTCTCACATAGTCATCGCTCTATCTATCTCCGAGTGTAGTGAGCTTATCTCCATGCCCGATTGAGTTTCCTCCTCTCCCGAGCACTTCGGTAGCTCCATGATCCAAGTGCAAGCTTCAAGCAAGCTCCATCCTCAAGCTCCATGCTCCAAGCTCCATTTCCTCGAGAAGAGAAGAGAAGAGAAGAGAAGAGAAGAGAAGAGAAGAGAAGAGAAGAGAAGAGAAGAGAAGAGAAGAGAAGAGAAGAGAAGAAGAGAGGAGAAGATGGAGAGCTTCTCCACCATGGTCCCTCACCCTCACATACTCACTCCCTCACACTCTCACTCTCCCTCTCTCAAGCATAAGCTCAAGCAAGCAAGAAGAAGAAGAAGAAGGAGAAGAAGAAGAAGAAGAAGAAGAAGAAGAAGAAGAAGAGGAGAGCCACTTTTGGCCACACACAAGAATGAGCTTCTCATTCACTTTTCAACTTTATATACAAAACTCTAAATCCCTTTTGGGCTCATCCCTTTATCCCCTTTTTTTACATGGCCGCCCTTTTTCCCATTGTCCTTTTATCTTCCTAGCTTCCTTTCTATCGCCCATCTACCTTTACAATTTGCAAGAGCCCGATGCTCTTAAAATAAATCATGGTGTGCCTTGCGCTCTTTTACAAAAGTATTGACTTGCACTTTTTCTTGTGCATCTTTCTTCTTGATTTAGGACTTTTTTGCCTTTCTTGTGTTTCCAGATTCTTCTTGGTGCATCTTCGTCTTCCGTTTCACTTTTGCCTTGGCCTTGTCTTCTGCTTTAGATTTTTTGGATTTTCCACCTTGTTCGTCTGAGGGTTAATAAGCTACTTCCCTAGCCTTCTCATGATCATCCCAATTTATCTTATGCTTGGTTTTAGTCCTAGTGATGGCCAAAATTACCATCTTTTTTAGACAATCTTCCATAATGATACAGTTTTGAACAATCATAGCTTACATGTGGCTACCTATGTTGGATTACATTTAAAATACCCTTACTTGGCACATCTTTCTATTGAAATTCTTTAATTTTTTTCTCCAACTACTGGCTCCTTTCTTGGTCCTTTATGACCTCTACATGTATTTCTACTAAGACCATTATTGCAAGTGTCAGTGGTTCCTATCCCCGATGAGGTAGTCCTACCGGTTGCATTTCTTACTGCTCTCTAGTCTGCATTTCCCTTTCATCCCTATGGCATACCCATAACTTGCAGTTAGGTCTTGACATATGTCCCTACCTGCCATAATAATAGTAAGGCCCACATTGCCTTTGCTAGGCATTATTCCACTAACTTGGCTGGTCATTTTCCCATTGCTTAGGTGGCTGACCCTTCCTACCAAAACCTCTAAATCCACATTGTTATGCCATCTTAGGTGCAATTTGATTTATCGATGCCATTGATGGTGATGTTTTCTATCTTGCATTCTATACCATATTGGATTATACCAACATTCTCTAGCCTCATGGCCCACCTTCTGACACATGCTACGTGACTTCACATTCATTGGAGTGTTAATAACTCCCATATCCAATAATTATTTCTTTATTTTATTCTCTAATCCTTTTTTTGAAGCCATATTGTCCCCTTTTTCTTTTCGTTTCTTCTTATCTTTAGAATAACTCTTATCCTTCCTAGATTTCTTTTTATATCACTTTTGCCTCCATTTACTCCTGTCATTGTTCAAGTCGCTTGATTTGGTATTCAGCTTAGAACTTGATTAGGTATTCTCTTTATCATTATTGTGCTCTGAATTAGAATTAGAGTCTAAGGAATCCTTATTATTATTATTCTTGGATCTGCTCTTGCCAAGTCTTTTCTCCACTCATTGTGCTGCTTCAACCAGTACATCTATGGTGCTATTATTTTGGACTTTCACATTAGATATTGCTCCTATGAGTTGATGTATGGGCAGAAGCTAGTCATGCCTATAGAGACTTGCACACTTGGAGTGCTTTATCGTGGCAATAAGAAGAGATGACTAGAGAAGATATTTTAGCTCTTTGTATTCATCAGTTAGAGAGAAGACTTGAAGATATTGAGAGAGCAATTGTTGCCAGGTGGCACCTACGCAAAGGGATGAGCGCCTAAAATGGTTCTCCGTCAATGCGGGGCATGTTCCTAAGAATTATCTTAGGCGGAAGGTCGATGGGGACACCTATCCTTTCCGGGCATCGATGCAAGTGTGAATGTGGGTGATACCATTTTATCCACACGAGTATTAACGTCTTCGTGAATTAATTATTGTATGGAATTCCAAATTAATTGATTTATGTGGCTAGCTGCTCAGTTGGTTATTATTCTAACATGATTTTTTGAATTTTTGGCAGCTGATGTGTAGAGCAAGGTGAATTGGAAAGGCGCGCCACGTGCAAGCATTTTAAAGATTATTTTCTCAAGAATTTAATTGGCAATTATTGGATTATTGTATTAGATGCACCGCTATTTCTTATAAAGCGTGCGCATAGCCTCTATGTAAATATTTATTAGCAAAACAGATTTTTAGAAGATATGTCCAATATAATATTAATGGTTCTAGAGAGTTGTGGGATGCACAACTGCTAGCATCCATTAATTCAGAATACTCTATGTCTTTTCCAATACACTCAAACTCTTTATGCAGAGAGTGATTGTAAAGGGCTTAAATCTTGGGCAAAGAAGATTTTATAATATTATCATAAATATAGCATGAAGGGAGCTGCCCACTTCATGTCGGGGGGAGATTGTACCCAATCTTGTGTCGCTTCATCTTACTTTACCCTCTCTTTTAGTCTATTTTTAATTTCTTATGAGTCGTATGCAATTTTATGAGTAAAAGAGAGAAAGAGGGAGCTTCTTCCATTCGCTACGCGCAAACCATGCATCCGTTGCTCACAACAGCAATTCAAAAGTTCAAAGAGGCCAGGATTTGCAATAAAGACCACTTTGATAACAGATATAGATTGAGACCTAAAGAGATTAAGGAAGGAGATTGGGTGTTGGTCTATGACAATAGTTTAGACAATCAGTATAGTGCTATGTTCAAGGTTTCAAGACGATGGTTTGGGCCCTATTTCGTGCAGGATGTCCATGAAAATGCTACATATTCCTTAGAGATTGATGGTACAACTTTGCGGATTCCGATTGTAGGGAAGAGAATCAAACTATTCAAGAGAAGAGATGATGCAGCCTATGCAGTTGAGAAGTTGGATGAAGCGATATATGATGGACTTGAGCCAAGAGATGATGAAGATGAAGATGTGGACATTGCTAATACTTTTACAGAAGATGAAGAGATTGCATTGATCGTCGAGCTTGGCGGTGATGAGGATGGGTAGTTATGGCCCATCCAAAGGATGTGCAAGTTTGGAGGGGGCGGATGTCGTGGCGCTGTGCGTCCACCATTGCAAATCTGAGGGTGAAGTTTTTTTTGCCAAGGATTTGATCACATTAGTTAGCGTCAATAGGAATTTAATTTTCCGTTGTGTGTATCTTTTGTGTTTGTATTTGCGTGATGCATGAGCACCTATAGTTAGGCTAGGCATAATTTCTTCAATGCATTCATAATTTTTCACAAGCATCGGTCGATTGATTGCATAGCATGGATTTTAAATTGCAAACTGCATGAATGATTGGGCATGAAATTCTTTTTCAAAAGCATATTTTTGTTAGGGCATCGCTATCATGCGAATTATGGGATAATAGATGAAAACACTTGACATGATAATTCTCTTTTGAACTTTGAGCACAAAGTGGGTTTACATTATGTGGCTTTAATAATTGGATTGAGTCAAGTACCCTGACATTATATGGGTCTTGTGATGGTTGATAGTAAGGTTCCAACTTGGTCAAAAGATAAGAATGCACCTTTGTGCCTATGAGATGCCTTATGCTTATGATTATTGGACAAAGGAAAAGAATAAGATATATGTAAATCTTTTGGGTATGCATTCTTGGAGAAGGGAGGAATTGGCAGCTCCATGATATGCAGAAGGTTGTGCCAAGATTCTCATGGCAAAATAGTGTCGTCATTTTGGGCAAGGAACCAACTTTTAGGGGATAATGTTGTTCTTTTGATAGATCCAAAGCCTCGATTACGTTGGTCTGATGAGCTTCATGAGCAGTTTATTAATGCACTTAATCAACTTGGAGGACTTGATAAGGCTAACCCTAAATTTGTGATGCAAGTTATGAATGTCAAGGGCCTCACTTTGTACCACTTGAATAGCCATCTTCAGAAGTAGCGATTAGGAAAGTAGGGACAAAAAGATGTGAACGAGAGTGGCATACTACTCATAAGGAAAACAAAAACATCAAAGTAAGAAAAGAAGGTGGCCCTCTTTTTCCACCTGATAAGCCTTTCCATAATAAATTGAGGAGAGCGTAGCAAGGTGTTATCAATGATGATGCTTTATGAAGCTTTCTTTTTTCGTAAAAAAGCCATGAGTTTTTGGGGTGGTGGCTCTGATTATAAAAGGAGGGGAGAGCAAGCACAACAAGGGGGGGGAAGACACAGACGAAGAAGGTGATGAATTTGAAGACGCAGCAGAACAAGGACGAGAAGTTGCGGTGGTGATGACGGATCTTCGCTGGTTGAAGGTGACGAAGACCAAGACCTGTAGATGAAGAGGCAGACAGAGCTACAGACATGATAAAGGAAGCGAGACATGTGACAAAAATGAAGCAGACAGAGAAGCCGAAGAAGGACAAGAAGACAGAGCAATGACGACAAAGAAGGAAGCAGAGTTGGAGGAGTAGGAATCAAGACACTACCATGTATTGAGAGGACACGAGCTACATCGATCGTTGTGGATTGGCCTTATTTCTTGTCGTATTGTTGGGATTCTGAGTTGATGGATGTGGGTTGATTAGAGTGATGGCGGATCAAGAGAATTGGAACGTCTGATCAACAAGTATATCAGCATCGCATATCACATATGCTGGCAACCACTGCGCCCTCTTGACCCTCCGACTCCAACCTGACATCCTTGGTTAAGACAAAGCTTAAGGTTTGCATGGCCATGAATGACTCTCGGCTGCTGACAACAGATATGATATGTGGCATGTAACATGTATGCTACTTGAGCAAGAGAACCGGTAGATAGCCTCTTTATGCCATCTCCTTCTGGCCACCTCCACCATCCTTACATTCCATTGAGCCTTCTCAATCTCTCTTGGTGCAATGTATACTTTCTATTATCGATTTTAAAGGTGGAGATTTTGGATGCGCTGAGGAAATCTGAGAGGAGGAGAAAAATTGTGTTCCAGGAGAGGTGCAGTGGGAAATAATCCGGCAATAATCCACTACTGGAAGGCATGAAACGTGTATAAGAAGAAATCGCACTTTATTCTTATAAGAATCAGGGCCGTACACTTTCATGTAGGCTCCATGTTAAGCCAGTGATGACAGTTATTGTTGGCACCATGGAAGAAGAATCCACTAAAGTAATGCAAAAGAAGTTGGGTATTCTTAATGTTGCAAATTCGATCATTTATGTGTCAACATATATGAAAGCATTTTGTTTGGATTCTTGACTCATAGAACTTCAAAGAAGATTTGTAGGAAATTGTTGATGTATATGAAGATCCAAGCTTATAATTTGAGGAGTGTGTATTTTCGACAAATTGTGTCTTGAAGGGAATATATATCTATGATGACTTCATCTTCTTATTCAAACAAAAGCTATTCCTAGCTTATGAACCTACTTTGAGAATTCTTATTACATCTAAATTTGCCTTGATCATATTTTCTCCCATCTCAAAGTGTCCCTGTGGCGAGCGACTTTCATGAAGCCCAGCGCAAACCCTGTGCTACAATGGGTCCCGCAATCTCCACTTCATCCACAAGATGTACTAGTAGGTGAGTTTGTGTTGTGAGCATGCTTGTGGACAGGTACTTCTCAAAGAGAGAGAGATCATCTCCACTGCTCCCCACCTTGCGAATTCAATAGAGGATGTATTGATATGATCCTTTTGTGAGATCCATTGTACAAAATTTGACAACTTATAAATCTCCGAGAGTATTTTTGGAGTGAGGCACTCCGCAATTATGATTGGTAGTATGAACAGTTAGAAATTTAAAGCATTACGAACATTGAATAGACACTAAATAGCGAAATATTAAGGTTACTTGCTATCCATGCCATGAAAAACTTGGCATATCTTGGGCCAATCATGGGATTGTTGTCTTGGTAGTTGGCCATCTTTAGAAAAAGCAAACTTGAAAAAATGTATCATACCCGTTAGGGTACGAATAGATCTGATAATTTACTTCACCATACGCTCTTCTTTTGTAGATAGGACCCAAGGAGCACGAGGTAGTTGCAAGTGGCTGTCAAAGCTCCATCTTGCCTACCTTCTTCAAATCCATTTGTGCCCCCTAGTATAGTGTCTCTCTTTTCTTATGATATTGTCCCACAATAAGTTGCCCACATTCTTGAAAATATATATGGGATCCAGATCTTTAAGTAGGTCCAATATGACAACTCATAGAAAACTGAGAATTGTCGCATTCCACTTGGATGTGACTCCTTGAGAACCATTTTCAATTGTACCAGCTTTGGGCATTCATCTGTGTTGGAGGTTGTCCAAGAAGACCTTCCCTTAATTCATGACTCCCTCGAAAGAAAGCAGCGTGTTTGTAATATACCATCTTCTTCATGGTCCATAGTCTTCGAGAGTCTACTAACTGTGGCCCACACAATGGACATGTATGATATAACTAAGATAACCAGACCTATTGCAATACCCCTATCTAGTCAACATAAACTTAAACAAGCCATATTAGTATCAATAACAAGAATAGAAGCCCACTTGCTTGAGCACTTTCCAAATCCAAAAAATCATGCATGGTCCACACAAAAATGGCATGTATATTAGCGGACCACTGACCATCATGCTTTCTCATGTCTTCCACTAGAGCAACTCCCTTCTCCCTTAAAATCTTGAGCTCATCAACAAATGGACGGAGATAGACATTTGAGAGCTAGATTTTAGGACCCGATTTGGATCCGTTCTTGAAGCAATGGAGCTCGTTTTTGGAGCCGAAAAGTACCTGAGAGGCGTTAACGAGCCAAATTTCATGAAAAATCAAACGGTGGCAGATGACTGAAGAGATGGAGTTTTTCTAGATGCATTTTGACGTCAGTAATCTAACGCAAGTCTCAGTTCATCGATTAGAGGTCGTTTGAGCCCCCATTTAATCCCCGCAAGGTTTGGCGTTATAAAGTAGCTACTTGATCTGAGTGCCGAAAAGTGCGCGGGGAAGGCCAAGGTGATGGAATTCGATATTATGAAGCCGCTTGGCCTGACAGATTTCAATTCCGAGTTTTGTTTGGGCCCTGGAAACCAAAAAATCCACTCCATGGTAGTGTGAAACCAAAAGGAGGAATTGGTTTTTAAATGTTCAAAAGGTAAGCTCTTATTAAAAAGAGAAAAACTCAAATTTTCATGCAACAGGAGGAGGGGGGTGCAAATTTTTTTTGCGCCCCCTAAATTCCATGAATTGGGCCTTTTCATGGTTCAATCATGTAGAGAGAGGAAGAGGGATTGTTGATCTATATTTAGAGAGGAACAAGATGGATGTAATCTTGCAAAGTATGGCAAAGAATTGAAAAAATTGGTTTTTAGTCTTTCTCTCTCCTCTCTCCTCCTTGTGGACTGTTCATATGCATTTATGAAAGAGAGAAGGGGGTGGGGGGTGATGATGATTTTGAAGCAAACGATGCTGATGGAGCGGTAGAGGACATAGATCAGGGATGGAGAGCATGCTAGTGGTAAGAGAGAACTGTCAGCGACCTCTCAATCTCAGGATACGTGCCTTGAACACGCGGGTTTCTATGAGTAAGTGCTCTTTTTGTTTGTTTGATGAAAGATAATTGAAGAAAATGATTGAGATGATTGATCTTGGTTGCATATTCTGAATTATCGTTGAAATAAAAGAAAAAAACTGGAAATTTTGATGACATAGTAATTTTTCCTTAAAACACGTAAAACCCGCAAAGTACGGTTTTTGAAGAAATCATATAAATTGGGGATTTTAGTGAGTATTTTGAGTTTCCATGGAGTAAAAATGAATATAAAAATGGGGTCAAGTACTTTTGATTGGTGAGAGCTCATAATTCTGATTTTTAATAAATTTTGAAGAAATAAATAGAGAAAAATGAGAAAAATTAGGCTTTTTATGATAAATAATTATGAAAAAATATGATTAATGTTTGTGAGTGTTTAACAAGACTGAGACATGAGGATTAAGGCCTACTTTAGCCTTTTTTTAATGTTTCAGTGCATTTTTTTTGCTTTTCATATGAAAAATGACGCAAAAGTGAACCATACACCTATGAACTGGGATTCTACTTCTTGTTGTCATCTAATGGCAGTGGTCTACATCTAGCAAAGCCTCCATTTCTTGGTGTTTGTTTTTTCTTTCTTCGTCGTCTCATTCTCATTCTTTTTTTCCTCTATCTTTTGCTCTTTTTCTTCCTTTTTGTCTTCTATCCTTTCTTCTTTGACCTTCCTACCTTGATCTACCTTTTCTTGCTCTTCTTGCTCTAGTCTATCTTCTTCCTTTGGCTTCCTAGCTCTCCACACTTGTTCTTTCACTTTTCTATCTTCGTCTTTTTCTTCTTGCTCAATCTTTTTCCTAACTTTCTTCTTCTTCTTTTCTTCTACTTGTCTTCTCCTATCATGGTCTAGCTTCTCTTCTTCTTCTTGCTTCTTCCTAGATAACTTTACTTGTTCTTCTATCTATTTTCTTCTATTTTCTTGTCTCGATCTTCTCTATGGATCCATCTAACAAATCTCTTTCTTCTTCTTTCCTATCATCTTCTTCTATCTCCTCCCATATTTTCATGATTCTCTCCTTAAACTCCTTTCCTAGCCTATCATCATTGCACTGTGAGGGTTTGGTTGATTCTTGTTGTTGGGAGTGTCGGAGTTGAGGTGTTCCATGATTTGGGCTAAGCTCATCCTCCCCCTCTTCTTCTTTCTTCTCTCCTAACTCCTCTCTCTTTTCTTCTTCTTCACCTATATCATCATCTAGAGTAGAAGTGTTGGTTCCATGTAGCAGATGCCCTGCCCTAGGTGCTTTCGCCCTTCCATTCTCATCTTCCAACTCTCTTATCCCACGATTGAATCCATGGAAGCATTGGTCCATACATTTCTGTTGGTCTCCACTTTGGGTATAATATTCTTCGCCATATCTTTCCGTGAACCACCAAAAGTTCCTAGTAAAGGAAAGTAGGAGTTACAAAAAATTGATTTCTCTCTTCATCTACTTCTTCATCTTCTTCTTCATCAGAGGCATCCCGTGCCTCACAAGAGGGTGCCAACTGGGCCTCACCCTCAATCTCACTGGGTAGAGATGTTCCAAGATCAGTATCAAATTCTCATCCTCCCCCTTCTCTTCTTCTAACACTGGTTCTTCAACCAACTAGGCTGCAACTTGTGGGTATAGTGGTTTATCCCTCTCACATGTCCAACTTGCTTCCTCTTCTTTTCTGTATCCTAACTCCATGATAATATTTTCTACTTTCGAGCTCACATCCATTTTCCATCCTTCTCCCTTTACATATTATTCCATCATTTCTTCCTCTTCCGGGACTTCTTCGTTTTGGCATTCTTCGGGATAGAGGTAGTTGGTGTAGAGGTATTCTCCTTCCGAGTGGTAGTAGATGGGAACATCTTTAGGATAGCAGTATCCATTTCCTTCAGGAGGGTATTCATTGTCAAAGTATTGATCTTCAGGGTAGCCTTTTGGGTAGTAGTCTTTCGGGTAGTAGTAGCCATCAGTTTCTTCTTGGGGGCAAGGTGTTCCAGGATCAGTGTCAAGCTCATCCTCCCCCTTGTCTTTGTCTTCATCTTCGTCTGACCATAATTCATCTTCTTCTTTCACTTGTTTCTGCTTCTCTTGGCTCTTTGGTTCTTCTTTGGCTGGCTTTGCTCCATTCTTTAGCTCTTGGACTCTTTCAACCCGTATCCGCTTCAAGGATGGTTGGGCCCTTTCTTTGGCTTCTTCAGATCCAGAGGTGGTCTCCTAGTCCCACCTTAGCATGATTTTCTCTTGTAACTTCGTGTTGAGGTCTCGGGCTGTCTTCACTTGCCATAGTCTAGCTCTCTCTTGCACCATGATCAACTAGTAGTCAACCTCTTCCAGGTCTTCATCCAGCTCTTCAGCCTTCTATTCGAGATCATCCAGCACATTGACTCCTTCTTGGGTCTTCTTAAGCATCTTGATGGTTTTCCTTGTCTACTCGATCATTTTGAGCTATAGCTCTTTCTTCTTGTATGTGATTTTGAGCTAGTGACATAGCTCATGTTCCTCGTCAAAGAAAGTGTCCTCCCACAGCCTCAACTCTTTCCAAGACATTTTGAATGGTATGCCATGCATTCCTATCATGCCACGACTCCCTCTCAACTTTGTTGGCACATGAGGTTCTCTTCCAAATTTCAGCAGAAAACTTGTCCGGGAGGGCATCGCGAAGTGGTGTGTCATGTTGCGCCGTGGTGCATCATGTCATGTCACGATCGTTTCGTGTCGTGTCGGGGTTGTCGCATCGTGTTGCATGATGTTGAGGGTTGAAATGATGAACGGGTTGCCTCTTACCCATCCAACCTCCAATCCTCACTAAGAGAACTAAAGAGGGGCACCACCTAGCCAAAGGGAGGATGGGCTAGGACATCCATTTTCTCAAAGAGAATCAAGAGAGCCAAGACACAAATTTACAAGAGAGAATATATGTGCTAGACACCATATTGGAATATAAGAGAGAGAGATGAGAGGAGAGGGAGACAAGAGGAGAAGAGGTAGAAGAAGCTTGCCATTATGCTACATGAAATGAGAAGATGAGAAGAGAGGGAGATAATAGGAGAAGAGGTAGAGGAAGCTTGCCATTATGCTACATAATAAAAGAACTCACTCATAGCTTACCTCAAAGAGATGAGGATATTCTAGAGTGCTCTCATGGACTTGTCATTGTCCTTCCCTTTCCTTTTCTCAAAGAGAATCAAGAGAACCAAGACACAAATTTACAAGAGAGAATATATGTACTAGACACCATATTGAAATATAAGAGAGAGAGAGATGAGAGGAGAGGGAGACAAGAGGAGAAGAGGTAGAAGAAGCTTGCCATTATGCTACATGGGATGAGAAGATGAGAAGAGAGGGAGATATTAGGAGAAGAGGTAGAAGAAGCTTGCCTTATGCTACATAATAAAAGAACTCACTCATAGCTTCCCTCAAAGAGATGAGGGTATTCTAGAATGCTCTCATGGACTTGTCATTGGCCTCTTCCCCTCCCTCCATGGGCTCTTTATATAGCCTCCATGAGGGATTAGATTAAGCTAATCTTCTTGATTAACATAATCCTAGATGATGTATGGCATCTTTGAAAATATGGAGCATAGTGGATGGGACAAGTCCCCACCTTGGTCATCATGCAAGAAGCCAAGGGTGGTGGTAGACAAAATAGATAAATGGAGCTAGATTACAAGAGGTGGGTGGCCAAAGCACATTATTATAATATATTTACAAGAAGGATAGAGTGGAAAGTTGGTGTGGTGAAAGAGAGAAGAAAATTGCATGTAGCCAGCAGTCTGCGCCTTCGTAACTTCAAATCCGTGAGGAATTTGAAAAAAGTTTCTTCTGCAACTTTGTAGACCAGGTCGAAACCGATCGGCCTACGCGGGAATTTTCTTGAAATTAGCTTTTTCTTGGGAGTTATTGAGATTATAAAAAAGGCTTCCAAAAGCTGCTTTGACTTTAGTATCCCATATGTATATAAATACATATAAGCATGTGACAAAAGGGGTCCATGCTTGTAAGCTTTTGTGCAAGATCCAAATGACACCATGATGTGGATATTGACTTGTGTGCAAGGGTGAGGTGTCCTCTAATGATGGTGATAGATTCCAAATCTTAGTGATGCAGACGGGGCCCATGTGTAGTTGGAGGCTAGTCCTTTGAAAAAATCTATGCATTCACTCAACTCCTAGGTGTAATCCATTTTCATCTTCACTAAGATAACCATCCCTTTGACCCTTTACATTGACATGCCTTCTAAGAACTTGTTCCTCCCATTTGCTAGAGTTATCATAATCGAGAAGCAATGTAGCATACCTAGTGCTTGAAGAGTAAACCCAGAGTGATATGGTAGGCTCTTGATAGGGGCTTTGGCCAAAATTTTGTGGTAATAATCCGGGTTGTAAAAAACCCGGATCATTAGCCCTCCCCTTAGGCTAGAGGTATTCATGCCTCTAGCTTGATAATGATGGTCCAATAGAGCAAGGAGGACTGCACCCCCTCATTGGTGGCTCTTCATTGAATGACTGCTCCAAAGTGTTCATATTTCTTTGAAAATAAGGCTTCAGTCGCCATCCATTTACCCTTGTCTTGTGAACCTTCCCATCCATGTCACCTAGCTTATAACTGCCATTTGGATATCTCCTTATGACCATGAATGGCCCTTCCCACTTGAACACAAGTTTAGCATCCTTTCTGTTATCGAAGCGGTTATCATAGCGTAGCACAAGTGATCCTTCCCTTATGTGTTTGCTAGCCAGCTTCTTATTAAAGGTCTTCCTCCTCTCTTCAGCCTGCATGGAATAGTGTTGGACTGATGCTTCTCTATCTAACTCCAGCCTCTCTAGATCCAAGATCCTTTCCTCTAACTTCTTATCTTGATTCTTCTCTTGACTGGCTACTAAAACACGCAAACTGGCCAGTTCCACCTCTATAGGAAGCAAAGCTTCTTGGCCATAGACGAGGTGAAATGGAGTATAGCCAAGCGAGGTTCTAAATGAAGTCCTGTAGGCCCAAAGAGCTGCATTCAATTTTTTATCCCAGTGCTTGGGGTGCATGTGTACCTGCTTGGTAATTATCTTACAAATTAGCCCATTTACTTTTTCGACCAAACCATTACACTGTGGATAGTAGGGAGTAGAATGCCTGTGCTTGATTTTTAGCCTTTCCATTAGCTCCCCTACTAGGTTCGCCCTAAAACCAGGACCCCGATCAGAGATAATTTCCAAAGGTGTGCCAAACCTGCAACAAATATTTTCAAACACAAATTTTCCCACTTCTTGGGCTGTGATCCTACTAGTTGCTGAAGCCTCTGCCCACCTCGTCATGTAGTCCACTCCTATTATGATGTATTCCTTGCCAGATTGAGTTCGTGGGAGTGGTCCTATTGCATCAATCCCCCATTTCTCAAATGGGCCATATGTAGTTATGGGATTTTGTTCCTCATGCACTAGCTTCCTTGGTCCGGCCTTTTGGCAATCGTCACAAGTGCGGCACCAATGTTGCACATCTCGATGTAGACTAGGCCACACAAAACCGGCTTGGAGAATCTTTCTGCTGGTTATTTCTTGAGCAAAATGTCCGCCACAAACCCCTTCATGGCAGCTCTTAATCACATCTATAATCTCCTTTGCTGTTGGCACCCTTCTAAGCACTGCATCCTTTCCTTTGCAATACAACACATCATTTATCAAGCGATATTTAGTGGCCTTAGTAGCTAGCCACCTTTTCTCACTTTTACTCATATGTGTAGGTGCCTCACCTTGCTCAAGAAAATAAAGCACATCTTGTAGTTGAAACTTTCCTTGAAACAAGGGAAGCTTTACGGCAATGATGCCCACCATTGCCTCTTTCAATTTTTCAGCTGCTAGAGCATCTGCGTCGCCATTTGTCCGCCTTGGCACAAAATAGATTTGGGCTTCCTGTAGCTTTCTCATGAGAGTTTTAGCTTCCCTCATTTTCATTGCTAAGTTATCATTTTTACAAGCCCAGATTCCTTTCATTTGCTTAACAATGAGCATAGAATCCCCAAAAACATTAAGCCGAGTGATACCATGTGAGAGGCACCACCTCAAACCTAAAAGCAAGGCTTGATATTCTGCCTCATTGTTAGAATGGACATCCTCCAAGCTGATACCTTCTCCATAAAGTTTGTCACCTATGGGACTGAACACCACTATTCCTGCTGCCGCTCTGTCTTTAATACGCTTGTAGGCTCCATCAAAGTAGAGGGCATGGGCATTCTCCACCCATGGCGGCTCCTCAAGAGGAGGTGTCTCCTCTTTTACCTTTCCCTTCTCATTTTCCTTCTTTTGATGGCATCTATGGGTCAACAAATCAGCTAGGCAAGCTCGAGTAGAATCCTCCACTTTGAAGGTGTAGTCAAACTCTTGGAGTTGTATCACCCACTTAGCGATTCTAGCTGAAACATCCATGTGCTGTAAGGCATAGGGAAAATGCTCTTCTGTCGTGATCACTGTGAATGGCCTAGGGAGAAGATAAGGACGAAACTTTCTTATAGCAAACATTAGAGACAAAACCATTACCTCGACCATCTTGTACCCTCGTTCTGATGCTGTCATTACTCTACTAGAAAAGTAAACCGGTCTCATTAGTCCAGTTTTAGCATCCTTTTGTATTAGTGCTGCCCCTAGAGCATTGTCCCCAAAACTCGGGTTGACAAAAAACTCTTGATCCCAACAAGGCTGTAAAATTATAGGAAGGGTGCTAAGAGCCTTCTTCACCTCGTGAAAGCACCTTTCGCTTTCGTCACTCCACAGGAGCTCCTCAGAGTGGGTTAACTGTTGCAGTGGAAATATTAATTGGGAGAGGAGATGAATGAACCGCCCCATATATCGCACCTTTTGAATGAAAGAGGTTAGTTGCTTCACAGAAGATGGTGATGGCACTGCCAATAGGGCCTTAACTTTGTTTGGATCTGCTTCAATGCCCCTCTCACTTACGACATGCCCTAACAAAGTTACACTACTTTCGCCAATTCGACACTTCTCATGGTTTAATTGCCCCCCCATTTGTGCGAGTCGGTTGAAAGCTTCATCCACCTTCCCTAGATGTAGAGCCTTAGAACTATAAATACAAAAATCATCAATAAAGACCCTGATGGATTTCCCAAAATATGGCTGGAAGACATAATTCATGAATCGTTGGAAGGTAGCTGGGGCATTTGTTAATCCAAATGGCATTACTTTGTAAGCAAAACAACCCCAAGGTGTAATGAAGGTGGTCTTTTGTTGATCCTCCTCAGCTATTCGGATCTGGAAATAACCTGAATACCCATCACAAACAGTGTATCTCTCATGCCCGGCCACCTCATTGAGTATTTCATCCTGAAAGGGAAGAGGAAAGTGATCTCTCTTAGTTGCGGCATTTAGCGGCTTGTAATCCACACAAATCCTCCATTTTCCATTCTTCTTGGGTATCACCACCACAGGTGAAACCCACTCTGAATCCCCTATTGGATAGATAAAGCCTGCCTTTAAAAGTCGTTGCACCTCAGTGAGTAGAGCGTTTTGTTGAACTACTCCCAATCGTCGTAGTCGCTGCACCACTGGCCGTGCTCCCTCTTTTAGATTAATGTGATGTTGTACTGCTGTCACACCTGTGATGTGTTCATAATCAGAAATAAAAAGTGCAGAGTGTTTTATCACCACTTCCATGTAGGCTGCCTTCTCCTCAACTGATAGATCCTTAGCCAACATTTTTTCTAACCCCTCCTTCTCGACCTTTGGAAGCTGCTGTGGAATTTCATTACTAGAAGGCCCTTTTAATGTAATCCCCATCACTTCTAGAGAGCTTTCTTCCTCCTCATTAGAAGACTCTCCCTCTGTCATAGATGACCAACCCTCGCTGGAACTCCATTCATCAGCGGTGGTTTCTAACACAAGATCCTCCTGTCGGCCCTCGTTCATGTTGTAGATAGTGCTCTTCCATTTTTTATGCAGCCCCTTTTGTGGCCTTAGCTCTAAAGCCCCTGTCTCCCAATCTTGTCTGGCTTTCATTCCCATTAGCCATGGTCGCCCAAGAATGAGCGGATAGCCGTCCCCCTTCACTGGCATCACATACATGTCAAGCTCCAATTGCACTCCACACACCTTTACCTTGACTTTGTTTATAACTCCCAAACAATTTACTACCACATTGTTAGCCATTTTGGCCCCAAATTTAGTATTTTCATTTACCTCTAATCCCAAACGATGCATCAACTTTTCCGTCATGACACAAATCTCTGCACCTCCATCCACATATGTCTTTGACACTCTCTGCCCATTGATTTCGGCTTCCACTAAAGGCACAATATCTTTCATCTTTCTAGCCTGGATTGCATTCACATGCCTATTCTTCATGGGTCTAATGCTTACCATCTTTGACCATTGTCGCCGCACTGTTGGAGATAGATGTAGTAATTGTGGCCATGAAATTTTTGGCCCTTGATTCCTCACATCAGCAAGCAAATCATAAGCTCTAGTACCTTTACCCAAGGGAAAATCATCTGGCTCAATGTGTCGGCGTGAGCGAGCCCTCCTCTTTTTACTGGTGCGTGTCTTTGCAGCCACTGATGACTCTGCCTCCTCTTCCATATTTTCAACCTCCTTTGGTGGTGTAGGCTCCATCTTCTCAATTCTCCGGGCTTTCTTCACCGGCATTGCTTCAACCTCTACTACTTTGTCATTTCCTTTGACATCACTCTCATCTAAACTAATTATCCTAACATCATGATTCTCTGGTGGTTGAACAGGCAAGGGCGGCACCTCTGCAAGTGGTCGAGGATGCTGGAGAACTTGAACCGGTGGTGGAGGCCTTGGATTCGGTGGAACAAACCTTTCCCTAGGTGGTGTCACTTGTTGTCCCCTCCTTGGTTGGAACCCATTTCCTGGAAAACGCCTAGGATGAGGGCAAAAGTACATACCATGGCCAGTCTCCCCACAATTATAGCAAACATACTCTCTTTCTTGTCTTCTTGGACCTCGATTGCCTTCATTTATGAGGGGAGGGGGTCGTACTCCTTGCACCAAATTTAACGAAAGGCTTTCAAGTTGATTAGTAATGCGTTGTAGGAGCTCTTGCTGTGGTATCTCTGGTTCAGGTGGGGCCTCTGCTATTTCTCTAGGCCTTGGCATGGTTGGTAAAACCTGCATGGGCTCAACTCCCCCCTTCAATTGGGCTTGATACTTCAATTTTCTATCTTTCTCTCTCGCATAAGTGACCGATTCTTCATATGATGTGGGAAACTTTCCTTTGACCTTCTCCCTTAGTAGAGGATGGAGTCCGGCTAGAAAACAATCTTTCTTAAGGCAATCAGGTACTCTTTCTCCCTCGGCTAAAGATGCTGTCCATTTATCCCACAATTTTATAAACATGCATTCATATGCTTGGTACTCCCCTGCTATAGTTTGACGAAGATCTAAGAGTTGTCTCCAAATATCTTCAGGTGGCTCTATATCTTGGTACTTGTGCATGAATGCGGTCTTGAGATCCTCCCAATTACCCCTTGTAGCCTCTGGGAGAGCTTGATACCACACTCGAGCATCACCCTTTAGAACTAAAGGGAAGGCCCGTACTTTGGTTGCTTCATCATCCCGGCCTGTGACTAGAAAGGCCATTTCTAAGTCATCCAAAAAGTCCAGAGATTTCTCCCCTTTGTGCCCAAAAAAACTTGGAAAAGCCATGATAGGAAGATGTTGATCTAGCTCAATACAAAATAAAGATGAAAACGTCTAGGCCCAAGTCATATCTTATTAAGGGTAGAATAAATGGATTTACAGATGCATTAATCTCAGCAAGACGACGAGGGCCCAATAAGACCCTTATAACATTTTGAAACCTGAGCTTTGTGCTAACAATTATATGCACGGTTTGTCTAGCAAGTGGACGGATAGGTCCATACAAGTCCCTATGGTTCATGGGATACACTTAGAGTAGAATGAATATGTGCACATTAAAGGAGATGTTATAATCCAAAATAGGGAGTATTATGGGATCAGGTGACAACAAGATCTCTCTCAACCTCTCAGCTCCAAAATAGAATACCAACCTTTGCTGAAAATGTATCTTTCTACTAATGCACACATCCACCCGAATGTTTTGAACCGATTGAAAGTTGTAGAAAGTAGGAGTAGTCATTTATGCATTAACTACAAATTTACACTACAAACTTTCATGAAGCGTGTCGTTGAAGCTATGGCCTCTTAGATCCCACCATTCGAGAGATGCGAAGGACTTGCTTACCGCTGATTAGCGTAGCTTTTGTGTGACCATCATCAGCCTTGTAAAGTTCATAGGCTTCGATAGCTATCTTTTCAATTACTTTGAGTCTTCTTGCTAGTAGTAGTTGAAGCGCATCACCATATGTAGCCTCTCGCCAATACCGCACACCATTGATGTGTAACTCACCCTCCAAAAACTTGTTAATCCCCGAATTTGAAAGCGCCTTCACCACTTGAAGACAAAGCTCCGTAGGGAGTGTCTTTACACTAGACACCAAGCACTCAACACAATGCCTTGACGTAGAGACTTGATGAGAGAAAGATTTCTCATGAAGCAAAGAAGGATGTGTGTAATTAACTTGCTTTACCCGCATACGTGCCGTTTGTCAATAAAGGTCCTTCTTCTCTTGAGCTTCTTTTGGAGACCATTGCGGTACTCTTGAGCGGCGAATCCCTTGAATAGGGTTTGATGAAGATTCCTCCTTAGTGATTTCTTGACAAACACTCGTTGAAGAAGAGGACAACTCCTTAGATGTTTCTTTCTTCATGGAAGTTGTAGAGCATAGCTTGAGAACTCCTAAGCGGGGGCACCAAAAATGAGGGCTGAAATGATGAACGGGTTGCCTCTTACCCATCCAACCTCCAATCCTCACTAAGAGAACTAAAGAGGGGCACCACCTAGCCAAAGGGAGGATGGGCTAGGACATCCATTTTCTCAAAGAGAATCAAGAGAGCCAAGACACAAATTTACAAGAGAGAATATATGTGCTAGACACCATATTGGAATATAAGAGAGAGAGATGAGAGGAGAGGGAGACAAGAGGAGAAGAGGTAGAAGAAGCTTGCCATTATGCTACATGAAATGAGAAGATGAGAAGAGAGGGAGATAATAGGAGAAGAGGTAGAGGAAGCTTGCCATTATGCTACATAATAAAAGAACTCACTCATAGCTTACCTCAAAGAGATGAGGATATTCTAGAGTGCTCTCATGGACTTGTCATTGTCATTCCCTTTCCTTTTCTCAAAGAGAATCAAGAGAACCAAGACACAAATTTACAAGAGAGAATATATGTACTAGACACCATATTGAAATATAAGAGAGAGAGAGATGAGAGGAGAGGGAGACAAGAGGAGAAGAGGTAGAAGAAGCTTGCCATTATGCTACATGGGATGAGAAGATGAGAAGAGAGGGAGATATTAGGAGAAGAGGTAGAAGAAGCTTGCCTTATGCTACATAATAAAAGAACTCACTCATAGCTTCCCTCAAAGAGATGAGGGTATTCTAGAATGCTCTCATGGACTTGTCATTGGCCTCTTCCCCTCCCTCCATGGGCTCTTTATATAGCCTCCATGAGGGATTAGATTAAGCTAATCTTCTTGATTAACATAATCCTAGATGATGTATGGCATCTTTGAAAATATGGAGCATAGTGGATGGGACAAGTCCCCACCTTGGTCATCATGCAAGAAGCCAAGGGTGGTGGTAGACAAAATAGATAAATGGAGCTAGATTACAAGAGGTGGGTGGCCAAAGCACATTATTATAATATATTTACAAGAAGGATAGAGTGGAAAGTTGGTGTGGTGAAAGAGAGAAGAAAATTGCATGTAGCCAGCAGTCTGCGCCTTCGTAACTTCAAATCCGTGAGGAATTTGAAAAAAGTTTCTTCTGCAACTTTGTAGACCAGGTCGAAACCGATCGGCCTACGCGGGAATTTCTTGAAATTAGCTTTTTCTTGGGAGTTATTGAGATTATAAAAAAGGCTTCCAAAAGCTGCTTTGACTTTAGTATCCCATATGTATATAAATACATATAAGCATGTGACAAAAGG
This sequence comes from Lygodium microphyllum, assembly GCF_053477565.2. Taxonomy (NCBI): domain Eukaryota; kingdom Viridiplantae; phylum Streptophyta; class Polypodiopsida; order Schizaeales; family Lygodiaceae; genus Lygodium; species Lygodium microphyllum. The sequence continues at coordinate 171,602,965 of NC_141140.1, forward strand.
GGTCCATGCTTGTAAGCTTTTGTGCAAGATCCAAATGACACCATGATGTGGATATTGACTTGTGTGCAAGGGTGAGGTGTCCTCTAATGATGGTGATAGATTCCAAATCTTAGTGATGCAGACGGGGCCCATGTGTAGTTGGAGGCTAGTCCTTTGAAAAAATCTATGCATTCACTCAACTCCTAGGTGTAATCCATTTTCATCTTCTCTAAGATAACCATCCCTTTGACCCTTTACATTGACATGCCTTCTAAGAACTTGTTCCTCCCATTTGCTAGAGTTATCATAATCGAGAAGCAATGTAGCATACCTAGTGCTTGAAGAGTAAACCCAGAGTGATATGGTAGGCTCTTGATAGGGGCTTTGGCCAAAATTTTGTGGTAATAATCCGGGTTGTAAAAAACCCGGATCAATGTGTTATCATAGGATCTCCTCTGCGTCCATGAGTCTACTCTTCTTTCGAGCTAATATGCTCTATGCTAGGTTTTTCATATGGAAAGCGATAAAAATGCATTGAAACATAAAAACAAGGCTGAATTGGGCCTTAATCCTCATGCTTCAGCCTTGTTAAACATTCACAAATATTAATAATATTTTTTTCTAATTGTTTATCGTAAAAAATCTAACTTCTTCTATTTTTCTCTATTTATTTCTTCAAAAATTATGAAACATCAGAATCGTGAGCTCTCACTGATCAGAAGCATGTAGCCCCATTTTTATATTAATTTTTACTCCATGGGAACTCAAAACAGTCACTAAAACCCCCAATTTTCATGATTTCTTCAAAAACTGCACTTTGCAGGTTTTACATGTTTTAAGGAAAAATTACGATGTCATCAAAATTTTTGATTTTACTCTTTTACTTTAGAGATAATTCAGCATATGCAACCAAGATCAATCATCATCAACCATTTCCTTCAATTATCTTTCACCAAACAAAGAAAAAGAGCACTTACTCATAGAATCCCATGTGTTTAAGGTGCATATCCCGAGATTGAGAGGCTGCTGATGCTTTTCTCTTGCCGTTGATATGCTCTCCAGCCCCGATCTATGTCCTCTACCACTCCATCAGCATCATTTGCTTCAAAATCGTCATCACCCCCACCCCTCCTCTCTTTCATTGATGCATATGAACAACCCACAAGGAGGAGAGAGGAGAGAGAAAGACTAAAAACCGACATTTTTAATTCTTCACCATATTCTTCAAGATTACATCCATCTTGTTCCTCTTTGAATGTAGATCAACAATCCCTCTTCCTCTTTCTACATGACCAAGCCATGAAAATGCACAATTTGTGGAATTTAGGGGGTGAAAAAAAAAAGCGCCTCCCCCTCCTGTCGCATGAAAAATTGAGTTTTTCTCTTTTTAATAAGAGCTTAATCTCTTAAAAATAAAAAAAACCGTTTCCTCCTTTTGGTTTCACACTGCCATGAAGTGGATTTTTAATTGGTTTTCGGGGCCCAAACGAACTCGGAATTGAAATATGTCTGGCCAACTGGCTTCGTAACATCGAACTCCATCATGTTGGCCTTCCCCGCATACTTTCTGTCACCCGGATCTAGTAGTTGCTTTATAACGCCAAACCTTGCGAGGATTCAATGAGGGTTCAAATGACCTTCGATTGACGAACCGAGACTTGCGTTATATTCCTGACATCGAAATGCATGCATGAAAACTCTAGCTTTGACCATCCGCCACTGTTCGATTTTTCATGAAAATTGGCTCTTTAACACCTCTTGGGCACTTTTCGGCTCCAAAAATGGGCTCCAATGCTTCAAGAACAGGTCCAAATCGGTCCTAAAATCTAGCTCTTATATTTTTGACTAGAAACAAGCTTGACATTGGCTCTCTAGCACTAGCCGGACCTCTAAGACTCACAAGACACTCCCCATGACCTCGGGGCTAAGAGCGTCTAAGGGACATGCTATACTAAACTCTAATATCGATCTTGCGTTTGTAATAGGACACAGTCCAATGTTTGCCCTTCCCTACTCCTCAGAGGGAGATCCCATACACATTGGTATAATATACCACATATCACATACATAGGAGGTAACCTCTCGGCTGAAACACCGTGGCCCCACTACAACTCTTCTATATATTGAGGATTGATCCCTTGATGCGTTGCTCGAACATAAAGAACAAACGTACAAGCTCCACTCTTTTGTATATTGAACGATCTAGGAGTTGATATTTCCTCACTAGACTTACCCCAAGGAACCGCTTATCTATCCTATAGCCTAAGAATCCTCACACACTCCACATTGGTCATTTATTTTGTCAATCAAGTGCTATGCATCCAGGTTTTGTACCATGTGGTATGCAAAATGCATAAGTGTATGACCATTATATAAAACCATTTTATGATTAAAAATCAGCCATGTGGTGTGCAAAGATAATTCTTTAATGATTTTCGATCTACTCGTTGTTGCTGCGTTGCTAGAGGTTAGCACCGAGTTTCCTCGTGCTACTAGTCTCCTTAAACTAAAAATATTATCAATCTATATGCTCTGCATAAACCAAATAAATTAGAATTTTATGTATTTCGAGTAATTTCTCACTCTCACAATCCCTCTTTCCCCTAACCGTTTAGGTTTTGCAACGTTGTATAAGTGTTGGGTTCACTTTGTATCATTTTTCATATGAAAAGTGATAAAAACGCATTGAAACATAAAAATAAGACTAAACTGGGCTTTAATCCTCATACCTCAGCCTTGTTAAACATTCACAAACATTAATGGTATTTTTTTCTAATTATTTATTGAAAAAAGCCTAAAATTTTTCATTTTTCTCTATTAAATTATATTTATTTCTTTTAAAATTATGAAAATTTAGAATTGTGAGCTCTCATTGATCAAAAGCACTCATTTCCATTTTATATTTATTTTTACTTCATGGAAACTCAAAACACTCACTAAAACCCCAAATTTCCACGATTTATTTAAAAATAGCACTTTGTAGGTTTTACGTGTTTTAAGGAAAAATTACTATGTTATCAATATTTCTCATTTTTTTTCTTTCATTTTAGAGATAATTCAACGTATGCAACCAAGATCAATCATTTCCTTCAATTATCTTTCATCAAACAAATAAAAAAACACTTACTCATAGAAACCCACGCCTTCAAGGCGCGTATCCCGAGATTGAGAGGCTGCTGACGCTTCCCTCTTGCCACTGATGCGCTCTCCAGCCGTGATCTATGTCCTCTACCACTCCATCAGCATCATTTTCTTCAAAATTGTCATCACCTCCCATTCCCTTCTCTCTTTCATTAATGCATATGAACAACCCACAAGGAGGAGAGAGGAGAGAGAAATACTAAAAACCAAAAATTTCAATTCTTCACCATATTCTGCAAGATTACACCCATCTTGTTCCTCTTTGAATGTAGATCATCAATCCCTCTTCCTCTCTCTACATGACAACAACTGAGCCATGAAAAGGCACGATTTGTGGAACTTAGGGGGTGCAAAAAAAATTGTGCCTCCCCTCTTGTTGTATGAAAAATTGAGTTTTTCTCTTTTTAATAAGAGCTTAAGCTCTTAAACATTAAAAAAACCATTTCCTCCTTTTGGTTTCACAATGTTGTGAAGTGGATTTTTTGGTTTTCGGAGCCCAAACGAACTCGGAATTGAAATTCATTTGGCTAGGTGGCTTCATAATATCAAACTCCATTATATTGGCCTTCCCTGCACACTTTGCGGCACCCAGATTTAGTAGCAGATTTATAATGACAAACTTTGCAGGGATTAAATGAGGGGTCAAACGACCTCCGATCGACAAACCGAGACTTGCATTAGATTCTTGACGTCAAAATGCATCTAGGAAAACTCCAGCTCGGCCATCAGCCACTGTTTGATTTTTCATGAAAATTGGCTCTTTAATGCCTCTCGGGCACTTTTCGGCTCCAAAAATGGGCTCCAATGCTTCAAGAATGGGTCCAACTCAGGTCCTAAAATCTAGCTCTCAAATTTCATATTTGACTTTGTAGCACCCAAGAACAAGTAAGCTAATGATCAAGTATCCTCATAGAAAGCCATGGCTAGATGTTGTAGTTTACAAGGACTATAGGCCACATATTGTGAGAAGTTGAGCGAAGACCAAATGGATTCATGTTATCCATAGCAAGATCGAGCTGAAGATTCCTTGGCTCTCATAAAAAGCTTGGAAAAGTGGAGTCAATGTAGCTCCATGCATGTGAATCTGCTAATATTCGTTGGACTTCATCTATGGATCTATTCTACACATGCCACGTTGTCAATCTTGCCTTGCTTGATATATGAAATATGTGACCTATATACACTATAAGTGAAAAGTGTCAGAGAACCTTCTAAGGTATGGTTTGTCCTTGCAAGTCATGTTGATACTTGTGAGCACTACACTTTGGACATGCCTCCATAGTCCCATAGTCTCCTTGAAACATCACATAATCATTGACACATGCATGGATGATGTTGTAGTCCATGCCAAGCTTTTGTAACACCAATCATGCATCATCACGAGACTCAGGCATTGTGTTTTCAGGTGGTAATATGTGATATTTTAGCAACCTAAAAAAAAACCAAGTATCTTTGAAGAACATAAAAAGTGCTTTTTATAATGGAGTCAAAATCAAAGGAGTGTAGAACGTACTTGAACAACTCGGTCACACTCACATTGCTCCACTCGTACTTTGCTTGCATACTTAGAAGTGCAAGTAGTGTCTTTAAGTGAGATACTCAGCACCCATCATACAATGGTATGGACACTGCCCCTCTCAGTGGATCAGATGACTCAGCATCCATGGGTAGTAATGCATTGATCATTGCCTTTATCTCAGGATCCAAGATTGGTGAAAGGCCCAAAAGGTCCATTGTCTCCTCTGGTATCCAAGGTGTAGTCTATGACATATCCTCCAATGGGTTTATTAGCTTAGGCACTCCATCCATCACACACCCATGAACTCTTCTGACACGCCATGATAGGTGCATTTCTTGGGATGGAGTATTACCTCTTTGTCGACATTTCTAGGACACATCTAATATTATTGTATATGATATTTAATTACTTTGCAAATGTAAAGCATGATTAAAATACACTTTTTCTTATCGTTCGCTCAAAGTATGAGATTGTCTGAACAATGATCTCCAATTGAAACTTGTCAAAGCGTTGCACATGGTCTATAGACAAGTGATGCTTTCATCTGATTGTTGTCAGCTTACATAGAGTGCAAGGATATGGGACCTACTGATTAAGATGCGCCTCACAATCTTGGATGTCATGACCATTATCATCGTTCATTTGGTCTATGTTACAACAAACAATATGTTTTTGTTTTCCTCATTGATGATCTTCCTACATTTTAGTCTCTACTTATCTTTCTCACTCTTTATTCTTATATTTTCTTACATTCCTTTTCTCTCTCCACCCCTCTTTCTCTCTCTCTTTCCCTTTCTTTGTTTTCCTCCCTTAATCTCTCTTTGTCCATTCCTTTTCTCTCCCCCTCTCTTTATCTTTATCTATCCCCCTCTCTATTTCTCTCCCCAACCCTCCCCTCTCTCTCTCTCTCTCTCTTTTCTCTTTTCCTTTCTTTGTTTGTCTCCCTTTATCTCTCCTTGTTTATCTCTCCCCCCCTCTCATTGTTTCTCTCTCTCCCCATCTCTATAATTCTCTCCATTCCTTTTCTCTCCCCCTCTCTTTACCTTATCTATTTTTATATATCCCCCTCTCTACTTCTCTTCCCACCTCTCTTTCTCTCTCTTTGTTCATTCCTTTTCTCTCCCCCTCTCTATTTCTCTCTCCGCCCCTCTTTCTCTGTAATGAAGCAAATTAGCCACATTAGTTCACTTACCTTTACCAAAATAAATCGTCTAAATACCTTAGCCATGATGGTACTAGGACTTACTATAAAAATGCAAGAAATGTTAATGTAAGAAGCTTTTTGACACTTACACTATTTTCTTAGAGATTTCTTATTCATCACCATCTTGGGGTGAGTACCAAGCTTTGTTTTCTTGTATCTTGATTTCAGCTTCCATGGCTACGTTGTGCTACATATAATGGAAGATGTCTATGACATGTCCATGATTGAAGCATTTCATGTTATTTTTTGTTATTTTGTTAGTTTAGTTTATTAGTTTTTTTTTGTTGATTTTCATGGTAGAATATACCTTCTTTACATTGGTATTAGAGCTCTTTATATAATGAAGCAAATTAGCCACATTAGTTCACTTACCTTTACCAAAATAAACCATGTAAATACCTTATCCATTATGGTACTAGGGTTTACTACAAAAAGGCAAGAAGTGCTAATGTAGGGAGCTTTTTGACACTTACACTATTTTCATATAGATTTCTTGTTCATCACCATCTTGGGGTGAGTATCAAGCTTTGTTTTCTTGTATCTTGATTTCAGCCTCTATGGCTACGTTGTGCTATGGTATGCTGGAAGATATATATGGCATGTCCATGATTGAAGGATTTTATGTTATTTCTTATTATTTTCTTAGTTTAGTTCATTAGTTTTTTTTGTTGATTTTCATGGTAGAATAGACCTTATTTACATTGGTATCAAAGCTTAGTTTAGATCATCCTGTGAGAAGTCATTTTCATACATTAGATTTAGTTGTAGTGACTAGGGAGTGAAAACTGCAATTCAAATTTAGTCACAGGAGTTAATTCCTTCATAACCGTGGTCACACATGGAGATTTGTCACAAATTGTGACCAAGATGGAGGTTCTTGGCATGAACGAGTGGATAGTGGCAGACTCCAACTAATTTTCGCAGGATGTGACAAAATTTTAACCAAAATTTAGGGCAAGGTGGACAAAATCAAGGCTACAGTCTTTAATGGAGACCAAACTTGAGTTACTTTTTTTGAAAGAGAGGGTTTATTCTCTCTCTTCAAGCTTTCTTTCATGGATTCCACGGAAAATTTCTATTCCTACCTTGATTCTATGGCTTCTATCATGTAAAGCCATTCCATGACAAGCTTCTTCATCTACTAAGCTCACCTATAAGCACCATTTATGGTGGTTTTGCTTCAACCATGTTGCTTGTTGTAGAGTTTTCAAGGGCATCAGACCATCACAAGGACTGGTGTCCACAGGGAGATAGTTTCAGATGTTGATAAAGGACAGTGGATCTTCTGAGGTGCAAAAAGACAATTTCAGATGTTGATGGAGGGCCGAACCATGGGGCTATAGAAAACAGCCACAAGATGCAGAGTGCTCTCTTTCTGTATATTGTAGTGGTCGGTCATCCTCGAGCTGCTTGCCAGCCACTTGCCCGGAGGGATTCCCTTCTTATCCTGGATCATGGCCTTGACGTTGTCAATGGTGTCAGAGTTCTCCACCTCCAGAGTGACGGTCTTCCCAGTCAAGGTCTTGACGAAGATCTGCATCCATGTCTTGTTGTTTGAATGATTGAATGGATGGGATCGATGAGAGAACCTGCCTCTTAGCACTTGACAGAGAAAACACGAAACGTCTAAACAAAACAACGCAGGCAGGAGAAACTAACATTGACGAGTTTATGATGGGGTCAATTAACTTTTTGCAGGAGCAAATGAACCATTTCACTGTCGGATGCAACAGAGAGATTTGGACTGACGATCCATCATCTGACCGACCCATCCTTTTAATTTTAGGAGCCTGGCTGTGTTTCTTACCAATGGAAGGCATAAAAGTGCAGCATACAGAGATATTTGGACTGACAATCCATCCTCTGACGACTTGACTTGCGTCTCTGCTCACCAAAATCTTCCATATTTCCTGTCTTTGCTCACGAAACGTCTTCCATATCCCCCGAAGCAGGAAGTACCTCTGTGTATCAATAAACCTGCATGGTCCATCATCAAGACTCCTTGCTTCATAGGAAATCCCTGCTTGTCACAATCCCCATGATCTTGAATACATAGCTTTTGAACTCCTCACCAAGAGCATCACCATTCATCTCATGGGGCAAGCCACTTGCCATAGAAGGCACTCTGTTTTTGCTCAACTTCTTTTGAATTGTTTCATTCATAGCTGGATAGATTTTTGAACTAGATGGATAGTAGGTAGGCTTGTAAATTGTGAAGAGTTTCACCTTCATAAAAGAGTGGAACAAGAATGTCAATTCAACAAACCCTCAACCAACATTCACATTTAGATAGCACACATTCATCTACAGCAGTCAAAGAGATATAGAGAAGAAGTTGCTGAAGATGGAGTGGTGAAGTAGAGAGGTCAAGGTTGTTGAAGAAGTTGATGCACAAATTCATCTACAGTAGTTAGAGAGATAGAGAAGAAGTTGCTGAAGATGTAGTGGTGAAGTAGGAGAAGTCAAGGCCATTGAAGAAGTTGTTGAAGAACAAGAGGTGATGTAGGATGGATCACGAGGCATTAGTCCCATCTTATCCACGATCATCTTGTTGCCATAAGTTGTACGGGATGATGTGGCTATTGAGTCTTGCAATCGGATGCCTATTCTGAAAGTCTGTGCACTTTGAGCTGCATGAACCTTGATGCATTAATCAAATACTCAATCTGGATGACCAGAGAATCACATTGATTTTTAACCTAAAGTTTGTTGCCAGAAGCAAAGTATTGTTCACTAAATTCATTCATCAAGTCAAGTATGGAACAATCTGCAGACTAGAAGATGAATCGTATGTAACCATCAGAAAGATGCTGCAGGTTCTTGGTGATGTAACATGCTCTGTGGTTCCATTGACCTTTGCTCAGTATTGCGGTCCTGAAATGCAGAAGTGCTGCAGCTAATGGGTGAGCTCATGCCACAATAGCATATGAGTGCACAATTGGATTGTACGAGAGCTGATTGTAATGTTACAATAGCATATGAGTGCACAAGTGGATTGTACAAAAATATTTGGGCCCCTCAGATTGTATAGTCTGGCAACTTCATTAGGATTTGTGATAACAATCGCATGAACCATTTCTTGAAGCAGCTCCTCATCCTCAGTTGTGTTAGTGGAATGACCAACAAACTGTAGTGGGTGAACAGAGACTTGAAAGATGGTTGGATCAGGTTTATCTTCCCAAATTTTCTAGCAAAGGTTCAATTGAGTGGAAGCGAGCTTAATTCATGAAAGATCCTAAGTTTGGTCAAGCTTATTCTTCTCAACAAATGGAGCATGCTTTCTACCATTGTTAGGGAGGTAGAAGACAAGGAGATGTGGCTATTGATCAATGTAGTAAACACTGTTAAAAGGTAGCAAAATAGATTGGGGATAGCTCCATAATCCTTGAAATTGTTGCTTGAGGCTTCCAGGGCTCTATAATCTCCATTGTTAGCTCTATTTTGAGCTCCAAAGGCTTAATAAGGTAGTTGCAACTTCTAGAATCAAATAGAACAGATATGAAGACTTTTGACTAGTTTTATGGGCCAAATGGAGAGAACTCATCCTAGTACTTGATGGGGGAATCGAGCCAACAGGCCTCTTCACCATTCCTAACAATCCTTTGTACTTAATTACTTTTGGTGAATTTATTAATCCATCTAGGGTTTTTATCCATCCAAAATTGTAGTCTTTTGGAAGAACATTGGAATTAGCTTAGAAGAATTCCATGAGAGCTAGACAATGCAACTTGCACAGCACTATCCCAGGTCTCTAGAATTGGTGAATAATACACCTGCATCCTCTGAGAAATATGAATTTACTCAGACTCTTACTAATTTTAAAAAAAGTGTGATTAGGAGCTCTACTCAATGCACATGATCATTAGCTCCACACTCAATGCATTTTGTGTTGATTATGCAGGCTCAACGACAGTTTCGTCAGCAGTTTTAAGCAACAATTGTGTTTTTAGGCTTCGGCAACAGTTTCGTTTTCAAAAAACCATTATGATTCCAACTTATGCTTGCTTCAATGCTTAGTAAGCTAGAAGAAATAGTGGAGATAGAAAAGCCTATGAATGCTTCCAGTGTAAGGTAGTGGTACGAGAAGACACATTTGGTCAATCATGATAAGCACAAATTGCTGCTCAATCAAGAGGAAATGCTTTTGATCACTTATGTAATGTGCTTGATGAATCACTATTGCAAGTATTGGAAGGTCTATAGTCTGAGACTGTTTTGTTAGAGGCACTTAACAAATATGCAAAAGACCTAGATAAACTAGAAAATCTGATTGTTTGTAGCCTTCATTTATCAACCCCAGCAACCCTATATTTGAGCTAGCTCAAGATGTCTTACCTTGATCACATGCTAATTAATATGGCCATTACCGCTAAAAATGAGCAAATCGACAAAGAAAAAGACATCAGCACATTGGATAGCACAAATTCTAGTAGGCATAATTGAGAAATTGAAGCTCATTTAACCTACAGAAGGAAAATGGGATTCACTCAGTTCAACCTCCTGATGCTTCATCAGCTCTTCAGATGATGGAAAAGATAGAGTGACAAGAGATGCTTGTTGGCAAGAGGGTCAACTTTACTATCTGAGAGAGATGTCATGATCATGCTAAACAATCTCCATACCAGGAAATTAATGTAACAACACAAATCAGTCCTCCCAAAAGTACTCCTAATTGATGCATGGTATTACGATTCTCAGTTCTGCAGGAGCAACTGTTAATTAGATCATTGGCATCCAAGATAATGGAATAAATATGTGAATTAGCTGATAGAAACTTAGATCATACAGGGCTTCCACAAGAGATAAACAAGGTAGATCCTTATGATGTGCAGACAATAAAGCTTCTGGTTAGTTCAGATAGATCTTTTCCTGAGAATGGTCTTCTTATTAAGTGGAAAAAAGGAGTCTACACAAATTTATGTTCTTACAATGGGAAGGAAATATTATCGCAAGCATGTAGATGTTTGAATGCATTCAGTTAGACATTGGTGATGTTTTGGCATATCCAAATCTGTGTGGAACTGAATTAAGTAGATTGATCTTCTAGTGATTAATAATATTGATCTAGCAGATGCAAACCCTGGGCTAGGTTAGACATTAACTTGTTTCAACATTACAACAACTATACCTTGCTGTACATTGGATTTTTTTTCTGCAAGACTCTAACATTACAACCATAGATCACTAAATCATTACATTAGTTAAACCTGTGTTGTAAAATGGGCCTTTTTGCTCTTCCACTAGACAAAGGGGTACCAAGGAAAGCACGAGGAAGGTTTGTTGGAAATCAATAGTATTATGTGGCAATGGGTGAAGATGGGACAGTTTGTATGTTGGAAACACTTATAACATCTATATGATGTTAAAATCAGTTTGCAGAAGATTTTTCCATCCATCAACAAGAGTGCTATTGTATGCAGATTTGATCGTTGCAAATCCATATGCAAACTGAATTTTGGAAAATAGGCAAATCTAAGAGGAGGATTATTCAAATGAATATTTGATAGAGAATACAAGGCTTGCTAATCAATTGAGTACACTACTTTGCTGAATATCTACTTAGTCACAATTGGTTGATGAATCTGGAAGAGATTATTTTCCCTACTTGGCTACTTGCAATTGAAAATGAACAACAATGAATCACCATTTTTCAACACACTTGGAGCAGCTATGCATGAACAAGTACACTATGCAGACAAACAACATGCTTATCATGAAGATGATGAAGGATACACAAGGTATGGACATTGATCTCATGATTAAACAACATTATGAACCATAATCTTCTTGTCATGGATATTATGGACAACAGTATGACTATGATCCGCAATTGTATTATGAGCATGAGTACAATGAGCATTGGTATGACCACCAACAAGTATATGATATTGATGAGAACTCTATTGAGTTGCAACATACAAATAATGATCATCATATTTTTGGATAGCAACAACATGTCAATCATTATGTTTATGGTCAGCCTCAAAAGCAAGGACACCCTTGTAGACATTTTGGACACTTCCATGAATGAGAATCATGTGGGAAGGCCACAAGGATTTGAGAAACTCTTTTGATATACATACAAATGGACAGTCATACATGAATGGGCAGCAAAATGTATATGAGCAACATGTATATGATCATGATCTTGGATATGAGCAACATTATGCTAGTGAACATGGCCAGCATGTTGATCAGTACTTCTATGATGATCAACCACCCCATAGTCAATATTAGGACGATAATCAACTGTGTCATGGAAATCAGGATTATGTTAGTAAAAATGAATGTTGTCATGACTATGGAAAACCATTTTATCATGAGAAGTATGATAGCCATAGTGGCCAGCATTATGTTATTCGAGGAAAACTCTTAACCAATGATGATATTAAAGGATTACATGCACAAGGCTTATGTTATAGTTGTGTTGAACCAATATCTTCTAATCATAAAGATATATGCAGGAAAAGGAATGCTAAAGTGATGCTGGTTATAGAGTTTTTAGAAAATGAAGAAGAAGCTAAAGATGCTAAAGAGGAAGTGGATCCTAAAGTCAAAGATGGAGAGACTTATAAATCCTTTGAAGTCGATCATGATGCCTATCAGGTTTCTAATCTATATCATGCTAATGACCAATGAATGCAATAATTGAAGAGGGACATGTAAAGGAGCTTAATGAAGCCATACACCAATCTATGGTTTCAAATGACAGGTTCTCAATTGATGACCTTATCTTCCCATTTGATCTGGGGGATCGTGAGGATGCTTCCCTATTTCCACTTGACCCGGAAAGGAAATGATGGGATTTTTCTATAGAGGGAACCTATGGTTGTGATGACTATTTTGATGGCTATCCATTTGACCCTAGAGGCATATTGGACTTCAGTGACTTTCATTATTGATGGGTTGTAACTAACACTTGCAATACTGATTCCTCAGTATATTTAATCATCCTCTCTAGGGCTTCATGGCTGCTTCAAAAATAGTGGGATTATTGCAGTTGTAGGAGGACAGGAGACAACTTGTTGTGTGAATTTTCTATAATGAATTAAATTGCCTTAAAAAGATCAAAAAGTGGTTTTGATTGTGGGAGCTAATGCCTTAGGTTGTGTACTTCATTTTTATACCTCAAACACTCATTTTGGACACTTTAGTCAAAAGTTATGGCAGTTTTACGAATTCAGCCCTGTTTGGACAACAAGCAGTCATTTCACTATTTCAGGTTCATTATGAGATTTCTTCATGGAAAGTGCTTCCACATTCTTCTGGATCTTCATTGACATGATTTGCTTCATTATTACTTGTCTATCACCCAATTATCTTCAGTTTTGAGGGGAAAACCATCTTTGGGAAGGGATGGTTTGTAATGAAGCAAATTAGCCACATTAGTTCACTTACCTTTACCAAAATAAGCCATGTAAATACCTTAGCCATGATGGCACTAGGGTTCACTATAAAAAGGCAAGAAGTGCTAATGTAGGGAGATTTTTGACACTTACACTATTTTCTTAGAGATTTCTTATTCATCAACATCATGGGGTGAGTACCAAGATTTGTTTTCTTGTATCTTGATTTCAGCTTCCATGGCTACGTTGTGCTATGGTATAATGGAAGATGTCTATGGCATGTCCATGATTGAAGCATTTCATGTTATTTGCTGTTATTTTCTTAGTTCAATTCATGAGTTTTTTTGTTGATTTTCATGGTAGAATAGACCTTCTTTACATTCTCTCTCTCTTTCCCTTCCTTTGTTTGTCTCCCTTCATCTTTCTTTATTTCTCTCTCCCCCCTCTGTCTCATTGTTTCTCTCTCTCCCTCTATCTCTAAACTTCACTCTATTCCTTTTATCTCCTTCTCTCTTTATCTTTATCCATCTTTATCTATCCCCCTCTATTTCTCTCTCTTTGTTTGCCTCCCTTCATCTTCCATTTTTTATTTTTCTCATTCTCTCTCTTCCTTTCCCTCCCTTCTTCTCTCTATTTCTCTCTCATTCTCTCCCCACTCTCACTCAACACATCTCATTACAATCAAAATCAAATATAGAAAATAAAAACATTTTAAAAAAAGAATATTGAAAGACTCTCTTTCCCTACCTCTCTTTATCTCTCTTTTCACCCTCTCCCTTTATTTTTCTCTCTTTCCCTTCTTTGTCATTCTCTCATTGTTTCCCTATTTCTCTCTTCCTCTTTCTCACTCTCTATTTTTTTTCTCTCTCTTTATGTCACTTTTCTCCCTCTCCCCCCCTCTCTCTCTCTCTTTCTCTTCCCCCTCTCTTTCCCTTTCTTTATTTCCTCTCTTTGTTTCTCTCCCTCCTTTCTCCCTCATTGTTTCTCTCACTCATCCTCCTCTCTCCCTCCCTTCATATCTCATTTCTCTCTTCCTCTTCCTCTTTCTTTTCTTTCTCCCATTTCTCTCCCTCTTTCTCTCTTCTCTCCCTTCCTTCTTCTCCCCCCTCCCTCTCTCCCTCTCTTTCAATGCATTTCATTACAAAGAAAAAAGAAAAGAAGAAGAAGAAAACATAAAAACAAAGCAAGAAGAGGCAATGTACCTACCTCAAAGGCACAACGATGAAATATTTTGTGCCTCCTCTTCATGGCTTCCCTTCTTTCTCCCTTGAACACTTCTCCCTCTTCTTCATATATGGTGGCAGTGGCGGTGATGATAGGGGTGTTGAGAATTAGGAAATCACACCAAGTGTAGCCCCTTTGTATGGAGCAGTTGGACTAAGGATATGTAGGCTTGTTCAATCCCATAAGCACAGTGGTGGAAAGTGCTACCTATCATGAAGCTATAAAGCATTGTACTTGCCTATCATTTGAATGCAATGTCATAGTGCTTTTTTCCTTTCACTCAAGTATATTTGTCATTGTCTATAGACACAAGATTTTCTTTATGAGTCCAAGCTTGAATCTTGGAACCTAATTCACTTGTGTAACAAGTCATTTGTAATGCCTATATCTTCATGAGTCTTGTCTACATATTTCATATGCCATAGACATGCTCTAGATCTATGCATCTCAACATGGTATCAGAGCCATGGTGAGCATGCCTCAGCTCCCTTCTCTTCTATTCCAACTCCTCTTCATCATTTCTCAGCTCAAGTCTAGCTAATGAGCTCATTTTTCACCTCCATCTCCACTTTATCTTCTTGTCTGCCATAACTAGACTGGAACTGCAACACTTTGAGCTCTGATATGTTTCTCCATAGGCCAAATATTTCAGTGCTTTCTTCTAGAAAAGCGTTTCTTAACTCCCAAGTCTTCTCTGTACCACTTCGGAGCTCAACATTGCATTGCTATAGCCGAACATTGCAAAAAAGTGACCTCGTTGCTCATTTTGTGCCTATGAATAGTCATACAACCTGATCTCCCTGTGGGCAAACACGATCAATCCTACTACCATAGGGCATTTCAAGCCTTGGGTCTAAGCCCCACTGCTACAATATGCAAAAAACAAGTAAGACAGAAACCTTAATCTCAGTCTACCATAGCCATTTCACTTCAAGCTCATCTTTCACTTCACTTTTACACTTTTCTCAGCTAAAGTGTCCTACTGCCACTCAAATTCACTGTTTTACTCAGTTTCGAGCAAAAATTTGGCCATCAAATCAGCAAGGAGGGGAATATTAAAGAAATAACAAGAAGATTTAAGCACAACAAGCATAGTGTCTATTAACACTCATCCAGTGACTCTTGCCACTTGTGTCCTTTGACACAATCAACCCATTTACTAATCTAATTTGAGAATTTTGGTGCTGATTTGCTACTATTCTATCCACTCTAGCATGGATAAAGACTCCCCAACATATCATTTCAAAGGAGTCGGGTTTCATACTTGGCAGACTTGCATAAAGCTTATCTTGATGAAGAAGGGTTTATGGGCTATTACTAATGGACAAGAGAAGAAGCCCCAATGTACTATCCTTACAGAAATTTGGCAAAAGAATGATAACAAGGCTCAAGTCATCATAAAGCTTGAGTTAGATGACAACTATATCCACCATGTGAATGCCTATGACTCGTCCCATGACACTTGGGATAGATTGGACACATTGTTTGGTGCCCAGTCAAAGTCCTCAAAGTATGGTCTATTAATTGAAAATTTTAAATTGGACATGAATCCTAATACATCCCTAGCATCTCATCTTAACTACATGGAAAGTCATCTAGCCCAACTTTTTGCAGGAATAAATCTGAAAATGGATGAAGATATATGTATTGGTGTCTTGTTAAAAAGTTTACCTCCAGATCTCCTCCAGATTATGATAATGTTTCAACTACTTTAATTAATATGCCAAACCCTAAATTGGTTGACATTAAGGCCTCCTTGTTAGAAAGAAGATTAAAGGTAAAGAAAAAACTGCAAAAGATGAAGAATTGTTGTATGCTCGTAATAGGAACAAAGGCAAAAAGGACCAGCTAATTTTTGACTTTTGCAAAAGGATCCGATATACTGAGAAGTTCTGTCATACCAGGAAAAGGTCTTAGAAGGCCTATCTTGCAGATGTGAAGGAAGAAGAAGACCATGGAGCAAAAGAAGAAGAAGAAGAAGACCATCAAGAGCAAAAGGACAAGCCTCACCAGTCCTTCTATTCCTAGTTTTTTGATAGAATTTTTTGAAGCCTTGTATAACCTTGCCCTAATGCTTCTATCATAAGCTTTGTAAACTCCTCATGTAACTTGTCACTATAGCCTCTGTACACTTTGTGAAGCCCTTATTACAGCCTTTGGATGTCTACCATGTTTTTGGTACCCACACTTAGCTTTTTTTGTGACAACCTTTGGATGATTACTGTGTTTGTGGTGTGCCCACACTTTGTAAGTGGTTGCTCACTAAAGCCTATATACACTTTGTGCCTTTCTAGTTGTGATTGAGGAGGGGTGTTGAGAATTAAGCAATCACACCTAGTGTAGCCCCTTTGTATGGAGTAGTTGGACTAAGGATACACAAGCTTGTTCAATCACATAAGCATAGTGATGGAAAGTGCTCCCTATCCTAAAGCTATAAAGCATTGTACTTGCCTATCATTTGAATACAATGTCATAATACTTTTGTCTTTTCACTCAAGTGTCCTTGTCATTATCTACATACACAAGATTGTCTTTATGAGTGTAAGCTTCAATATTAAAATCTAATTTACTTGTGTAACAAGTCATTTGTAATGTCTATGTCTTCATGAGTCTTGTCTACATATTTCATCTGCCATAGCCATGCTCTAGATCCATGCATCTCAAAAAGGGGTGATGAGCTCTCTCTCTCTCTCTCTCTCTCTCTCTCTCTCAAAGTGGTGAGCTCTCTCACTTTTTCTTTTGCTCTCTCTTGTAAATGTTTTTTGGCAAATGCCACACTCAACTTTTTGGCGTTTTCTTTTTCTTAGAGTGGCATTGCTATTTGCATTGCTATCAACATCGCTAAGTGTCACTAACAATGTTACTAAAAGCTCGCTAGAGATAAACATTGGTGTGTTGTCATGGATGAGGAATACATAGAATTGGCTAAAAATGACACATGGGATTTGGTTAGTCTTTGCCTGAAGGAAAATTGGTTGTAAATGGATCTACAAAGTGAAATGCAAGGCAGATGGTTCATTTGGAAAGGTATAAAACCCGACTAGTTGCAAAGGGATATGCATAGAAATATGGCTTGGACTATGAGGAGACTTTCAACATGGTTGCAAAGATGGCAACCGTAAGAAAAGTCATTGCATTAGCAAATTCAAAGGGATGGAAGCTTTGACAAATGGATGTAAAGAATACATTTCTCATGAATGATGATTTGATTGAGGAGGTGTATATGGAATAGCCTAAGGGTTATGTACACCCTAACTACCCGAAGCATGTATGTAGGCTGAAAAAGGCCTTGTATGGACTAAAACAAGCACTAAGAGCATGGAATTCTTGCATTAGTATGTATTTATAGCAACTTGGTTTTTAGATGGGTCATGCAGACCATAGTTTGTTTACAAAGAAGACAGATAATGGCTATGTTTTCTTGGTGATTTATGTGGATGATTTGAACATTACTAGAGATGATGACCATGGGATTATTGAAATTAAAGCTATATTACATGCTCTGTTTAAAGTGAAGAATTTAGAAGAGCTGAAATATTTCCTTGGGATTGAGGTTGTGTCTACATCTCAAGGTATATGGATGGTACAAAAACAATATGCTCATGATATGTTGCTAAAATATAGGATGATGGAGTGTAAGCCCATGGAAACACCATTGGATCAGAATGTGAAACTTACAGTTGATGTTTAAAGTGAAATAGAGAATGCTACTATATATAAATAGATGGTATAAGAGGTAGCTTGATTTATCTCACACAATGGTGCTGATTAGCCAGTTCATGTAGAAGCCCTGTAAGCCACATTTGGATGCAATTAGAGGCTTATTAATGGACTCTAGGTTACTAATGGTGACAACCCTAACATTCACAATGGTGGATTGAAGAGTGGACGGCCAAAAGGTGGGTATTAGCACTACTCAAATTGTTCATCAAATGTTTATTCTAGATATAATACAAGATTCTCTATATTTTCCATGGGTAGTTCATGTGATGGATAGCTAAATGGATAGTATTTCTTGATTTGACTGTGTTGAGACAAAAAATGGGCCGTACATTGGCTTTAGGGCTCTAGTAGGGCCTCCGAAACTCACTCAAATAACCCCACGGCCTCATGGTCAAGAGCATATAGACACAATGAATCGAGTTATCTAAAGAATATGTTTGTAGATAACATATCTAGATCGTAGTCCAATGTATTGCCCTTCTTCCGGACTCCAAGAAATTAGAGTATCCAAACATAACAATATCTAGAACCTCGAAACAAAAACAAAGGGACCACCCCCTAACTTATTGCTGTGGCCCCACTACGGCTCTCTTACACCCTAGGGAGTAGCCCTAGGATACATTGTTTCAACACAAAGCACATACGTAACATAGCTCTCTCTTTAATGAAATGTTCCAGGATATTTTTTAAAAACCTCACCATATTAGTCCCTAAAGAAAATGATATTCTAAACCTGCAGCTTAGGGAACCTCACACTCAAAGTGGGCCAATTGCTAAAAAATAAGTGCTATGCATCTAGGAGATGATACTCTTGATACCACGTATGAAAATGCACATGCAAAGTGAATGCTATAGAGTGCACAAAGTAATTTGTGCTATTGCCCTTTCTTTAAAGACTTAAAATAAACGGATCATATATGTCAACATATGCAAAAAATAAACATTTTAATCATACTTAACTCCCACAATTCCTTTCTCCCTATCATTTATGATTTTGCATGCGGTGGTAGGTGTAAATAGTATTTTTATGTAGTTTTTCTTATATGGAAATCAATTAATATGCAACACAACATAAAGAATGGGAAAATGCTAAGGCTAAACCTCATGCCCTGGCCCCACCATACATTCATGGACATATTTATTATTTTTAATAAATTTTTCATGCGTAAAATCTATTTTTTTTCCTTTTTCTTAATCTTTCATGATTGATATTCTTATTTACTATTGGTTTTTTAATTTTTAGACATGTAAAGCTTATGTAAACCAAGAACCAACATTATATTCCATATGAACCCATATAAACACCAAAATAACAATGAAAACTAATAAAATCCTCAATTTTCTTAAAATCCCACGATTTTTGCATTGTCAATTTTCTCGATTTTTAAAAAAATTATATGAATAGTAAGAACCAACTGAGAATTTTAAATTTTCAAGCGATGAAAATCATTTTCAATCATTCTAAACCATTTCCCATAATATGCACAAAGAATTTGCCAAAAACATCAAAATCGAGCACTTACTTGATTAATTTCATACAAATCCACACACATTTCAAAGTCAAAAAGCCATTACTGCTCTTTTATGGATGCTAATGCATCTTGCATGGCCATTGATGCATTGTTAACCTTTGATTTACGCTCAATAACACTTCAACATTATTGCACATTGTTGTGAGGCTGCACGTCCACTACTGCGAACCTAAGGACAGAGTTTTTCGCCAAGATTTCACTACAACAAAAAGGCTCCATAGATGTGCTTGTAGACGCAATATTTGAATTGTGTTTAAAAATATTGGGCGCGTTTATTACCGCGTTTACTAGCGCATCTACAAGCACGCTTATAGTGAAACTACACGCGCATATAGATACGCCTATTGACGCGCTCCGTAAATATATAATCATATTTATAAAAAAATAGATATATTCATATTCTACGTCTATACAGGCGTATAACTGCGCGTCTAAAAAGGCGTGTACTTTGTAATTTTTTGACGATTATAGACGTGCATTTTTCTTGCAATTTAGACGCACGGATAGATGCGCAAAACAAAGGTATGAAAAAAAAACCAGAGAGCATATGGCTTTGCAAGCCACATGCTCTCTGGTTTTTTTTTCTCCCATCAAATTGTATGCTTAGAGAAAACATAGAAATATTATTATACTGAAAGCAAAAGAATGTGGAGAGCTAAAGTCCATATATTGATAATAACACATGATGAGCGTATTGTGCTGAAACATTTATACATATTTCGAAGATTTTTGTACTGAAAACAAAACAATGTAGAACACGAAATTTCATATATAAAGATGAAACGTTTTTACATGACGAGTTCTAGTGCTTGTGACCTCAAGCATGGTCATGGTCTCGCAAGCACTAGCTGAAAGTAAAACATATCAAAAATGAAAACTACAAGCCAAGGGGAGGCATGCATGCATGGGGCTGCTCTACATCTCCTCAGAAGAGGCATCATCATCGCTACTACCACCGCTGTCGGTGCCGGTGCCGATGCCGCCACCGCTACTGCTAGTCTCCCCTTCGCTATCCTCAACTGCATCAGGGTTCGCCTACACAAAGGATTAAGGTATATAAATACCATTACAAACAATAAATTAGAGTTACCTATACTTTTCATGTAAAAAATAAAGCATACCTCTTCTGGCTGTGGAATCCTCATGGCACGATTATATTGCTCCTCTGTGATCAGTCCCTCCTTGTAGAAATGCTGCCAAGTGGACGCCCGGTTATGACCTCGATGGTAGCCTACCTCTCTAGGAGTAGGCATCCTACCAACGATATGATACTACAAAACAATTTTAACATACAACGTATTAGAACACACTACATAATGAATTGAAACAAATTACAAAATTCAATTAAAAAAAAAATTAAATAATACTTACAAACTCAGCCTCCCATGACTCCCTGCCACCCGATCCATAATGCAACGATCCCATGGTTGCCATCTAGATATGTCGCGCCTCTGCATGCTGGTGACTTGTCCTTTTCTCTGCTGCTCTCTTCTTGGCCTCTTTCCACTCCCTGTGGTGGCAATTGGGTGGTTGGCAATATCCAGGGCGCCCCTGCTCTTGTCTCCGCAGTGACTCCTTGGCGCGCGTCATAATGTGAGACCTCTTGTTATGAAGCGCGTCTCTCACCTTTGACCGTCTCCAATCATCTGAGAATTGTGAATTCTCGGGATTAGGGTATCTTCTATGTACTGCTCGCAGCACCTCTTACCACAAATCACTTTTTTGGTGCTTGAAGGGAATCATACAATCTTTGTATGTGGCATGCACGACACTCCTCAAATGGGCTATCACTTCCCTCCCCTAAGGTTATGCAAGATACCACCAACATCTGTGACAGAGTAGTATATTTGAAGGTGTACCAAGGTTTGGTGTGCCAAGGTTTGGTGTTTGTGAGGCAGTGCTAGGCAAAGATGTGATAGGTGTCCTAGACATGATACTAAAAACCTCCTCTGCAGAGGGAGGGCGACCAAGATAACTGGTCATCTTTCCCCACTACAACAAGCAGCAGTTATAGACGCGCTTGGTACACGCGCATAGTCAGGTGTGTTTAACTGTGCATATATGAGCGCATCTATAAGCGCGTGTATATAGACACAATTCGTGCTCTATATACACACGCTTATAGATGCGCACACAAACGCGCACTAAAATTTTAAATTTTTTTGAAAAATATAGATGCAAATATAGACCGACACTAAATTTTTTTTTTTTTTGAAAAATACACTGTTTTGCGCGTCTATATTTGCGTCTAATTTACAGGTGAAATCGCATCTATGTGCACATGTATATGCGCATCTATAAGCGCGTGTATATGCGCATCTATAAGTGCATTTAACTGTGCGTATATAAGCGCCTGTATATAGACGCAATTCATGCTCTATATACACACACTTAAAGACGCGCACACAGATGCGCACTAAACTTTTAAAAATTTTTGAAAAATATTGATGGTGTGTCATTCTTTTCAAAGTAGTCCCGTCTTGCATTTCTTTTGGGTTTTTTTGACAGGCGCACGACACAAAGAGAGGAGAAAGGAAGAGGCAAAGAAGAAAGGATAAAGAGAGGAGGAAGCAAGAGGCAAAGAGAAAGGAGAGGGAGGAGGAGAAGGAGTTTGTAGCCCTGTCGCCGCCCATCACAACACCGATTCAAGGTGAGTCCTTCTTGTCTCACTCACTCACTCACTCACACTCTCTCTCTTCCTCTCCCTCCCTCCCTCCCTCCCTCCCTCCCTCTCTCTCTCTTTCTCTCTCTATCTTTGCTTTGAGTTGTATTTTGCTACCTTCTTAGCTTTTAGTATGTTTGTTGCGATGAGGAGAATAGCCAAAGAGCAAGGAGATGGAGGAGTAGAAGGAGTTTATAGTTGTGCCGCTGCCCATCACAACAAATATTCAAGGTGAGTCATTCTTCTCTTCTCTCTCTCTCTCTCTATCCCTCTCTCTCTCTCTCTCTGTGTATTTACTTTGAGTTGTAT
Source organism: Lygodium microphyllum (assembly GCF_053477565.2). Lineage (NCBI taxonomy): Eukaryota > Viridiplantae > Streptophyta > Polypodiopsida > Schizaeales > Lygodiaceae > Lygodium > Lygodium microphyllum. The sequence continues at coordinate 171,625,604 of NC_141140.1, forward strand.
TTTGGTTTCTTCTTAGCTTTGGGTGTGTTAGTTGTTGCTTGCTTTTCCTAGTTTTATTTTGTGCTTCACTGCTAATTCGCGTCTACAAGCACGTCTGATATACAAAGTAGACGCTCTCGTAGACGCGCAAGTGTTGAAGATCTATAAAACCTCCTAGGTTTTTTTGAGTTTTGTGGACCTAGCGCGTGTAAGAGCGCATCTGATCCACAGAGTAGACGCGCCTGTAGACGCGCTCGCATTAAACAACCACATCTCCTTTGAGGTTTCTTTTTCATACACTATTTTGCACGTCTATATTTGCGTCTAATTTACAGGTGAAATCGCATCTATGTGTGCATGTATATGCGTGTGTTTATGCGCATTTATATGTGCATCTATAAGTGCGTCTATAGGAGCATCTATATTCGGGTGTATATGCGTGTCTATATGTGTGTGTAGTTTTCACTATAAGCGCGCTTGTAGATGCGAAATTTTAGACGCGCTACTAGATGCGGTAATAAACGTGCCCGATATTTTTAAACACAATTCAAATATTGCATCTACAAGCACGTCTATGGAGGCTTTTTGTTGTAGTGCCCATGAATTGCTCCTTGTTCGGAAAACCTCCAAAAAAACTACTAACACCTCTAGAAAACTTCGCTAGTGTATTCATGCGTTCCAACTCAGGATCAGTGCTGGAAGATCTAGGATTCCACATCTACACAAGCAAAAATCCATTAGTACATTGTGCAGATGAAACATATTACATGCTGCGTCTATATCCACGTCTGTTAGCACGTCTATATACGTGTCTAAAAACACGTCTAGACTGTGTCATCTAGACGAGCCTACAGGCGCGCAAAGTCGGACTATATTTTGCAAACTGTTATAAAAACGTGCAAAAAACCTCCATAGATGATAGTCTAAAGCATGTAAAGAGAAAGAGAGAGAGAGAGACAAACAGACAAAGAGAAAGCAAAGAAGATTGAGAGAGAAGAAGAAGAACTCACCTTCTTTGCTTGTTCCGACGGGTGGCGGCTAGGTTGCAAGCTCCTTGTCCTCCTTCTCTCTTCCCTTAGTAGGTTGCTTGACTCTTCTTCTCTTCCTTGCTATTTGGCTCTTGTTCTTTACTCTCTGGCTCTTTCTTCAACCTGTCCTCTTTTTACTCTTATTTCCTTCCCTCATTGTCTTCATAAAGTGATAGATAGACATGATTAGTGATATCGAGCTCGAACTGCAGAAAACGCGCAAAAACGCAAGAAAGCACTGGTTTGAAAAGAAAGCCACAACTTTTTTAAAAATTTTAAATATTTGCGTGGTATATTTGTAAGTGCGTGTAATTGCGCGTCTATATGAGCAGATAAAACATATTACACGTGCTGATAGACGCACAATTACAATTAAACTTATTAAATGCTAGCTTATGGTTGTTTTTGGATCAACATGACTTTCCTAGTCTTTCAATATCAAAATTGCATCCCCCACTAATGGAACCCACAAATGGAATAACTCACTAATAGAAGAACTCCACAATCTCTGACCATTCAAGATTGGAAGGACACTTGGACACACGCCAATGATCATCCTCCACTCGGCATGAGTCGGTAACTAGTTTACTTCTTTTGTTTGTCTTTAAAGTACACTCCATTATGAGAACGATAAATAATATATTGTTTATGCCTTAGATTCTCTATATTTTTTCATCTCCCATATTGGACTGAACTCAAGATCAATCACCTGCTGGACCCTATGCATATATTCAAGAATGTTGTCTCTACATTATGGGATCACTTAATCGGGGCTCGTGATTCTGTCAATGTAAGGGAGGATTTATGTAGCATTGGACGTATGAGACGATCTTGGCCACGCATCGGACCCAGAGGAAAGATCGAGTTACCGCGTGTACCTTGGATGTTGTCGAAGACCAAAGAAAAGATGGTGAAGCAGCAGACATGTAGCTTTCGAACTCCCACAGGATATATGAGATGCCTCAAGGGAGCCTTCATAAAGAAAAAGAAAAGAGGTGTGGAGCAACTATCTGGTTTGAAGTCTCACGATTGGCACAAAATGATTCAGGTAAGGATTTTCATAGCCATAAATATATTAATTAGTGGAGTAACTATATAAACTAATTAACAATGTATGAATATTTACATACAGTTCATCCTTCCTATTAGCATATCCCATTGTGTTTCGAAAGATGTGCGTGATATCATTTACAAGATGGGTGAGCTTGCGAGGTATGTATACATTATACTTATTTTTTAGTTTACATATTACGTACATCACGTAGTAAACCCGCTTGAATTTATGGACAAAACTAATCATCATTCTCAATTGCATGTTGGTAGATTTGTGAGTTTGAAGGAAATCGATCCAAATACGTTGCAGCAAGAGGCTCGAGTATTGTCCATTGAGGTGGTTTGTTTGGTGGAGGAAACTTTTCCTCGCTCCATTTTGACTACTCAAGTACACTTACTCGTACATCTGATTGATGAGATCACAATTTGTGGGGTAGTTTATGCAAGGTGGATGTTTTTTCTAGAGCGCTTTATGAAAACCCTAAAAGATTTTGTAAGGCAAAATGCACGGCTCGAGGGAAGCATGGCTGAGGGTTGGTTAGTGCAATCATCCCTTGTACAAATATTTGAATATCTTACTAAAGTGGACCTCTCTTTACCATGACTATGAAAAGATGATGAAGATTTGAGGATGACCTCTATAATACCTCAAGGAAAAGGAAGGAGCAAAGTGCTAATGAAAGAGGAACTTTGTAAGTTAAATGTATTTTGTGTACTTAACAGCGAAGTAATGAGCAAATGGGTGACACTATATAAAGAAGCAAGGGCAAGAAGAGTAAGTGAAAGGCAAGCATTTCATGCTAGACATGGACGTAATGTCCCATATCTAGAACATTTAAGTACGCTTTCACGCCATATTGATATAGATTGGCTACATGAAGAAATCGAGAAGATGGAAAAAGAGGAGGCGATGGATATATCACAAGAGGAGTGGGAATATGCACGAGGTTGCTTATCAAAGGTGAGACATACTTATAATTAAATTATCTTTAGTTATATATGATATAATAATTTCAAATGTTTCATCTTTAACTAAATCATTAATATGATCTCAACAATGTACTACTAGTGCACATTGTTCAATGCTATTTGGTGTGAAGGCAAACATTTTCAAACTCAACATATAGATGATAAGAGAAATACCCAGGATTGTGGTATCCTTACAAACTTCCAGGATACCAATGGTACCATGGAAGGTTATTGTGGCTTGATCCAAGATATTTTGAAGCTTGACTTTAGGTGATTTTTTATATATGTACTAGATGTGAAGTGGTTTAAAGGAGTAGTAACAATGGGTGAGCATTGCACAATTAGACGTTATCCAAGTGGTTTTGTAGTGATTGACTCTACAAAATTTCACCAAGGCAAGAATGGCACATTCGTATTACCTCAACAATGCGAGTAGGTATATTAGAAGCTATTGATTTTTATATATATTACTTTTTGATACATTCTCAAAATACAATAAATATCTAAGTTACTTACTTTTTCTTTTTTAAATGTAGATTGTGTATCACCCAATGGTAAACAATAACAGATGGTGGCACATCATCCCCATATCTAATCGTTCAAAACCAATATATGGCAATGCTACCAACATAGAGATAGTTGATGACAATCCAACAATCAATGATGATGCACATGATGATGTCATGATCGATGATATACATGATGCAGTGCAAGATGATCCCTGTGAGGATGTTCAAGGAAGCGCAGAAGAGGATAACAATATGGTTGCAGATGATGATGAAGAAATTGAGCATAGCAATACATCTGACAGTGGGATAGACTTATTTGTTTCATTGCCTATTGATAACATAGACCTAGAGATAGATAGTCTAGCAAGGGCCGATCTCATTGAAGATGAGATTGATCATTCATTATAGCATATAATTACCTTTGAATGATTGGATGTATATTTGTAATACTCAGAAATAAGTAAAGTTGGTAATGTATTCTAAAAAATAGTAGCTGCTAAGATGTTTGATCATATTTAGGGACTTTATGAGAAATGAAAATATGTGCGTTTATTTTCGTATCTATAAGCGCGTTTAAAAACGCGGGTATATAGACATGTTTTTCGCGTCTATATACTAGCACCAATAAATGCGCTGATAAATGCGTCTGCTATTTTGCGTGTACAGTGCACGTCTATAGGGCCTTTCTCTTGTAGTGTTTGGATCTCATTAGTTAATGTCATTAGGAATTTGTTTTCCATTTTGTGTGTCTTTTTGTTTGCATTTTGTATGACGCACGAGCACATGTAGATAGGCTATGCACACTTCTTCAGTGTATTCATATTTTTTGTGTGGAAGTATTGATTGATTGATTATGGGTCAATCCCCAACACTATCTCGAGGAGCTCATAAGAATCAAGGATTGTAGTGATTTTAAACTTCCACAAACTATAGTTTGTACCATCTACCTCGCCTTTGCTGAAGGTTGGTGGATGAATCCTTTGTATTTGAATAGCTGAATACAACAACACCGCCTCCAGAGCTCGCATAGATTCGATCTGCATCACATGAATCATTCGGCACGAAGTTCTATTCCAAAACATATTCTTGCTAGGGTACATTATATAAAAAATAGATTCATATGAAGAGGTATTTGGGTTCTCAAAGTTACAGTCTTTGTTGAAGAATAAAAAATATAATGGAATTTGATAGGATTCTAAGATGGGAGGTCTTGGGGGATTTCATTTGAATAAGAGATGGACTTTGGCCAATGCCTTAGAGTCTTACGAGAACATTAAGGAATGTGAAAGAAGCACTCTAAAACCATTTCCGGTATTCCATGAGATACCTTAAAACATATATGGAAGTCAAAAGGTCTAGAGGCTTCCATGTCCATTTCCTCTCTTTTGCATGGAGCAGAAAGCCGAAGACCTTATCATTATGGATAAGTGGGGAGATATTGGCGCTGCTGTGTTTGAAGACGAGGGCATCAAAGATGAGCCTCGGAGCTACCAATTGCCATTGCTGATTTGGCAAGATAGGAGAATTTGATCACTTCCAATTTAGGTGTTCAGCACAAGAAACCTAGTATTGCAAACGAAGTGGGAGATGGCTGCAGTTTTGTGAAGCTAGATTCTGGAAAATGCATTAGTGTGCATACTATACAGGCCACTGCTGATATGGAGAATCTAGCACTATCATGCAAAGGAGGACTCCAAAGTGAAGAACCAAGACATAGCCAATGTTCATTTACAAGGTGACTATATGAGTGGGATCCATACGGCAAATCACTTATTGCATGTTGACGATAACAAATCTGCGCAGCAATTAATTAACACTGTTCCTGCATTCAACTGGGTATGATTGATACCTCTAGATCATTAGTTCAGAGCCAAGAACACAAAAGAGAATACACCATTGGAGGTGGACTGAGTGTGGAAGAAACAAATCACCGTTTTAATGAAGTTGTTGGGCTGAATGAGATACCTTTCAAACCGGAAACATTGCTACAATCTGTCCATACATAACTATTCTCACTATTCCATGTTTATCGGCTCGTTATGTACTTATTGTGGTTCTGGAATAGCTACCTCTTTGTTGCCACTCTTATGTTTACAATTGTTCTTCTTAGTGCTTCTATCACTATTTATACACAGCATCGTAGTAAGTGTTGGCGTAATTAATAAAAGATAATCTTTAAAAAATTAAATAGGCAATCGACACTATGAAACGATACGATGTAACGGTGCGATTCAAGAGCACCGCCTATGTAACAACATAACAATAATAATAAAAAAACATATTCAGATCTGTGCACTTGTGATCGTCTTCATCAGAGTCTGTTCTGTTCTGTTTTGAAATTAATTACCTGTATTAAGTGCTCACATGGTATCAATCTAGAGCGCTCCTTTCCAAGGCCCACACGTACCCGCTGAAGACTTCTGTGCACTATTGCTGACGAGTTGATCCGGACTGCTCATCAGACATGGCCGCTGCATCTTCCTCCTCTTACACTAAGTATTATCAGATTGAGAAATTGAATGGTTCTAACTATCTCCCTTGGAGTCTCAGGTTACAAATGATTCTTGAGAAAGCAGGACATCTTGGCGTAGTCGACGGTTCTGAACCGAACCCAGCCACCACTGTTGTACCTGTAGGACAAGCTGTTGCTGCCCAGGCCGACATTGATGCTTGGAAGAAAAAGGATTTAGAAGCCCGTACAGAAATCATACTCCATCTTGGGGATAAACAACTGCAATTGGTTCGCCAATCCAAGACAGCCCATGAAATATGGGACATCCTGAAGCAGCAATATCAACGGACAAATGTGGTTTCACGTGTTCTGTTACATAAGCAATTAAATGACTTAACCATGAAGTCCTTCACATCTATTGATGCTTTTCTTGATGCTTGGCAGAAGGCATCTGATGATGTGCTGATCGCAGGTCTCACGCTTCCTAAGGAGATTCAAGTTACCACTCTCCTTGCTGCTTTACCTGAGGAGTGGCAGTCTTTTATTACCACCCACTCCAATAATGCAGCCTTAACTGTGGCCGAACTTGTTGCCCTTATATGCCAAGAGGACCAATTACGGGCACGATCTAACCCTACTGTCACTTCCCCTCTTCAAACTTCTATGGCCATGACTGCCGGGGGATCACGTTTTCCTAATAGGTCGAGGCAGCGACCTCATGTTCGTGCTAGTCGATCCATGAACAGGCCACTACCTCGTATGGGTAATGCGAGGACATTCAGTGCCTCATCTCGCAATGTGCGAATCAATCCCAACTATAGGGGGAACAACTACAATCCCTCGTACAACCCTGCCTTATTCTGTACCTTCTGTCGGCGCAGAGGTCATGAGGAGCATGAATGCCGCACCAAACAACGGTCTCGCGGCAACCATACTCGGTCACGTAATCAGGCCAACATAACTGAGTTGGATGACTCCAACATTGATGATGATATCTCGACTCTCCGTTTGTTTATGGCTACTGGACACACACTACCAAATGATCACACTTGGTATCTTGACACAAGAGCTACCCATAACATGACCGGTGATAGCTCTTGGCTACATGACTACAAGCCACTTCAACTTTCCATGGAGGTCCGTCTTGGAGATGACGGTGCTTATACGACTGAGGGAATGGGTACTGTTTACCTTAAGCTCCCAACAGGAGATGTTACAAAAATAACGGGGGTCTATTACATCCCTGGCCTAGCCAAGAACTTGTTGTCTGTTAGTGCGGTCACTCAAAGTGGAACTTCTATCGAGTTCTTTCACAAGTATTGCATCATCAAAGCCTCAATACCCAATCGCACCCCTGTCAGGCTGATCTGCCCACAAAAGGGTTGTCTCTACCCACTTGGCATAGGTGCAATGCCCTCTGTTATGCATTCCAATTCAGCCATTTCCCAAGCTGATGCTAACACAGAAACGCTTCGTTGGCATTATCGGCTTGGACACCCCCATGTCCGCGCCATGAAGACTTTGCAGATGTATAAAATGGTCAAGGGCATGACTCTACCTCTGTCCAACATAGACCTTTGTGAAGCTTGCATATTTGGCAAGATGACTCGCACAAAGTTTCCTCGTTCCCAAACAAAGACGACAAAAGTGCTAGAACTTGTTCATTTTGATGTCTTCGGACCTTTACCTGTGCCTTCCTTGACTGGTCATAAGTATGTTGTATTATTCTTAGATGACTACTCTAAGTATGCCATAATCTACTTCATGAAGCACAAATCTGAGGTGTTTCAACACTTCAAGCACTATCACACCTTTGTTGAGCGGCATACAGCACATCGTCTACAAACCCTTAGATCTGACAACGGTGGAGAGTATGTTTCACACGAATTTCGAGACTATTGCCTTGATCTGGGGATAGTTCATCAGTTCAGCGTTCCTTATACACCACAACAAAATGGTCTAGCTGAGCGCAAATGGGGTACACTGTTCAATGCATCTCGATCTATGCTGCAAGTTGCTGGTCTTTCTCAATCCTTCTGGGAAGAAGCTACTGCAACTGCTTGCTACTTGCAGAATCGACTCCCCTCTAAAACTTTACCAAATGTCACTCCTTATCAGAGATGGACTAATGAGAAACCAGATTTGACTAATGTGCGCATATTCGGCACTCCTTGTTATTCACTCATTCCAGCTGAAGCTTGCACTAAACTTGATCCCCGTGCTGAGCGCTGCATTCTTATGGGCTATGGGGAGCGTTTTGGTGTTAAAGCATACCGTCTGTACAACCCCACGACCTTCAAGTTCATTTTTTCTCGGGATGTTCTGTTTAATGAAGATGCTCTCTTATCTGCTCCTTTTACATCTACCTCCTTAGACCTTAGTTGCTATGACAATGATTCACATGCCTCTTCATCTCCGGGTAGACCTCCTGTACATGGCTGCCTTGATGCTGCTGCTGACACTTCATACACTTCCAGCTTTGAGGACTACTCCTTACCCAACTTAGCTCCACCTCCTCTTGCTCCTGCACCTCCGTCACCATCCATAGCTCAATCCCCGGGAGTCACTATTGCAGGTATTTCTACTCCAGCTCGTGACTTTGTGTTTCAGGCCAGTCGCCCTACTTCTACTCAGTCTCGTCGTCGTCTACACCACATTTCCTCTCCTGATGTGGGGATAACTCATATCTCCTACCCGAGCTCTCAAAGATGAATCACTGCTGATTCTCACAGTCGTCGTCGTTGAGTTCCCTCTGATAATTTCAACTCCTCCATTTCAGCTGATCAAACTCTCCCTTCAGCCCAAGAAACTGCCCCAACTGCCTCTCATGCTTCTACATCGCGACAAGCTGAGAGTGCAGTCGAGTCTCAGATGGAAAGAACTCCACGCTTTCGTTCACTTTCAGAGATTTTGGATGAAACAGCACCAGCAAATGCATTGTCTGCTGCTGCCCACCAGCATGCTTCATCTCCTATGAATATGGAGCCCTCTTTGCTGTTGGATGATACTTCCATCTCTGTTGCAGAAGCACTTGCTTCCCCTGAGGCATCTCTTTGGAATGCAGCCATGGAGAGTGAAATGCAATCTCTTAAGAAAAATAACACATGGGTTCTTGTACCTCGCCCATCAAATAGGTCTATTGTGTCTTGTTGCTGGCTTTTACGCAAGAAGTATAATGCTGATGGCTCTGTTCAACGGCATAAAGCTCGTCTTGTAGCTCGAGGATTCTCTCAAGCACCTAGAATTGACTTCCATGAGACATTCTCTCCTACACTCGGTTTGTCCACATTCCATATTCTCATGGCACTTGCTGCCCAGTTTGATATGGAGCTTCATCAGATGGATGTTGAGACCGCCTTCCTTAATGGTTTTCTTGATGAAGATATATATATGTCACAACCTCCACACTTTGTTGATCCTCAACACCCTGATTATGTATGTCTTTTACAACGAGCTCTCTATGGTTTGAAGCAGTCTCCACGACAATGGAATGCTCGTTTTCACAGATTTATGCAACGGGCCGGCTTCAATCGTTGTATTAATGATGTCTCCGTCTATACTCGTCAAGGGAAAGATGGCTTGCTCATTCTTGCTTTGTATGTGGATGATATTGTCCTCATGGCTCCTTCTTTATCTGCCATCAATCATATCAAGCAAGAGCTCTCTGTAGAATTCAGCATGACCGATGGGGGGGAAATTTCTTATATTCTCGGCATCCGAATTCTACGACAAAGGCCATACTCATTAACTCTTGAGCAATCCCGATTTGCTGACACTATTTTGGCAAAGTTTGATGTGCCAGACTCATCATCTATTCACACACCTCTTCCTATACGGATTCGAAATCTCTACATATATTCAAAGTCTGGTCCAGCCAATTGGATACACACAAAAGAAACTAGATTATATAGAAGTATTCTTGGGAGTATAAGATATCTTGTATCTTGTACCCGACCAGATTTAAGTTTTGCAGCTGGGATCTTGTCTCGATTTATGCACGATCCAAAGTCGATTCATCATCAATATGCAAAGAGGCTACTTCACTACATTGCAAGAACCAAGTCCATGAGAATTGTATACCATACTAATGGACATAGAACTCTCTCAGTCCAAGGGTTTACTGATGCTGATTGGGCTTCAGATCTTCTAACTCGTTGCTCTACAGGAGGATATGTGTTTACATTAGCCGGTGGTCCTATCTCTTGGAGAAGTAAACGTCAATCAACCGTAGCTTCCTCATCATGTGAAGCTGAGAATAAAGCTGCGTCTGATGCTGCTAAAGAAGCTATTTGGATCGGTAACTTCTTAAAAGAATTAAATCTACAAGTACAATTACCTCATATTATTTACTGTGATAGCATGGCAGCCATTGACGCATCAAGGAAACCAAAGCAATCTGAAAAGCTGAAGCATCTGGACATACAAGATCACTTTGTTCGTCAGAAAGTCGAATAAGAAATCATTAGTCTGACTTATGTCAACACCAATAATAATGCTGCAGATTTTCTCACAAAAAGTTTGCAGATGGACAAGCATTACAACTGTTGCTCTATGATCGGATTGGAGATCTAACAATTTTTTATTATGGGGGGGTGTTGGCGTAATTAATAAAAAATAATCTTTAAAAAATTAAATAGGCAATCGACACTATGAAACGATACGATGTAACGGTGCGATTCAAGAGCACCCCCTATGTAACAACAGAATAATAATAATAAAAAAACATATTCAGATCTGTGCACTTGTGATCGTCTTCATCAGAGTCTGTTCTGTTCTGTTCTGTTTTGAAATTAATTACCTGTATTAAGCGCTCACAGTAAGCAAACCATAGCGAAGCTTACTGAATATGCCACAGAAGTTGAGGATCTACGTAATAAACACTGGATCAAAACTGATTCACGCAAGTTGGTTCCTGGGGATTGGCAAAGCACACGGATGTTGAAGCTTTGCTATCTTGTGCTAGTTGAAGCATCGAGCTGGAAAGACTCGCAAGTGGCTTCGCTTGCAAGCTTAGCAGTACGCCCGCAGTACGCTTATTAGTAGCTTTGACAGATGTAATTTTATGGAAGTGCTTCATGGAGGAGGAAGCTAAAGCAACATGGCGGGATAATCCGAATTGCAGTCGTGCAGCTGTGAGCGATGTCAATGTAATATTCTATTGATCACAGGCAGGTGATTGCAGTATTTATGTCGTATTCTACGAGTCATTGCTGGTGTTGGTCATGGAGGCGCAGCTCGAACTTATTGCGCTAGATCTCATGGCATTGACAAATACATTAATGAACAAAGGCATTGCAGATGGCAGCCTGCTTGGCTCCCAATCATGGCGATGGCTTAATCATGGGCAATGATCGCAAGAAAAAGGGTGGCAGTTCAAGCATTTAAGCTTTTTAAGGTTATTCATTAAAGCTTAAGCTTTGAAAGCATAGCCTTAACGTTTTTAAAGCCAACATTTAAAAAGCTTTAGGTTTTTTTGGGAAAGAAAAAGTACAAACGTGTGATAAATTCTATAAAAGGGAGGTATTAGGAGCCTTGTCTGGCCATCAAGTTTTATGGGAGTGGCTCTTGAGTATGAGCTTTGAGATCCTTGCTCTGCTTGAAGATCTTGTCATCGAGTTCTATGGGAGTAGCTATTGAGTAAGAGCTTTGAGCTCCTCGCCCTCCTTGAAGATCTCTCCATCAAGTCCTTACATTCCACCTTCTTCTCTTCTCTCTTAGATTGAGATTATGACTTTGACTTTTGACTGTGACTTCTAGCTAGCCAGCGATCCTTTGCTTGCTTAAAAGAGACATGGAAAATTCATATTCAATGGCCTCATCATCTTTACTACTAGTTTCTTGTTGATGGCAGAGGTTGAGAGAAAATTCATAGGGAAGAGGAGGAAATCATACCGGTGAGCAGCTTCATATCAATAAACAACTTGTCATCACAAGTTCCATCTCGAGCTCTTCATATGTCTTTTGATCATATCCTTTAACTCCCCTTGACCAAGAGTCTTTTGAACATGTATCTTGAATCAATGAGTATGTTTTCGCATTTTCCTTGTATCCAAACTTCTTCTTCTGGATAATTATTTTGTGTTGAGTACTCATCATTCTTTGCTCCCATCTTACAAAGTGTCCCTGCAGCGAGTGACTTTCACGAACTCCCGTATGTTTTCCGTGCGATATCACGTTTCATCCCCTTTCTCACATAGAATAGTCGTGGGAAAAAGGTGCAAAGAGGGGAGAGAAAGATTGAAACAAGTGAATTTCATTCATGACATCATATCTCGAGTGTATATAGTCAAATTAGAGCACCCAACATGTAGATCAAAGTCATGCTTTCCATTTCTCATGAATTTTTTCGTCGTGAAAAGCCATTAAGATGCCAATCGAGGGGGCACAATAAAATTATGCCCACCCGCCTCCATGCTAAATTATGACTTATTTTAAGCCATTAAGGTTTAACGATTAACCTTTGAATTAACAATTTCCATCTATCGTATATTCACACTTTTCGAAAGTAGTTTCGATCTTGTTGGAGAGGTAAATGGCCTCTCTGATTGACGAAACGGTTGAATAGTTAGCTTTCTGGCATCAAAATCTAAGAATCTAGTCTTTCTCATGCACTTTCTGGCTCTTAGGTCCGATAGGTGCTTCATAGTGCCATATCATGCAACCATTAAATAGGGGGTCAAAGGACCTCCAATTGACAAATGGAGATTTGTGTCGGATTTTTGACATTGAAATGTATCTAGGAAATGTCAAGATTGTGGGAGAGAAGGAAGGAGTTTCACTTGTAGCTTTCTTGCTTGCACAATGGGGGAATACACACAAAGGTGGAGGCTGAAAACAATTTTCCTCTTCTTAGTTGTGTAAGCCAAAAGAACTCTAGTACATAGAAATAGAAGAACCCTATATATGGGTCTCAAACCAAACTCAACTAACTAAGGTGGACATACTAACTGAGCCACGAACTAGAGTAGATAAGGATAGCTGTCATCTAGCTATTATTCATGGGCGGTGTACCAATCGCATCTGCAACCAACTGACAAGTCGGTGACATAAATGCATAACAGTCATCTTGGCATATCATGAGTGGAGCTCGATATCTCAACACTCCCCCTTGAGCTCAATCCCAATTCCTACACACCAAGCAGATCTCTAAACTTGCGCAGCTTCTCTGCGCCTAATGCCTTCGTGAATATGTCAGCTACCTGATCCTCTGTGCTGACATAAACTAGATCAATAAGAACTAGTAAAACCCTCTCCCGCACATAGTGATAATGCACCTCAATGTGCTTTGTTCTAGCATGATATACTGGGTTATTTGCCAAGTGTATACTACTCATGTTGTCACAATTAATGACAACTGGCCCATCTGTAGGCTGATGCATACCATAAAGTAGCTTATGCAACCAAGCTACCTCACATGCAGCCATTGCTGCGCCCCTGTACTCAGCCTCTGTGCTCAACAAGGAAACTATAGGCTGTTTCTTGCTGCTCCAAGTGACTGCAGCACTCCCAAAAGAGAACACATATCCACTGGTAGATCATCTATCAGAAATACTACCAGCCCAATCAGTATCAATGTATCCATATAACTGTATCTGAACCCCAGTCTCATAAAGTAGTCCATACTGCAATGTGGACTTCACATACCTGAGTATGCATCTAGACGCATCCAAATGCGGTTTCCTTGGAGCGTGCATAAACTGACTTACCAATCCAACATCATAGCTTAAATCTGGCCTGGTAATAGTCATATAAATCAAACTTCCTACTATGCGTCTGTACATAGTAGGGTCTTCGAGAAGCTCACCTGCATCTGCGCTTAGCTTCACATTCTGCTCCAAAGGAACTGAAATAGGCTTACAGCCTGTCATCCCATATTTGGACAGCATGTCCAATCCATACTGCCTTTGCAAGAGCCGTATCCCACTTGGTGATCTAATCACCTCAATGCCCAAGAAATAACGCAGCTCTCCCAAATCCTTAATCTGCTTCAATAGCATTTTCACATGAAGGATATCTTCATCACTATCACCTGTGATAATCAAATCATCAACATAAATGACAAGCAGCATAATACCTTTCTCTGTTTTTCTCACATAAAATGAGAAATTTGCCTTGGAAATCTGAAAGCCAATAGTGACAAGATACTGTCCTATCTGGTTAGACCATGCTCTAGGTGCTTGCTTCAAGCCATACAAGGCTTTCTTCAACCTGCAAACAAACTCAGGATGAATAGCATGCACATAACCTGGTGGCTCCTCCATATATACCTCTTCTTGCAAATCACCATGCAAGAAGGCATTCTTTACATCCATCTGATGTAAAGACCATTCCTTTGATGCAGCCATAGCAATGACTGCTCTTACAGTTGCCATCCTTGCAACCGGACTGAATGTTTCTTCATAATCAATGCCATATGTTTGTGCATACCCCTTGACTACTAATCTTGCCTTGTATCTGTTCACAGAACCATTTGCATTGTGCTTTACCTTATAAACCCACTTACAACCAATTGCATTCTTACCTTTAGGCAAAGGTACCAATTCCCATGTAGCATTTGCTTCCAGGGCATCTATTTCTTCATCCATGACTTTCTCCTATTTTTCTTTTCCCATGGCTTGCTCAAAAGAAGTGGGTTTTGGTTCTTATATCACTTTGACCATATAGGCATAGTGAATGGCTGTAAATCCATCATATTTCAGCCTATCCACAGGATACCTAGCTCTGGTAGACCTGCACAAAGTAGGTTCACTCCCATGTGCTCTCAAAACTTCCCTGGTCTTCCTTACTCCAGGTGTAACAATAGAAGGAATACCCAAATCATCATCAATGCTCTGTTCTGAGACACTAGATTTACCATCCACATAAGAGTGACCTGCATTCACATCAAACATGGGCTGATCTAGCTTCTTTTTTCCTTTTTGTGAAACCTGCATACCACTATCTGCATTGTTTTGAGGAGATTCTCTTGATCTCAATCTGCCTGTCCATGGCGAAGAATGTGAACCACTGTTAGAGGATGCTCCAGGTCCACTAATATCTTGTGACTGTTGCTGTGAATTCTGTGCAGCATTACCATTTTGTGCATCTACATTATCAATCACATTTACTGGTTTATACCAGCTACTCATCTCATCAAAAACAACATCTCTGCTCACTGTAAACTTACGAGTAGAAGGGTTATAGCATTTATACCCTTTTTGCTATAGAGAATAACCAATAAATATGCACTTCTCAGCTTTTGGATCCAACTTGGATCTCAACTCATCTGGCACATGAACATAGGCAATGCAACAAAAAAGTTTCAAATGAGAAATATCTGGTTTCCTACCAGTATACATCTCCTCTGGAGTCATCCCATGTATTGCTGCAGTGGGAGTCCTGTTCATTATGTAGACTGCTGTAGCAACTGCTTCAACCCATAAAAATCTGGCAAGTCTTTTTCGTTGAGCATGGCACGAGATACCTCTCCAATATGCCTGTTTTTCCTTTCTACAATTCCATTTTGTTGTGGGGTATGACTGCATGAATATTGCTGCTTTATGCCATGCTCCCGCAAGAACCTTGCAAACTCATTTGAGAGGTACTCTCCCCCTCCATCTGACCTTAGGCATTTTATTTGCAGGCCTGTTTCTTTTTCAACCATAGCTTTAAGAGTTTTGAAATGCCCAAACACTTCACTTTTCTTTTTCATAAAATACACCCAAACTTTTCTGCTATAGTCATCAATAAAAGTGACAAAATAATGATAGCCTCCAAGAGATGCAGCTTTAGTAATCCACATATCAGAGTGGATTAATTCCAATGGCTTCTTACTCTCTTGAACATGTCTAGGAAATGGTTTCCTTGCCTGTTTTCCAAATTGACAGGCTTCACATACCTTATGCATTTCTGCAACCTTGAATTTAGGAAATCCTGCAACAATATTTTGGGCTTGCATTGATTTAATTTGCTGTACATTAACATGACCAATGCGTTTATGCCAGATATCAATATTTGCAACTACACCGGTCCCATGTGTAAACATTGGTGCACTCAATTCAGGCATGTCTGCATCCAACGTAAACATTATGCCCTTCTTCTTTCCTTTTGCTATCAAGCGACCTTTATTTTTCATATCCTCAACAAAGCATCCATGAGAATTAAATCTGACCTGCAAGCCTTGCTCAACCATTTGACCAACAGAAACTAGGTTCTTGGTGATATTCGGGACATGAAATACATCCGACAGGTATTTTTTTTTCCCATCTTGCATAGACAAAGGAATTTTTCCAATCTGCACAATAGGATGTGCAGTATCATCACCAGTCTCCACAAATCCTGGTTTTTCCATTTTTCTTGCATCCTGCATCCATTCTACATGACCTGTCATGTGATTTGATGCACCTGAATCAATATACCACACATCGTTTCTTTCTTCTGCACTCGTCACAGAATTGGTCATGTGCTGCACCATAAACAAATGCTCATTTCTGTCATCACCCTGTCTACTAGAAGATGCATAATTCCCTTGTTGCAATTTTCCATTCATGATGTCATTCTCCTTTTTATAGCAGTCTTTAGCCATATGACCCATTTTACCACAGTAGTAGCATTCAAAATTGCTGTTTGCATTTTGGCCTCTTTGCCATCCACTATGACCTCTTTGGCTCCCCCTGCCTCTAGAGTTACCACGTCCTCCTCCATAGGACTGGTTTTCTTGAGTTTGCTGCATATTCTGATTTCTACCACGGCCTCCAGATCGGCCTCCTCTACCTCTGCCTCTACCTTTTCCAGCATTTGAGTAGAAGACAGATTCTTTTGAAGTTCCTCCTGAAGAAGATGCACCACCATTTCTCTGCTCCTTAGAAATTAGAAGAGCAATCAACTCCCCAAAATCAGGAAATCTTTCACGGACGGAAATGGATGTTCGGAAGTGTGCGTAATCCTTTCCTAGACCATTCAAGGTCACAGAAACTAAATCATCATCTTCCACTGGCAACCCAATGGAAGCAAGTGCATCTGCAATCTTCTTCACCTTCATGTGGTAGTAATTGATGCTCATACTTTCTCTTTGCACATTGTGCAACTCTTGCTTGAGCTGCATTTTCCTAGCTTGCGTATTTGTGCTAGACATTTTTGACAAAGTATCCCATGACTCCTTTGGCATACTTGCATCTTGAATATGCACAATCATAGAGTTTGAAATGATGATAGACAGCCAGTACATAACTTTTCTGGCTCTCTCATGCCATGCTTTAAATGCTTGCATTTGCTGTTGATTGGGAACATCAGGAAGAATTGGTTCTTCTTCATTTCCTGCAACGAATTCCCAATATCCTTTTCCCATAAGGAAATTCGTCATTCCGAACTTCCATGCTTGGAATTTGTTCTTGTCAAGCTTTTCAGTGACAATCTGTGAAAGAGAATCAGATGCCATTACAAAACACTGCAAAAAATTTTGTCACTGCAAGGAACACAGCTTCAGCCTCACAAGGGCAAATCTGCAAAACTGACGAAAGTGGTATTTGACCACACAGTCACTTCCTAGTGACGATTTTGCATCAACAGGCAACAAGGATGATTATGTAACTCCCAATTTCTCTGCGCTCAACCAAGGGCAACCAAGGGCTCAACCCTCAAATAAAAAAAACAGAGCAACCAAGGGCTAAAGCCCATTTTTGCAGTATATACTGCGCTCTTGCTACACCGCGAAGGACGTCTCAATCTGAGACAATGCACTCTTGCACTTCCCGGCTGTGGTACCTGTAGAGACTTGCTCCCAAAATAGAAAAATGAAAGCAACACTGGTCCTCTTACCAGAACACCACGAATTTTGTTTGCTTTCTTGAGCTCCTTACCACGAATAAGGCTCTGATACCATGTCAAGATTGTGGGAGAGAAGGAAGGAGTCTTACTTGTAGCTTTCTTGCTTGCACAATGGGGGAATACACACAAAGGTAGAGGCTGAAAACAGTTTTCCTCTTCTTAGTTGTGTAAGCCAAAAGAACTCTAGTACATAGAAATAGAAGAACCCTATATATGGGTCTCAAACCAAACTCAACTAACTAAGGTGGCATACTAACTGAGCCACGAACTAGAGTAGACAAGGATAGCTGTCATCTAGCTATTATTCATGGGCGGTGTACCAACCACATAACTGACAAGTTGGTGACATAAATGCACAATGGTCACCCTCGCATATCATGAGTGGAGCTCGATATCTCAACAGAAAAATTCCTGCTCCTTGATCTACTCTTAATTCATTTTTCATGAAAATTTTCTCTTTTACACCTCTCGGGTCACTTTTACACATTAAAAACAGCTTCAAAATTCAACTCTTAAAGGTGACCATGGGATAGGGCGACTCAGCCCGTTGAATCGCTAAATAGAATAGTCAAAGGAGTTATTCTAAGTAGTGGTTTGACTTCCCTACCTAACCTAGGATAATGGGACCATGAACTCCTACTAGGCGAGGACTCCTATAGCCCAGTCTTCCCTGCCTAACCTAGGACAATGGGACCATGAATTCCTACTAGGCGAGGACTCCTATAGCCCGGTCTTCCATTTTTTGATACTTTTGATTGAGCACTTTTTATACTTGAAGACTTGATACTTGGGTGTGTAAAAAGGAGGGAGCTAAGCATACTGTGACCTAAGGAGAATAGGGCATTGATCCGATGTCCTATTTGGGTACCTAAGAATCTACCAAGCTCTCGCAATACGATACTAAATGCTTTTTCTTCAGCTCACTTTTAGCTTCACTTTAACCATCATTATTCAAAATTTTTACTAAATGTCATCCCCCTAGGAAGATAAGGCATTGTTATCGGGTCTGACTCATCCTCAGGAACCTACTAGGCCCTCGCAAGAGGCAATGACCATCTACTTCTAATATTTCTTTCTTTTCTTTTCTTTTTGTTTTGTTGAGGAGTTGGAACCCTTTTTTACACACGTGTATTTGTATAGGGTTTTTAAGATAAATTCATTGGTGCTTCTCTTTCTTTTATTTGGCAGGCTTCTCTATCTACCTCACAACTAGCAAAAGCTCCTAGAAATAGCTACCTTGTAGGCTAGTAAGACAGGATCACTCATGGCTACTCTTAAAAAATATCTTTAAATATTTGAGAATGTCTTCATAGGAGGCAGATATCTACTCAGACCTCCCAAAACACACCTAACCTAATCTTGGGACTTCATGCCTTGACTTGCCAGTCTCCAAAAGAGGAAAATTACTGTGGGAGCTTTCACTCAACCACCAAGACCCACGGACTGCTTATTGTTTCAAGCGTTCCAAGCCGAGCACTAATGGCTACCTCTCACATAACAGACGTGCCATCCATACCTACGGGTGTAGTGAGCTTACCTCCGTGCCGTTCGAGTTACCTCCTCTCCCACGCACTCCTGTAGCTCCACGATCCAAGTGCAAGCTTCAAGCAAGCTCTATCCTCCTGCTCCAAGCTCCAAGCTCCATTGCCGTGAGCAAGAGAAGAGAAGAGAAGAGAAGAGAAGAGAAGAAGAGGGGAGAAGATGGAGAGCTTCTCCTCCTCGGTCCCTCACCCTCACACACACACTCCCTCACACTCTCACACTCCCTCTCTCAAGCACAAGCTCAAGCAAGCAAGAACAAGAAGAAGAAGAAGAGAGCTACTTTTGGGCACACACAAGAATGAGCTTCTCATTCACTTTTCAACTTTATATACAAAACCCTAAATCCCTTTTGGGCGGTCATCCCCTTTTCCTCTTTTTTACATGGCCGGTCGTAGCCTAGGCCCTGTTTCCCATTGTCCTTCTATCTTCCTAGCTTCCTTTCCACCGCCCGTCTACATTTACAAATTGCATGGGTGAGAGCCCGGCGCTCCTTGAATTAAACCATAATGCGCTTGGGCTCTTTTACAATAGTTTGACTTGCGCTTTTCCTCGTGCGCCTTTGTCTTCTGTTTCTCTTTGCCTTGGCCTTTGTCTTTATCTTCTGTTTTAGCTTTCTGAATTTTCCATCGCCTGGCACTCTTTTACAAGATTTCAGGGTGCGCCTTAAAATGGGCCTTTCCCCTTTTGCATTTCCCTTGGACTTTTAAGGTTGCCCTTGCACTTTTGGCCTTTTCTCCTCTTCTTTCTTCAGTCGGGCTACCTTTTTTTCCGCCTTTGACCTGCGTCTTTTTTATTTCCTTTTGCTTTCTTCGTGTTGGGGTTAACAATTACCCACATACACATATGCATATATAGAACAAAGGAAATAAATCATAAAGGAAGGAAATCACCTGGACTTGGCCACAAAGGAAATTATCCACATACACATATGCATATATGCCTTGACTTGCCAGTCTCCAAAAGAGAAAAATTACCCACATACACATATGCATATATAGCATAAAGGAAATAACTCATAAAGGAAAGAAATCACCTGGACTTGGCCACAATAAGCTTCTCCACAGCAAGGGGCTTGCTTAGATACTCCATTGAATCTATTTGGTATAGCATTAAGACAATAAAACATTAATTGCATCCATGTCAAACAAATACATGGCCCTCTTGGCCTTATGAAATCAAGAAATGGCCCTCCTTGGCCTAATGAAAAAAAATTATAAAGCACACTAATCATCATCCCCCCATGGTTGAAAACAAACCCTTGGTCGCTACATAAATCATACAAAAATATAGCACAAAACTAAGGGATGGGCCGCTTAGGCCCTACACTAAATGCATCAAATTATTAGCTAGACCCCTTGCATAAATAGTAAGGATTGCCATGCGAATATGTCATTTAATGATCCTATGCATCCATGAAAAAATTGGAAGATGGTCAATTGCAACTTGACTCATCACCAATACTAACCACCATCAATGACCATAACAAGACATGTCAGCCAACAATCCCCATAGTAGTCATGGGCTAATAAGATCAGACAATTCTAATAACCCTCATAGGAAAATTTGAGAAATACATCCCCAACTAAGGCATAATTTTCCAACAAATCTACAAAGAGATTCCATCAACGACAAGGAACTAGCTGACATGTCACTATCTCAAAAATCTACATGAAATCCAAGGTTGCACGATGATACATCCGTAGAATGTGATCCTTCACACTATAAGTCCCATTCAACTAATTGCAAGTTTCCTTTCACTAATAAATGGCGGATACCACCACATCGAGCCATATTCAACCCCATGATTAAGGCCTTGTATTCTGCTATATTATTAGTAAAAACAATGCCTAAATAAATTCTCATTTTCATAATAATTCTATGTTGGGGGTCCTTAATAATCATACTGACACTTGCATGTTAGTGTGCTCTCTTGAAGCTCCATCAAAATATAAGATATAGATATATGCCTCTTTGATAGGCCACACCATACCAATCGGCCTACTCATACTTATGGTAGTCAAAGTCAAGCTGAGATAGAGGATGAATAATAGGTACAATCCCTCCTTCCTCTCAGATCACTCAACCTTGGTGGCAACACTGCTCTAAATACGGATGTTCAAGATAAGAAATGATTCTGCCCATCCAAATGCCTTGGAACCTACTACAAGTTTAAGTTAGATCCTGGAAGACCTATGAAGATACCAAGTCTAACATCAATCCCTACACATAATAGGGCTTCAACTTATTAAAGTTTACTTTAGTTTTAAATTCTATCCCTTGCAAATATGCTAAAAGGACTGTAGAGCCATTGTTTTCTATACGAACAATCTTATAAGGGCCATCACATTTGGGTTCTAACTTATTTTGGAAATAACTTGCGACGTGCATTATAATATAAAACCAATAGACCCTTCATAAATTTATATCTCGAGTTCTTTTGGCTTACACAACTAAGAAGAGGAAAACCGTTTTCAGCCTCCACCTTTGTGTGTATTCCCCCATTGTGCAAGCAGGAAAGCTACAAGTGAGACTCCTTCCTTCTCTCCCACAATCTTGACATGGTATCAGAGCCTTGTTCGTGGTAAGGAGCTCAAGAAAGCAAGCCAAGTTCGTGGTGTTCTGGTAAGAGGACCAATGTTGCTTTCATTTTTCTGTTTTGGGAGCAAGTCTCTACAGGTAGCACAGCCGGAAAGTGCAAAAGTGCATTGTCTCAAATTGAGACGCCCTTCGCGGTGTAGCAAGAGGGCAGTATATGCTGTGGGAGTATACTCAGGAAAATGCCTTGTTTTATGCTGTGCGACCATTGTTCTACAGGTCGGTGAAAAGTTACTATAGAAATTGCATCGTATGCCTGTGCGCAGAGACATTGGGAGTTACAGAATCATCCTTGTTGCCTGTTGATGCAAAATCGTCACTAAGAAGTGACTGTGTGATTAAATACCACTTTCGTCAGTTTTGCAGATTTGCCCTTGTGAGGCTGAAGCTGTGTTCTTTGCAGTGACAGAATTTTTTGCAGTGTTCTGTAATGGCGTCTGATTCTCTTTCACAGATTGTCACTGAAAAGCTTGACAAGAACAACTTCCAAGCATGGAAGTTCAGAATGACGAATTTCCTTATGGGAAAAGGATATTGGGAATTTGTTGCAGGAAATGAAGAAGAACCAGTTCTTCCTGATGTTCCTAATCAACAGCAAATGCAGGCATTTAAAGCATGGTATGAGAGAGCCAGAAAAGTTATGTACTGGCTGTCTATCAGCATTTTAGACTCTATGATTGTGCATATTCAAGATGCAAGTAAGCCAAAGGAGATATGGGATACTTTGTCAAAAATGTCTAGCACAAATACGCAAGCCAGGAAAATGCAGCTCAAGCAAGAGTTGCACAATGTGCAAAGAGAAAGTATGAGCATCAATGACTACCACATGAAGGTGACGAAGATTGCAGATGCACTTGCTTCCATTGGGTCACCAGTGGAAGATGATGATTTAGTTTCTGTGACCTTGAATGGTCTAGGAAAGGATTATGCACAGTTCCGAACATCCATTTCTGTCCGTGAAAGATTTCCTGATTTTGAGGAGTTGATTGCTCTTCTAATTTCTGAGGAGCAGAGAAATGGTGGTGCATCTTCTTCAGGAGGAACTTCAAAAGAAGTTGTCTTCTACTCAAATGCTGGAAGAGGTAGAGGCAGAGGTAGAGGAGGCCGATCTGGAGGCCGTGGTAGAAAGCAGAATATGCAGCAAACTCAAGAAAATTAGTCCTTTGGAGGAGGACGTGGTAATTCTAGAGGCAAGGGGAGCCAAAGAGGTCGTGGTGGATGGCAAAGAGGCCAAAATGCAAACAGCAATGTTGAATGCTACTACTGTGGTAAAATGGGTCATATGCCTAAAGACTGCTATAAAAAGGAGAATGACATCATGAATGGAAAATTGCAACAAGGGAATTGTGCATCTTCTAGTAGACAGGGTGATGACAGAAATGAGCATTTGTTTATGGTGCAGCACATGACCAATTCTGTGACAAGTGTAGAAGAAAGAAACGATGTGTGGTATGTTGACTCAGGTGCATCAAACCACATGACACGTCATGTAGAATGGATGCAAGATGTAAGAAAAATGAAAAAACTAGGATTTGTAGAGACTGGTGATGATACTGCACATCCTATTGTGCAGATTGGAAAAATTTCTTTGTCTATGCAGGATGGGAAAAAGAAATACCTGTCAGATGTATTTCATGTTCCGAATATCACCAAGAACCTAGTTTCTGTTGGTCAAATGGTTGACCAGGGCTTGTAGGTCAGATTTAATTCTCATGATGCTTTGTTGAGGATATAAAAAATAAAGGTCGCTTGATAGCAAAAGGAAAGAAGAAGGGCAGAATGTTTACGTTGGATGCAGACATGCCTGAATTGAGTGCGGCAATGTTTGCACATGGGACCGGTGTAGTTGCAGATATTGATATCTGGCATAAACGCATTGGCCATGTTAATGTACAATGACTTAAATCAATGCAAGCGCAAAATATTGTTGCAGGGTTGCCTAAATTCAAGGTTGCAAAAATGCATAAGGTATGTGAAGCCTGTCAATTTGGAAAACAGGCAAGGAAACCATTTCCTAGACATGTTCAAGAGAGTAAGAAGCCATTGGAATTAATCCATTCTGATGTGTGGACTACTAAAGCTGCATCTCTTGGAGGCTATCATTATTTTGTTACTTTTATTGATGACTATAGTAGAAAAGTTTGGGTGTATTTTATGAAAAAGAAAAGTGAAGTTTTTGGGCATTTCAAAACTCTTAAGGCTATAGTTGAAAAAGAAATAGGCCTGCAAATAAAATGCCTAAGGTCAGATGGAGGGGAAGAGTATCTCTCAAATGAGTTTGCAAGGTTCTTGCAGGAGCATGGCATAAAGCAACAATATTCATGTAGTCATACCCCACAATAAAATGGAATTGCAGAAAGAAAAAACAGGCATATTGGAGAGGTATCTCATGCCATGCTCAATGAAAAAGACCTGCCAGATTTTAACTGGGTTGAGGCAGTTGCTATAGCAGTCTACATAATGAACACGACTCCCACTGCAGCAATACATGGCATGACTCCAGAGGAGAGGTATATTGGTAAAAAACCAAATTTTTCTCATTTGAAAATTTTTTGTTGCATTGCCTATGTTCATGTGCCAGATGAGTTGAGATCCAAAAACTGAGAAGTGCATCTTTATTGGTTGCTCTCTGCAACAAAAAGGGTATAGATGCTATAACCCTTCTACTCGTAAGTTTACAGTGAGCAGAGATGTTGTTTTTGATGAGATGAGTACCTGGTATAAACTAGTAAATGTGATTGATAATGTAGATGCACAAAATGGTAATGTTGCACAGAATTCACAGCAGCAGTCACAAGATATTAGTGGACCAGGAGCGTCCTCTAGCAGTGGTTCACATTCTTCGCCATGGACACGTAGATTGAGATCAGGAGAATCTTCTCAAAGCAATGCAGATAATGATATGCAGGTATCATGAAAAGGAAAAGAGAAGGTAGATCAGCCCATGTTTGATGTGAATGCATGTCACTCTTATGTGGATGGTGAATCCAGTGGCTCAATTGTCATCTGTTGCTTCTGTGGATGACCTAAAAAAGAGATGGCAGTTGTCTGCCCTACTATGCTTGCAAGAGGCAGCAGAGGATTTTCTAATAGATTTTATGAATGATGCTTATATTGTAGCTGCCAATGCACATCGAATTACATTAATGAATAAAGACTTTAGTATGGTTAGCAGACTTAGATATAGGTTTGACAAAGTTTTGAAGCCTCTTCTATCAACTGATCAAAAGGCATTTGAAATTCTCAATGTTCCACCCAGGAGAAAGCAAAAAGAGCCACCAGCACCCTAGATTGAAGAGGTTACCCATTTTTATCCTACAAGGGTTGCAAGTGAGTAGGAGGTTGTCTTGGAGGAGAAAAGGAAAGAGGTAATAGAAAATGAGGATTTGATATGTCAGAGAAAGATTTTGTCTCTTGGCCAAGTGAACTATGAGAGGATGGGCAAAGTGTACGGCCAAATGGTCGTGAATGTTTCTGTTAGTCATGGGAAAGAAGACTACCTTAGCATTTCTCCAGAGGATAAGATCCTATTTGAGAAAAAGGATGCTCAACAAACAGATTCAGTAGTTTATTGTTGTTTGAGGTAAGGCTTTTTTTGATTCTCTTTATTTATGATGAAATTTTCCAAGGATCCTTATATTGCAGCCATTCTCTTATTCATTCTCTACTTTGTATACAGGGCATATATTGCTTCTCTTAGCATTGATATTGCTAAGGGTATATTTGTTATTGATCCACTTCTATGTGTGGATTTGTTTTCAAAATCTAATTCAAATATTGCAAGGTTTTTTAAGGACTTCGATAGTGTCGCAAACCATCATATTTTTTTTCCATATATTGAAAGGTACTTTCTTCAACATTCTATCTCTTGATGATTTATCTTTAAGGTTATTTCTCACTTGTGTTTTGGTTTGTAGAGGAGACTGGAGCCTAATCTATATTGACATTCCTGCAAGAGAGGTCATTTTTATGAAATCTCTTTTAGGAATCCATGGCCAATCAAAGAGGTATTGTCAATAAACACTCTTTATTTTATCTTTGATTGGATAAAGTTTATAGTATTCGCTAATAAGTTAATATGTGTAGTGCTGCTAGACTTGTTACTACTCACTTGGACACCAGCTTTCAAAGCATTGTTAATCCTCAGAGACCTTTCAAGTTTCTGCTTCAAGAGGTTCCATTGCAAAATGACATACATAGTTGTGGCTGGAGAGTGGTTTCAAATGCTTTTAGGATTATAGATTCAAAGTTAGTGAATGTAGAGGGGGTGAAGGTAAGTTTCCTATGCTTTATCCTTTTTATAGTGAAAGCCTCTTGCTACTTCAAATAACTTGTGTGCTTTTGTACAGTGTAGAGACTACCCTGAGTCATACATGTGGTGGATACGGGAGAGGTGTATTGAACTAGTTTTAGATAGGGCAATTAAACTGGTGGACCTAGATTCCCCTCTCCCAGCTAAAAATTCCAAAGAATAGGCAACAACGAAGGACAAAGGCAAGAAAATGGCAACCATCAAGAAAAATAAGTCTCCAAGGTCCAAACAAAAGGGGCCCAAAATGAAGGGTATGCATAAGCTTTATCCATTGAAATTTAGTCCATCCCCTCTAAAGCCCAAGGAGAAAAGAGTGAGTGAGGTAATTAAGTTCTTTGAGCGACCAAGGAAAACACCTACTAAGAGGAAACTAGCGATGACAGATGAAAGTATGGAAAATGAAGCAACTTTTCCAAAGAAAGAGAGAAGTCTTAAGGATGGAGAAGCTAAAGAACAACTCGAGGATGGAAAAGCCAAAGATTAAAGAGAAGCTAAAGGATAGCATTATAATTACCAGTTTGTTTATTTGTACTGAAGTAACATTTCCCTTGTGTATACATTTGTAGCGCAATATTCCAACCCAAAATGTAATGATATGTCATTTTGATTTTACCCATGAAAGAAAATTTTTTGTTCATAGAATTATAGAGAATTATAAAGCTTGTACCAAGTCTTTCCTATTAAATTGTACTGCAATTTTGTAACTCATGATATAATGAAATCATTTTGGTCCACAAACGACGATTTGTTATTCACACAGAATCACCGCAAAGCTTATACCAAGATTTTTTTAAATAGTACTTATCAATGTGTATAATTCCATGTTTTTGGCAGCAATATTTGTGAGCAAAAGAAAGATTCAAAATTATTTATACATGCATATTTATGGTCCAAACTCACAACACTAGGAGGCAAACAACTCATACATGATACGGAGCTCTCAACTCTTTTTCCAATTACAATACCATTTACCTTAAACTTATATCCATGAGCAACATTCTCTAGAAACTCCAAGGTGTCTCTTACATCCTTAAGACTCCACTTTGAAGTAACGTTCACCTCCTTTACTTCTTGTGTGGTAACTTATACTGTAAGTTTCAATGTCTTACAATCAATATCTGAATCTAAGGAACCCAAGCACCCAATCTAAGTTTGTATCTTCTGTAATCAAAACCTATGATAAGAGATTGTCCAGATATATAAGTTTGTATCTTTTGTAATGTAAGTTTGTATCTTCTGTAATCAAAACCTATGATAAGAGATTGTCGAGATATATTATAGGATAAACCTAGTGATTTAGGGCACACATTGCACCTTATGAAGTCACCTTTGTGGTCAGATTCCTTGACTTTCCAACATAGACCTAAATTTTTTTCCAAATCTTCCTCTGAAAAATTTCTGTTTAGCCATGAAGCCTTTGTCTGTTGTAAACATGTTGTTTTAAAGCAAGCTACAAAAACATGCAAAGGTAAAAACCACAATAAGCGTACTCTTCTCGAGATCCTTCTAGGAGTCATAGCCTTTTGAAAATCTTGAGCAATCTTGAGTTTAAAACCCTCCATTGTTGCTTCATTAGGCATCTCCCAATCCAAAGATGAGAGGCTTGGTAACTGCAGATCTTCAAGGTATCCATACACTCATGCTCTTGAAGGAACCACATATTGTGCATAATACCAAAAATTCCACTTCCATGAAAAAAAATTGTGGTTTGATTAGCATAAATAATGTCTGCAAATTCTTTATGAATGGCATGGAATGTTCTGTTGAGGCTCTCCATAGGTTGCCACTCGAAACTTGTTGATGGAAAGATATCTATAACCAACAATCCATTATTTAGCATATGCTTCAAATAAAACCATATACTCATGTAAACTTGATAACTCAAACTTACAGTGTGCTTGCTAGGAAAAACATTCCCATGGAGCCAAGTGCATATCTCTAGCGATGTAAACATGTTGCACCAAAGAAAAATAGCATTGAGGCATGGTTTTGAAGGCAAAGATACGTCCCTTCCAATGATATTTGATATCCCCTTGTTTTGTTTTTTTCACCTTGTGAGAGCCCCTCCAAGATGGTAGCATTGTAACCCAACCATTTATAGTAAATATTTTGGGCTCCCAGTTTCCATTTGCACTCTTGCTATACATGGTGCAAGAGTTTATGGAATGAGAAGGACGTCTTGTGGATGCCATGTAAAAGACAACGAGTATGCAGACAATGCGCAAAGAAAGAAACCTAAAGAGAGAGGTCAAGGAGACAAATTAAAAATACTACGAGCGCCAAGAACTTTGAAAATTCTCTTGATTTTCAAAATGGTCTTAATTAACTTAACTTTTTCATGTCTTCATCAGAGGTTTTGATAGCTTTTATTAGTTAATAGGGGCCATTGGGACTACCAAAACTTATCAGGGTTTGAAGATTTCGGCTAAATAGGAGGGGAGAACCACAAAATGAACTCTACTATCTCAAAAGCAGAGGAGACAATAATACCATATTTTTGTCCACATGGCAAAATCTCTTTGGCCCTTTCCTTAATCCATGGATTAACAAAAGTGATGTTTTTAATGTTTTTCGGCCCTAATGGCAAAAGTGACTTGGAAAACCATCGGCCACCAATAACTAGCACATAAAGCTTTTTGGGCGGTGAGCCATCCAACAAAATGGCCTCCACATGCTGAATCATGACACTCTTTTAAAATAAAGGGTGCCTCATCAGAAAGCACCACACACAACATCGATAAATCTCATCCACACATTTTCTATACAAGACACCCACTATTATTGAAAAAAGAATTCTTGCATTGGTGAGACAAAAATGTTATTTTGTGGAAGTTAACAAATAGGACTTGGTGCAAATTAGTCCATCACCATACAAGGCTAGTCATAAGTTCTTCAAAGATACTAAAAGCATGGCCACCATTGGCTAAGGATTTATGCAACCTGAGTTGGCCTGTTGAGGTTAGGTAGCCCTTGAAAGTTGTGGTTGTTAAGTCAAGGTCATCATGAAAAGGGGCACCAAAATGGACTGTATTGAAGGTTTGATGGTGGGAGTTGTAACAAGTTGTGAATCTTGCTATCTCAAGCATTCATAGACTAAAAGGTATTCTAATTCCTTTGTGAATGGAAATCCAAGGGTTGCAAGTATGTGCATCCACTCCATCCATCCAATCTTGCTCATTTTTAGGGAAGGGAATGTATCTGGTCATTAGGCATATGTTCAACAAATTATTAAAGTCTGCTCACAATAGCACAAAGATAACATACAAGTCAATGAGGGACGTTTTCCAAGACTCCATCTCAATGTGGATTGCCTTCTTTTGATTTCCAAGAAAGACTAAACCATTGCCCTATTCTTCAATGAGGTGTGCATTGTGCATTGAAGGTCAACTAAGCAACATGTCATAGTCTACATCTTTCATGACAATAAAATTTACTTTGAATTGTACTTCACAATTTTGACTAAGAAATCCCTTAATACTTGAGTCTAACTTTAAATCCATCCACCATGGTCAATTTAAAATACACTGGTTCAGGCAATGGATTTCCCAAGGCTTAGAGTATGCTTTGATGAGGATACTTATACAAGATCTAGTATCTACTATTCCTCACTGTGTAGTGTCCCTGAGGGTTTCTAATAGAAGCATAGCATGTCATTCAACTCCTTCCTAGAATGTGCTAACTCCTAAGGTATTGATAGTTGGAGGGACACCAGTATTGAGTGGTGTTGTATGGTATGATTGGGTTGGGTTTGCAAGGTTTGGGCTTTCCACCCAATTTTTCAATACTTGCCAAATCATGGGACTACCTTTGGGTAGAGTTTTGAGTGGAATGGAAATGTTAGTTGAAGTCTTGTAATAATGGCACATGTAATATTCTTATAGCTTTTTGCCAAGAAACTTGCATTTGCAGAGAGAGAAATCTCTTGTCCATGGGGTTGTAAATTGATTGGTGGCTATGTGGAGATTTCATCAGGCTGTTGGGGCCTTGTTGCCAAGAGGAACATGGGATAGTGGTGGGGACAAACTAGGAATGCAGAGAATTTCATCAGCTTGATTGAAGTTCTTATTGTGCTACCCTTACCTATTCCTTAACCTTGTCTATTAGAGTGAGTTATTGCATGGGGTTAGGGTAGGAGTTATCCTTAGTGAGGGTTTAGTTAGTGGACTTGGGTGTAATTGTAGCACTCTCTACACTAGAAACAACACTTGTTTAGGGTGGGAATGTAAGCTCTTCACTCTTGAGTCTAAGATCAACCCTTTTTCATCTCTTTTTTGCATTCTCCTTATTGATCATCATGCCATTCATCATTGTGGGTCCCTTGAGATTGACTCCCCCTAGTTCTCTTTTAGCATGAGTGATAGCATGTAGTGGATTGGGGATGCTTTCTTCATCATGTAGCATTTTTAAGGTAGATAAGCTTAAGGCTACTGATGATGGCACAATAGTTTGCTAGCCTTGCAATGGGGATAGTTTGGGTACATGAGTGTATCCCAAATTCAAGACGACACTTGTCAACTTTGATGGCTTTAACTTGCTCTTGTTTCTGTGGTCATATCAAGGAAATAAGTCCTAGTTGCCCATAGTTTCAACACACAATGGGTTCTCAACTTGGAGGCATGCCTTAGCCATGGCCTCATCCCAATAGCATAATCAACACCTATCCATCAGGATGGGATGTCCTTTATCGTTGTAATAGACAAAAGGATTTTTATATAATTCATCCTCTTTCCCAAATTCTTGAATGAAGTGGACTAGATAATCACTAGACATGTGCATAATAATGGGCATTGGGGGCCTAGGAATACTAGAGGCGTTGATCTTAGCATGTTGGGTGGTTGCTTTGTGGTCTAAACAAGCTAGTAAAGCGGATTGTGGAGCAACTAGGGGCTACCTAGGGTAAGTAGCACCACGATTATAATGTTAATAGCAAAAGAAAGGCCTAGCAGTCTTCATGGGGCTCTACAATATGTGGCATTGTGCCCAAAATGTTTGCCATTTATGCACATTTGGGTGGTCCAGAGAATTTTGAGGGGAAATGGTCTCCACCATAGTCCACCCTACACATTTAGGCAATATGATTTTGAGATTTTCAAGGACTTTTCCATTTTAAGGAACTCTTATTGTCATTTTTTGACATTTACTATCAATTCCACCATCTCTTTATTCTTTGTCTATGTTACCCTACAGAGCTTCCTAGATGGTATCCCACTATTCATTTGTCTCTATTGTGCTCTTTCTGTAGCCTTTCCACACAGATAGCCTCGTGGAGGACATTGTTGTTGATAGATCAATTTAGTTTATAAATTTTGGCTAACTTCTAATAATTCCTTTCATCGCGGATGCCCTTGATAAAGGCTTTTATGGTTTCCTTGGGTGTGGGTCTCTCCACTAGGAGTATGCATTTAAATAGGGTCATGACCCTAGAGACACAGTCTCTCATACTCTCCCCTTCTTGTTATTCTATACTCATTAGCTAGACAATGAGGTTGTCCCCATAACAAGCTTTAGTGAAACGGTTGATAAATGAGGCTTTTAACAATATGAAGGAGGCCTTCTTTGCGGCATCAAGACCTATTAACCAAGTGCATCCTTTTTCACCTTGGCAAAGTCCAAACACTTGAGCCTACTTGGCATCACCCACAAGGTTATTTGCCTCAGAGATATGCTCAAATTGTTCTATGAAAGTGTAAGGGTTATCACTAGCTTGGTATTAGTCTAATGGTTTAGCCACTAAAGGGATTTTAGCTTGTTCTCTATGGGTTAGCATGCTTCCTATTCCAATCAAGATGGTTTTGCGATGTGCATTTTGACTTGAAGCATCTGTGACAGGTCAAATAGTCTTCATTGCACCAAATCAAAGAGAGAGACTTGTGATGAGCCAGTTGCTCCTGCATAACATCCTATGAATGCTATCCATTTCTGCTTGCATATTGGTAATTTGTAGCTTGGTGTCATTGTTGAGGTCAAATAGGCAATGGAGAGCAAGCGTACCTTGTCCCCTCAGTTCTATGAGATTTTGTTGTAATGCTTTGGGAGTCACGGTTGAAACATTGAAGCTCATAGCTTGCTGGAAGTTCTCAACTATGGCTTGGAAGTCATTAGAACTTCCTCTTGAGTTATCCATAGCACTTGCAATGGTCCCCATGGCCTCCAAACTAACTAGGTTGATTATGTGATTAATGAAGTCGCACATATACATGTTTTCTAGGTCCAGAATGCAACTAGGGCTTGGGTCCCTGTTGATAGGAGGAGTATGAAGCTCACAATCACTTCTCAAGTGTATACATCCTTTTGTGGATCCTAGTCCATGGATTGAGATGTTTTCAAAATGTTTTTTTTAACTTTTTTATTAGTTTTGTGGTTTTAATTTTTTTCTAGTTTTGTTTGTTTGGAAGGAGATTAAAACAAAGCTTTGCTTTAGAACCTTGATGTGCAATGTGCAAGTGTATTGGTGGGTATTGTGCGGAATATGAGTGCATGTGAATTGGTCCTATGTGCAAGGAGGTGTAAGCATGTAGTGTGCACTAGTGTAGTGCACACACCCATGTACTTATGTGCATTTGAATGCACACAAGTAGTTTAGTCCATACAAGAATGTGTCTATAGTGTGCTTATGGTGTCAATATCAAAACTTGACAATATTAAGACCTTCATTTGTTGTTTTCATATATTTCCTCGCATGGTCTAATCACAGTTGCAACATGCCCACTCACAATGTGCATTGTGCATTGTATACCAAAGCTTTGCATTGCTCATGCTCTTAACCTTTGCAAGACTATGATCATCTCCAATAAATTTGACAAATTGATATGGAATGTCTCTTGCACGCATAAGAGATGACAATATAATCTTTTGGACATTGAAGTTTTGTCTAAAGCTTGCCTCTTTCATGGTCTCTAGATACCAATAATATGGATGGCAAAATGTGAGGTGCTTGGACTAGCCAATCTACTCTACGGCCATGAATTGTGTGCCTTCCAATCAAGAATCGAGCTTGAGCAATCCACGGTAAGATTCAATCGATCCATTTGTATCGTGGTTGGCATGTGGAAGTATTCGTGTGGCTCTAACCCACATTCCTATAATGTAAAATAACTTAGAGGATCAACATTCATGTGAATTCAAGAATAGATGAATTTATAAATTAGAAAGCCTTACCTAGTTGGGAACCCACTTTTCCTTGAAGTATGCGAGGAAGTTTTTCTCGCTAGCATAAGTTTTGAAGAACTGATCAATAAGAGATGTAGCACCCTCCTTTCTTTTGGCCTCACTACTCAATCCTCTACACTTCATGTTCATAATGTGACAAAGGTCTCGAAACATATTAGCCCGTATTTGATGATTTGGAATTTTTTTATCAAATTCTTTAATCAACATATTCTAACATGCCATATACAAAGATATATATAGGAGATCCAAAAATAGCCCTACGATTTAACCAATGATTCATTGAGTGAGATTCAATTGTACATTGAAAAGAAGCATTAAAAATATTTCCATGTAATTTTTAGTTAATATAGTGAGAAGCATGTATACTGTATGGCATTAATTTTCGCTTGTGCATCTTCTACCATCCACGCACTTGCCTCCTAAGAAGAATTAAAATCCAATATGCGATTTCAAAATGCTTTGTGATCAAGCAGGTACTGTCCATTGAGGAGGCAATGATCCATGCTACTCGCACCCCATTTTTATGTGCATCAAATACAAGTATAGAATATAGAGAGAACTGCATTCAAACATGCACCAAATCAAACATAAAATAAGAGGGTGAAAACAAAGATGCATTTAAAAAAACACTCTAAAAATACATTGTATTTGTAAATATACAAGTGAAAAAGATATAAACTTCTTACATTGTATTTATTGGTATTGAATGTAGCATCCATAGCAAGTGTACCATCCTTTCCATACTTATTAAGCATATATAGCTGCCACTTTGTTTGGATACCCAATATGAAAGGTTGACCAATAGAAGCATTATACTGCTAGTAGATGAAAGTTCTACAATTGTTCTCTAGCACCCAATTATGCACACTACATGCATCATCCTTATTGTACTTGAAGGTAAGGATTGATTCTATCTTTGATGCTATATTCAAAATATCCGGCATTGTCATAAATGCATCCCTTCCTAACCTTATATTCAAGTCTTGTGTTGCATGTCTCTCCACCAACACAATGTGCTATTGGAATACTTGAGGATGTGGTGAAGCTGTTTGTGAAGACCGAGTCCAAGCAAGGGGAGAGCAGGCCATTTTTGAGTGATGATGTCATGTGTAGGGTGCCTTCTTCAAAGACGAGTCGGCTGGGAGGGGGGCGCGGGGGTTTCAAAGGAATATTGCATTCTTTTATCTACAAAGGATGAGGGAAGAAGTAGTTGTCATTTGCTGGAGTAGTAGTCATTTGCTGCTTGAAAGCTAAAGTCAGGAGGAGAACGAGCATACTGATATTTATCCTGAGCCGGCGACAGATGATCGAAGCCATCAAGATGGCGATGGCGACAATCGGGTAGTGTAGTGTTGACGGCGAAGCCCAATGACCAGCAGTGGGACGGTGGACGACATGCCCAATGAGGGCAGCATTGCCTGTGTGGTGGGGGGACCGATATTAGTGAAGGATGGTCGAGGCATTAGCAACCTACAACAGTGGCATGGCAGAGTCCTGCTGTGGGGACCTGCATGGCGGGGGCTGGCAATGGGCGCCCTGCGTCGTGGTGACAGAGGCGAGGTCAAGGGGAGAAGGGTTGGAGACAATGTCGAGGAGGGAGAGTGCAGACTATGGCGTGGGACGATAAGGGGAGCCTTAGTCTTCTCCTTTTCCCTTCCTCTTCCTTGTCCTTGTCCTTTCTCCCCCTTTGTTTCTTCCTTCTTTCTTTTCTTCTCTCTCTTCTTCTTCTTCTATTTCTTCTCAATTTTTTTCCTAAAAATAAAAATACTATTCACCCTAAAATTTGTTTTATTATGTAACCGTGTACTTTGAGTCTCATATGTGTACAAGCTAGTTAAGTATTTGTACACTTTGCTCACGTCTCACCCCATTCTAAACAAGTGTACTTAAAGAATATATTCACCAAAATAGAGCTCTTACTGAAGCCCTTATTTTACATTATCTTTTTTAAAAAATTAAACCATAGAGCAAGCCCTTTTTTACATTATCTTTTTTGCATTTAGAATGCAAAGCTAATTTTGGACATTTTGAATACAAGTTTAAGAATTTCTTTACAATTTTAAAATCAAAATAAAATTTTAACTAACCTAAGATAACTAGACCACGAACTTCCATAGGGTGAGGATTCCTATAGTCTAATCCACTTGAATTCATATAGTTTTCATGTTTAAACATTCTTTATTCTTCAGTATACTACTCAGATATGTAAAAAGGAGAGAGCTGAGTCCATCGTGACCCAAGGAGAACAGGGCATCGACCTAGCCTTGGTACCTTAGAGTTTACCAAGCGTTCGCAAGGCAACTCTAAAACCTTTTTCAACACTCACTTTTATTTTTGCTCCAAACATCCTTATTTGCTTTTGGTTAGATCAGAAGCCTTTGCAAGGCAATGAACATATGCTCTTTTGATTTCTTTTTCTTTATTTTCTTATTTCAAGGGTTAGAACCCCTTTTTATACACCTTCATATTGTAGAAAATTTGGATATATGTATTATTTTCATCTTCTATTTAGCAAGCTTCCCTAATTGCCTCACAACTAATAGGAATTCTTGGAAATAGCCTCTTGGCAAGCTAGGAGGATAGGGTCACTAGGACTACCTCTAAGATAGAGTTTTGTATGCTTGTCAACATCTTCACAAGAAGTAGAAAGTTGCTCAAACCTCTCTAGGCATACCTAACCTAATCTTGGGACTTCATACCTTGACTACTAGTCCCCAATAAGGAAAAACCATCCCCCAAGTTTACTGACACATTTTGTGTAATATTTTCCCCTGCATGTAACCTTATGGCCCCCTTTTATAAACGAACAAAAAAAAAGCCCCTCCTACTCACGACGCCAATTGGCGGACGGGAGGGGGACTGCTATGGGATGACAACACGGTAATGGCGGAGTCATGGGGGAGCTCCAGCTCTAGAAGAGAATGGCCTACTGTTACCGTAGTACGCAGATACATACAATGTGTGCTTATGTGGGCATGTGGGAGTTGCGGTGATCGATGACTCTAGGTGGGGGCGAGACGATGGGTGGCAATGGAGCTGCAACAACTACCCCTTCTCTCCCCCTCCACCATACTTGGCATGGTGGCCATCCACCTGGCTGCTCTGATGGGGATAAGGGGGGCGGGACTCGATGCCATACTATTTTTCCCCCCAATACCACTATAAAATCCCCTCTAGGCGAGAGAAGGAGGGCATTACTATCATTACTCTCCCCTGCTATCGGACTGGAGGGAGAGTGAGAGGGGAGAGAGAGAGAGAGAGAGGAGAGAGAGAAAGGGAAATTTTCCATGGAAGCTTTCATACCTCCTCTCTTTTCCCTCCCCGCCTCTTTGAGAGGGTTCTCATGACCGATTTCTTCCATGAGGAATCAACTCCCTTGTAGCCCAAGTGCATATTCGTGAAGAAAAATCCCAACTATATGATGCCTCCTATATGAAGTAAGGTCCAATCGAGCGTAAATCCCGCATCAACCAATGGTGCTAGGGGTCAAGGAACTGCGACACTTGGTAACCAGGTGCATTCCATAAATGTTACTCTGGTAGGAATGTTTGAAAAACATAGATCGACTACATTAGGAGGAGCATCCATGCAAAAATCTACAATAGCTAACCACCAACTAGGCTGTATTATAAAATCATGTTCACTATTGTGTTTTATTGCACTCTGGCATGCTTTAGAACGAACAATTTGCTTAAAAATTTACACATTGGTGCACACTAAAATCAAGGAATTTATTGATTGTATTTGTAGAGCATTAGATTTATGCACTACATTGGCATGCTTGAGAGGTAAAAGAAACTAAAAAATGGGTTATCAAGACAATAAAGCATAGTCATCATTAGGAAGAAATCATACTTTTGCATCGCAAAATTTGCAAATATGCAAGACCGTGCAAGACGATGACATCCTATAAATCTTTAAAGAGAAGTGACTCGCATTTGCATTAGGCATGATGATTTCATGTTCCTCACACAAAGAAAAAAATTACAATCACTATTTATGATTTGCAAGAGCGCATTGAAATGAATTCCCAAGAATAGAAGAGCCGCATTGCATCATCAACTTAGGAAGGACTCGTATCTCGTTTTGCGTGGCATCCATGGACAGTTTTAGTTACATTACATGCTAGGGATTCATTTTAAAGATAGATATGAGACACACATATGAATTGCAAAACTTAATTGTCTGAGGCAAATCGATAAAATGAAACCCTATATGTTACATAAGGATAGGGTTCAAAATTTTTCCTATTTTTTTCCTAAAAATAAAAATACTATTCACCCTAAAATTTGTTTTATTATGTAACCGTGTACTTTGAGTCTCATATGTGTACAAGCTAGTTAAGTATTTGTACACTTTGCTCACGTCTCACCCCATCCTAAACAAGTGTACTTAAAGAATATATTCACCAAAATAGAGCTCTTACTGAAGCCCTTATTTTACATTATCTTTTTTAAAAAATTAAACCATAGAGCAAGCCCTTTTTTACATTATCTTTTTTGCATTTAGAATGCAGAGCTAATTTTGGACATTTTGAATACAAGTTTAAGAATTTCTTTACAATTTTAAAATCAAAATAAAATTTTAACTAACCTAAGATAACTAGACCACGAACTTCCACAGGGTGAGGATTCCTATAGTCTAATCCACTTGAATTCATATAGTTTTCATGTTTAAACATTCTTTATTCTTCAGTATACTACTCAGATATGTAAAAAGGAGAGAGCTGAGTCCATCGTGACCCAAGGAGAACAGGGCATCGACCTAGCCTTGGTACCTTAGAGCTTACCAAGCGTTCGCAAGGCAACTCTAAAACCTTTTTCAACACTCACTTTTATTTTTGCTCCAAACATCCTTATTTGCTTTT
This sequence comes from Lygodium microphyllum, assembly GCF_053477565.2. Taxonomy (NCBI): domain Eukaryota; kingdom Viridiplantae; phylum Streptophyta; class Polypodiopsida; order Schizaeales; family Lygodiaceae; genus Lygodium; species Lygodium microphyllum. The sequence continues at coordinate 171,663,885 of NC_141140.1, forward strand.
GGTTAGATCAGAAGCCTTTGCAAGGCAATGAACATATGCTCTTTTGATTTCTTTTTCTTTATTTTCTTATTTCAAGGGTTAGAACCCCTTTTTATACACCTTCATATTGTAGAAAATTTGGATATATGTATTATTTTCATCTTCTATTTAGCAAGCTTCCCTAATTGCCTCACAACTAATAGGAATTCTTGGAAATAGCCTCTTGGCAAGCTAGGAGGATAGGGTCACTAGGACTACCTCTAAGATAGAGTTTTGTATGCTTGTCAACATCTTCACAAGAAGTAGAAAGTTGCTCAAACCTCTCTAGGCATACCTAACCTAATCTTGGGACTTCATACCTTGACTACTAGTCCCCAACAAGGAAAAACCATCCCCCAAGTTTACTGACACATTTTGTGTAATATTTTCCCCTGCATGTAACCTTAAGGCCCCCCTTTTATAACCGAACAAAAAAAAAGCCCCTCCTACTCACGACGCCAATTGGCGGACGGGAGGGGGACTGCTATGGGATGACGACACGGTAATGGCGGAGTCATGGGGGAGCTCCAGCTAGAAGAGAATGGCCTGCTGTTACTGTAGTACGCAGATACATACTATGTGTGCTTATGTGGGCATGTGGGAGTTGCAGTGATCGATGACTCTAGGTGGGGGCGAGATGTTGGGTGGCAATGGAGCTGCAACAACTACCCCTTCTCTCCCCCTCCACCATACTTGGCATGGTGGCCATCCACCTGGCCGCTCTGATAGGGGATAAGGGGGGCGGGACTCGATGCCATACTATGTTTCCCCCCAATACCATTATAAAATCCCCCCTTAGGCGAGAGAAGGAGGGCATTACTATCATTACTCTCCCCTGCTATCGGTTTGGAGGGATAGTGAGAGGAGAGAGAGAGAGAGGAGAGAAAGAAAGGGAAATTTCCACTTGGAAGCTTTCAGACCTCCTCTCTTTTCCCTCCCCCCCTTTGAGAGGGTTCTCATGGCTGATTTCTTCCATGAGGAATCAACTCCCTTGTAGCCTGGGTGCATATCCATGAAGAAAAAGCCCAAATATACGATGCCTCCTATATGAAGTAAGGTCCAATCGAGCGTAAATCCCGCATCAACCAATGATGGTGCGGGTCAAGGAATTGTGACACTTGGTAACCAGGTGCATTCCATAAATCATACTTTGGTAGGAATGTTTGAAAAACATAGATCGACTACATTAGGAGGAGTATCCATGCAAAAATTTACAATAGCTAACCACCAACTAGGCTGTATTATAAATCACGTTCAGTATTTTGTTTTATTGCACTTTGGCATGCTTTAGAACGAACAATTTGCGTAAAAGATTACGCATTGGTGCACACCAAAATCAAGGAATTTATTGATTGTGTTCGAGAGCATTAGATTTATGCACTAGCATTGGCATGCTTGAGAGGTAAAAGAAACTAAAAAATGGGTTACCAAGACAATAAAGCATAATCATCATTAGGAAGAAATCATACTTTTGCATCACAAAATTTGCAAATATGTAAGACCGTGCAAGACGATGGCATCCTATAAATCTTTAAAGAGTAGCGACTCGCATTTGCATTAGGCATGATGATTTCATGTTCCTCACACAAATTAAAAAAAAGTACAATCACTATTTATGATTTTCATGAGCGCATTGAAATGAATTCCCAAGAATAGAAGAGTTGCATTGCATCATTAACTTAGGAAGGACTCGCATCTCATTTTGTGTGGCATCCATGGATAGCTTTAGTTACACTACATGCTAGGGATTCATCTTAAAGATAGATATAAGACGCGCATATGAATTGCCAAACTTAATTATCTAAGGCAAATTGATAAATGAAACCCTATATGTTACATAAGGCTAGGGTTCAATTCAACTTACTTAGGGTTTCATTGTAAACAAGATAAGCTATTGTTATAAACATAGGCTGACCTAGAGACAAATAAACCCCTCATCGGTTTCTATCCTGCATTTGGTTGTGATAAATCCAAAACAACCTTTGAGGTATCACCTTTAACCATGATACAAGTCAATGGTAATACAAGAAAACTCGAGTGTCCCAAGACAAGAACCTTGGACTAAAGGTTAGCAAGCTAGGGTAGCTACCATCTGAGAACTATCAGATATGGATCCAATTGCATAATTGCTTGCTCCTATCACATATGAGTGGGGTCGAAAAGGGGGGTATTCTCTATTCCTTAGAGGATAATGGAAGTTAACACTAAAGTAAGAAAGACCCAAGAAGGGAAAATGCTAAGCGTCAAAGATAGGGACTCCACCTTAGTAGATGTCCCAAGCACTCACCTTCACTATTGTTTATGCTAGTAAATTTAGGAACACCATATGTGAAAGAATTGTATGAACCCAATCTCACAAGAAATTGAAATAATAAATTAGGTTGAATTCATGGAGGGTGTGCCAAGCCACTCCTAGCTGGCCACCAACCCTAACCAAGGGGATTCTAAATAACCGTGTCAGGAAAGTGGACCGAACCCGCTACGAGAGGTCTCTCCCTGGGATAGTATAGTTTGAGTGTGGGAGGATGCTTGGATGCCAGGGCAGACTCTGGTTGAAAATTCCTTGCCTCGGGGTCCTACTCAAATGATCGGCGTGGCTCGAGATAGATTCTTGAGGCCCCTATTACTAGTGCAAGGGCAGAATCTTGGAAGAAATAAGGTGCATCCTCACGGATTGCGAGAATCATCCCTTTTGAACAAGACTTGTATCTCAGATAAAAAGCTAATATTAAGTTTACTTCCAAGGAACCTATCTGGATTGTTTTTGTGTCACTGCCATAAGATTACGTGAACGAACCCTGTTCCCTAAAAGAGCTTAATTAAAGAAGCTAATTTTATATGTCACACCTAAATGTGGTAGAATCTAATTAGGTAACTAAAGAACACCTATTGAGGGAAGCACATGGGCGAAACCTCCGAAGGGTTCGTGCTATGGAAGGGTGGTCCCAAAGAACTGGGAGGCTTGTTACAAGGTTTTACCAACGTCCGACCTTTAGGTAGTGTTAAGTTAGAACCCGATTCATACCATTTTAGGGAACCAGAATGGGACTATGCCCCACTTTGAACCAAGTGCAGCATGGATCTACTTCAGCTTGGGTATCTCTTTGTAAAGTAGGATGTCCAGGATTTGATGCTAGAATGCTGTTAGGAGACCTTGACCACAAGAAACTCGGATTTCAAATTAATCCTAGTGGGTTGGTCGCAAACGTTCTGTTGCGAGGAGGACTCGAGAAACCCTAGGCGATAAACCCCAGAACATTCCAAGGGGTGCCAAAGGCAGCGACGCTTAGACTAACTTACTTGGACGGGCACATTACAGTTGGTATCAGAGGCAACCAATGAATAAAACAATTAGGATAGATCGGGAAGAGTGAAGTGATGTTTTTTCTAGAAAATATTTTTCCTTTTAGTCATTTTTGGATTGTTGTTGCTTCCAGACTTATGAGGCATGGAGCAGGTTCCTCCTATTTCATATCATGTTCAAGATGGCTATGAACTCCTCAAGCTATCGTAGACGATCTGATATTATAGGGATCCTGGATCGGCTCTACAACTCCTCACCGCTGTATATGGAAAGGCATTGGACTTGGAGTATGGGATATTGCTACATAGATGCCAGCCGACTCGCCTATCTTTAAAATAATTTGAAGAGGCTAAAGTGGTTGGAGGACTTGAAGATTATCAAGTTATTCATCTTCCATGAGGCTCGTGTGAACTCGATCCTACACATCGGACATCAGCAAGTATAACATAATTGCTATATCTATGAGGAGGTGGTCAAAGTCTTGCCAGCAGACAGAATTAAAGTAATGGGACAAAACGAATGTCATGGCTATCAAAAATAGGGATTTCCTGAACTTCCCATGACTTATTACTTCCTGAGAATCCATTCCCCTAATCCAATTACTATTTTGTTCATGTAGCTGAATCCAACAGCGAATTATTAACTTGGCGCTAATGTATCACTTGAAAAGAATCATCATAGTTAATCTCTACCTATTCCTGAATAATTGTACTTGAGACTTATGCTTCTTTATGGATAAATAAGAATTTTATGTTCATTCAATTTGTTGCACAGTAGCGATGGAAAATAATATGCACGTTGATTTAAGGTGTGTAGGGATATGTAAAATGCAATCCTAACACGGAAAGTTTAAATTGGTAATAAGATACAACCCCAAGCGCAGAACCAAAATCCTATTTCCACACTAAGCTCGATAGAGGCTCAAGAGAATAAGTTTCTTCTCAAATAAATTAAACCACCAGAATTTGACAAAAAAGAGAAGACTATTGAAGTCGATGTCAAAATATGGATTGAATCCATGGAGGATTATTTCAATGCGGCAGGAACATCACTTGTGAACCAAGCCATGATTGCCAAGCTCAAGCTCATTAGTGAAGCTAGACTGTGGTTGAAGCAATGGTGTAAAGACCAAGCAGTCACACGAAAAGCACAATAACTTGGGATAAACTAAAGGAAGGAGTGCAGGGAAGATACATGCCACCTGCATACAGAACTCAGAAGATGAACACATTCTTTAAGTTGAAACAATTAGGCCTGTCTCTGGAGGCATACTACTCAAAATTTGTCTCCTTGCTGAAATATGCCCCAACAATGAGTATCCCCCAACAAGTCGGGAAGTTCTATGATGGATTGAACCCACCAGCTAACACTTGGTTGGAATCAATGAGTCATTCGGATTTGTTCGGATTTGCAAGTTGCATTGATAAGAGCAAGACCTATTGCCCAAGAAGTCCAGACCTTGGTCTTACAAAAGACTAGAATCTAGGAATGTTGAAAGCTCAAATTAAAAGGGTGTAAGGATAGAGTCAAGGCCAATGGAAGAAGCCAAGAGCAAATGCAATCAATGACTTTGTCCCCACTCAAAGAAGTGATCAAAGCTTGTGTTTTTTTCACTGCAATGAACTTGCGCACTTCAAAAGGGAATGTCCCAAACTTGGCGGAGATCACCGTCAAGGAAAATTCAGTGGCCAAGCCAAGGCTACCCGTGGTTGCGGTCATACAGCATTGGGAAGGGAAAAAACTTCCAATACTACCACTAAGGGAATCAACAAAGAAGAAGACCCATCCATGGAAGCTTAGATTGAGAGGGCAATTGTTCATGCCTCTCTCCATAAAAAGGGGCCGAATCGCCAATTTTCGGTGATTCAAACACAATCGGACTACCAAGGTAAGAAATTCAAAACCCTGATTGACTGTAGCAGTACTCATTCTTTCATTTCACCAGCCTGTGGGAAGAAGGTTAGGGATAACCATTGTAGTTGCACCCACTTTGCTTGTCGAAGAACTAGCAAATGAGTGAGAAATCACTTGCACTAGATAAACTGCTAAGGTGGAATTCCTACTCAAAAACGAGCCCACATTTGTTAAGTTCATCAGGGTAATGAATCTAGGAGTCCATGAGTGCCTACTCGGAATGGATTGGCTAATCCCCAATGATGCTTACATCCATTGTGAAAAGGGTCAAGTCTCCTTTCGGAATCCTAAGGGTGAGCCAGTTACAACACAAGGAGAAGTACGTAAACCAAAGATCTAGCTAGCTAAGGCAATGCTAATAGTTCAAGGAATAAGCAAATGATTACACATCTACCTGATCAAGCTAAACACACCAGAACAAGTAGAGGACACCAATCAAGAACCATCATGGTTAAAAGAATATGTGGATGTGTTTCCAAAAGAATTGACTGAATTACCCCCACCTAGGGAAGTGGATCATGAGATTAAGCTAATGCTAGGAGTTGCAACAGTTGCAAAAAGTCCCTACAAGATGTCCATTCCTAAAGCTATCGAGTTAAAGGAATAACTCAAACAACTACTGGACCAAGGGTACATACACCCCAATAGTTCTTCTTGGGGGGCTCCAGTCTTGTTCCAAAAGAAGAAGGATGGTACACTTCAACTTTGCATCGATTATAGAGGCTTGAACCAAGTAACCATCAAGAATAAATACCCCATTCCAAGGATAGATGAGTTACTCGATCGATTGCAAGGAGCAAAAATCTTCTCCAAGATTGATTTGAGGTCAGGATACTATCAAATCCATGTCAAAGAAGAGGATATTCCTAAGATGGCATTCAATACCAGATATGGTCATTTCGAATTTACAGCGATGTCTTTGGATTGACTAATGCCGCTGCCACCTTCAACAGGCTAATGTAATATATTTTTAGACCATATCTCAATGATTTTGTACTTGTCTTCTTTGACGAAACCTTGGTTTATTCCAAGGAAGAGGAGGATCATGAATCCCAAGTTCGCATCATCCTTGAGACCATGAGGACTCATAAGCTCTATGGTAAGAAGAAAAAGTGTGCGTTTCTCAAGAGGCAGATCAAATATCTTGGATTTATTGTGTCAAATGAAGGCATCTTAGTAGACCCTACAAAGGTTAAGGATGTCCAAGAGTAGTCTCCACCAACTACTATTAAAGAAGTGCAAAGCTTTCTTGGATTAATAGGTTGGTATAGGATCATTATTAAGGACTATGCCTTAATCGTAGCACCCCTCACTAATTTACTAAAAACATAAGTTGCCATAGTGTGGACATCTACTAAACAGTCAAGCTTTGATCAACTCAAGCATAGCTTAATGACAACACCAATTTTGAAAGTCCCTAACTCAAGCAAGGAGTTTGAAGTTGTCACGGATGCTAGCTCACTTGCACTAGGCTGTGTACTAATGCAAGAAGGTCATCCTACAGCCTAGTCCTCAAGGAAGCTAAAAACCCATGAAAGAAATTATGCAACCCATGACCTGGAGCTACTAGTAGTTATTCATGCTCTCAAACTTTGGCAACACTATTTGCTTGGTAGCAAGTTCTCTTTGATCACAGACCAGAAGAGCCTCAAATGGATATTTACACAAACTGACCTCAATATGAGGCAACGCCGTTGGATTGAGGTTCTGCAAGAATATGACTTTGAGATCAGGTATTGACATGGTAAAGAGAATGTGGTCGCTGATGCCTTAAGTTGTAAGGCATTTCTCAACTCTCTTATCATGGAGGAGCCCTCAATGGTGGAATCATTGGCAACTATGGTGTCAATGCCTAGCAACCCTATCCTTGAACTAGCTAAGGAAGAAGCTAGCCATGACCCAGAATATCTGAAGATGACGAGGGAGATTTTTGAAAAGGACCAAAACCCTAGACTTAAGGTCAAGTAGTAAGAATTCTCTGTCAATGAGGGACTTGTCTACTTTAGAGCTAGATTTTGCATACCCTCAAGCAAGAAACTCAAACATAGAATACTTTGGGAAGCACATGACTCCCCCTTTTCAGGCCATCCTGGATACGTCAAGACCATCAACACGGTCAGGAAAAGCTACCATTGGGAAAGGCTTAAGGGAGATGTACTCAAATATGTCACAAAATGTTTGTCTTGCTAGCACATTAAGGAAGAACATGTCAAGATGCTTGGGAAGCTGCAATCTCTTGACATTTCCCAAATGAAGTGGAAATTTATCAGCATGGACTTTGTTGTTGGGTTATCTTCAGTGCAAGGAGACCACAATTCAATTATGGTTATAGTAGACATGCTCACCAAGGTTGCACACCTTGTTCCAGTCAAGACAAAACTTCATGGGTTTCCTAGAGAGATTGTTAGTGATTGCGATTCCCTCTTCACATCTCATTTCTGGAGAGGGATATTCGAGGCCATTGGGACTCAAGTCTATTTCATTACAGCCTATCACCCTCAAATTGATGGCCAAACGGAGAGAGTTAACCAAGTCATTGAAGATATTCTTAGGGCATATTGTTGTCGCGAGCCCAAGAAATGGATCTAATATCTACCATTAGTAGAGTTCGCCTATAATGCTTCCTACCAACAAAGCATTCAAATGACACCTTTTCAAGCATTGTATGGGCATAATTTCCATACTCCATTGAACTTTTCAGATCCTACTTTAAGGGTAGAAGCTTCTAAGGAGATGCTCGAGGAAATGGATGAGCAGGTCAAAGCCATCAAGCAACATATTAGAGCCGCTAAGGATAGGCAGAAAGCCTATATAGGTCTAAATAAACAAGAGCAACTCTTCAATGACGGAGATATGGTTTTTATTCATGTACAACCCAAGAAGAGTTCCTTGTCTTTGGGGGAATTTAAGAAAGTGAGTCCAAGGTATTGAGGGCCCTATAGGATCCTCAAGTGCCTAAGGCCCAATGCCTACAAACTCCAACTCCCTGAGAATGTAAAGGTTCACAATGTATTTCATGTTAGCACACTAAAGAAATATGTATCCAATCCTAGCCATGTACTCAATGATCAACAAGTTGTAATGCCAAGTCAAGGCGTCCTTGAGCTCTAGCCAGATAGAATCCTAGATATTCGAGAAAAGAGATTGAGGAGTAGAACCCTCAAAGAGTACCTCATCTAGTGGAAGGACTATCCAGAAGAAGATGCCACATGGATTGATGAGAGTACTCACAACCAACAATAACCCCATATCCTTTCGAGATGAGGACAACTTGATTCCTTAAGGGGGGAAGGATGTAATATTTTCCCCTGCCTATAATTGTAAGGACCCCTTTTATAAATTAACGATTAAAAAAAAACACCCCCTACTCACGCTGCCAGTTGGTAGACGGAGGGGGGGCTGCTATGGGATGATGGCAAGGTAATGGTGGAGGGATGGAGAAGCTCCAACTGGAAGAGAATGGCCTGCTACTGTTGTAGTATGCAGATGCAGACAAGGTGTGCTTATGTGGGCATGGGGGAGCTATGGTGATCGACGACTCCAAGTGGAGGCAAGACGATGGGTGGCAGTGGAGCTGCAATGACTACCCCTTCTCTCCCCCTCCACCACATTGTGCATGGCTGCCATCCACCTAGTCGCCCTGATGGGGATAAGGGGGGGCTCCATACCATACTATTTTCCCACCCAATACCACTATAAAATCCCCCCTTAGGCGAGAGAAGGAGGGCATTACTGTCATTACTCTCCCTTGCTGTCGGACCGGAGGGAGAGAGTGAGTGAGTGAGTGAGTGAGAGGAGAGAGAGAGAGAGAGGAGAGAAAGAGAAAATTTCCCTTTGAAGATTTCAAGAATCCTCTCTTTTCCCCCAATCTTTGAGAGGGTTCTCATGGCCGATTTCTTCCACGAGGAGTCAACTCCCTTGTAGCCCGGTTGCATATCCTCGAAGAAAAGCCCAACTATACGATGCCTCCCAAGTGAAGTAAGGTCCAATCGAGTGTAAATCCCACATCAATCGATGGAGCTACGGGTCAAGGAACCGTGACACTTGGTAACCAGGTGCATTCCATAAATCTTACTTTGGTAGGAATGTTTGAAAAACATAAATCAACTACATTAAGAGGAGTATCCATGCAAAAATCTACAATAGCTAACCACCAACTAGGCTGTATTATAAAATCATGTTTAGTATTGTGTTTTATTGCACTCTGGCATGTTTTAGAACGAACAATTTGCATAAAAGATTACGCATTGGTGTACACTGAAATCAAGGACTTTATTGATTGTGTTTGTAGAGCGTTAGATTTATGCACTAGCATTGGCATGCTTGAGAGGTAAAAGAAACTGAAACATGGGTTATCAGGACGATAAAGCATAGGCATCATTAGGAAGATCGCAAAATTTGCAAATATGCAAGACCGTGCAAGATGATGGCATCCTATAAACCTTTAAAGAGAAGCGACTCGCATTTGCATTAGGCGTGATGATTTCATGTTCCTCGCACAAAGAAAAAAAAAGTACAATCACTATTTATGATTTTCATGAGTGCATTGAAATGAATTCCCAAGAATAGAAGAGCCGCATTGCATCATCAACTTAGGAAGGACTCGCATCTCGTTTTGTGTGGCATCCATGGACAGTTTTAGTTACACTACATGCTAGGGATTCATTTTAAAGATAGATATGAGACGCGCATATGAATTGCCAAACTTAATTGTCTGAGGCAAATCGATAAATGAAACCCTATATGTTACATAAGGATAGGGTTCAGTTTGACTAAATTAGGGTTTAGTTGTAAACAAACCAAGCTATTGTTATAAACATAGGTTGACCTAGAGACAAATAAACCCCTCATTGGTTTCTATCATGCATCTGGTGCTATAATAAATCCAAACAAACCTTGAAGATATCACCTTTAACCATGATACAACTCAATGTTAATACAAAAAAACTCGAGTGTCATATTCCCAAGACAAGAACCCTGGACTAAAGGCCAACAAGCTAGGGTAGCTACCATCCGAGAACTATCAGATATGGATCCAATTGCATAATTTCTCACTCGTATCACATAGCAGTGGGGTCAGAAAGGGGGTATTCTCTATCCCTCAGAGGATAATGGAAGTTAATACCAAGGCAATAAAGAACCAATAAGGGCAAATGCTAAGGGTCAAAGATAGGGACTCCACCTTAGCAGGTGTCCCGAGCACTTGCCTTCACTATAGTTTATGCTTGTAAATTCAGGAACAACGTTTGTGAAAGGATTGCATGACCCCAATCTCACAAGAAATCGAAATAATAAATCATGTTGAATTCATGGAGGGTGCGCCAAGCTGCCCCTAGCTAGCCACCAACCCTAACCAAGGGGTTCTAAATAACCGTGTTGGGAACGTGGACCGAACCCACCACGAGAGGCCTCTTCGTGGGATATTTAAGTGTGGGAGGATGCTTGGATGCCAGGGGGGACTCTTGTTGGAAATTCCCTCTCTCGGGGTCCTATTCAAACGATCGGTGTGACTCGAGATAGATTCTTGAGGCCCCTATTACTCGTGCAAGGGCAGAATCTTGGAAGAAATAAGGTGCATCCTCATGGATTGCGGGAATCGTCCCTTTTGAACAAGACTTGTATCTCAGATAAAATGCTAATATTAAGTTTACTTCCAAGGAACCTTTCTGAATTGTTTTCATGTCAATGCCATAAGATTATGTGAATGAACCATGTTCCCTAAAAGGGCTTAAATAAAGAAGTTGACTTTAAATGTCACACCTAAATGTGGTAGGATCTAATTAGGTAACTAAAGAATGCCTATTGATGAGAGAAGCGGGTGGGTAGAAACCCCAATGGGTTCGTGCTATGGAAGGGTGGTCCCAGAGAACTAGGAGGCTTCATACAAGGTTTTACCAACGTCTGTTGACCTTTAGGTAGTGTTAAGTTAGAACACGATTCATACTATTTTAGGGAATCGAAATGGGACTATGCCCCACAATAGAGAGGTTGAGTAGAGCATTGAGAATCCCTCTCATTTTCCATTCTCTTTGAACCAAGTGTGGCATGGATGTGTTCAGCTTGGGTATCTCTACATAAAGTAGGATATCCAGGACCCGGCGCTAGAATGTTGTTAGGAGACCTTGACCACGAGGAGCTCGGATTTCAGATGGATCCTAGTGGGTTTGGCCATGAACGTTCTGTTGTGAGGTGGACTCGAGAAACCCTAGGTGGCAAACCCAGAACATTCCAAGGGAGTGTCGGGTAGTGATGCCTAGACTAGTCTCTCGATGGGCTACAAAAATGTACTTGGATAGCCGTTAGGCGGGCACATTACATTTTTCTTAAAGAGAAGGAACTTGGAAAGAAAAGACATCACCTGGATAGGCTCCCTCCATGTGCTTTGTCGAACCAGTCTGGTGTAATACTAAAACAAAGAAACATTAACCACACCACATTCCATCAAGAGGCAAGTACATCCTCTGAACAACAATACTATAGACCCACATTATAGCAATGCTTAGGTTCTTCAAATTTCCTTGCATTTGGAGGCAAAGGAGACTCTTGAAGCATATACCGATTCCTAGGATGGTTAACACAAAGGGTAAGAAATTGGATTCCTTTCCTCCCATCCTTGCTTTTGACTCTTGCATAAGTAGAATCATCATCAAGCACCTTTGTTTCCATACACACTCTTGTAATATAGGGGTGTCCCAAAATCATTGCATATGAGTAACTATCTTACATAAAGAAGTGTTGCTCTTCTTATACATTAGTAATAATCACTTTTACATTAGGACATGCAACTAGAGCTCCCCCAAATAATTATTTACAGCCCTCATATGCCAACCATGATCAGTGTCCATAGGCCACCATGCACCATTCTCATACAATCCACACTCAATGACATTAATCTCAAATTTGTGGTCAAAGCAACACAAGAAATTTCACTCCCCTATTTTTACCACCATTTCAATGGTAGCTCTTGCCCAGTGATTTCTTGTGTAATGACTCAGAGGAATAAATCCTAGAGTCTTTTTCCCATATTGTTGCATCCTGTCTCACTCCACCATGAAAATTGCTACAAAGCAATGCATTTTCAACCACTTTCTTCTCTTTTCCACATGTTGCCCACCCATTGATTAGTAGCATGCAGTTTCCTCTTCAAAGTGCAACATGTAAAATATTACACGGCACAGCGAACAGAATCTGAGAAAGAGATAGAGAGTACACAATAGATAAGAGGAGAATCAGTAAATTCTTTAACTTCAAACAACTGATACAAAGATGGCTCTGTCCACCCGTGCGCTTCCACTGAGTGAAGCTTAGATGGCGATCTAGACAGAAGATAGGTGAAGAGTTTAAGGCTAGCTGGAACAACAACTCTGACTGGGTGAAAGATTAGTGTAAGATGGCTGCGAAGGGGTTTAGCTTTTATAGCCCGCGAAGGTCGTTAGGTCGGCCTGCTGACCGACCTACCATATGAGCCTCCACTAGTCGGCCAGGGAATATTCCAGGGAATATTCCCTTTACCATCGGGCCGGGGGCACTGCCCTCGGACCCCCGCCAGGGGGGCCGCTGGCCCCCCTGGGACCCCCCAGCCAGGGGCCGCTTCCGCGGCCCCCGGACCCCACAATAGGGGCCCCTTTTAACTCCCTTACCACGCAACTCAATGCAATGTGCCTCGAGTTGCTACCAGCTTAACCACTCCGTCTAACCCAAAGATTAGACCCACAACAGTCACCTCTTTTGCCATCCGGTCACATAGACCTCATCTGATATACAAGTCAGGACTCAACCAATGTCCGGGCTCACATTTGGCTTTTCCTCATAATGGGGGCCTTACAACTTTGAGCACCATGGATCATTGGTAGCACCTAATGAGGGTGGGGCATTGATCATATCTAACACAACAATGCACTAGTGATATCTCTAAGAAATTGATTCTTCCTCTTAATTATGTCAATGATATTGTCATGAAATTTTCGCTTGGCAATGCAAAGCACATCTCCCAAGTTGAATTCCACCCAATTGTTTAAAATCCGTTCTTCAAGAACCTTCTTGAGATCCATGGCTATCTCAATATTAGAGTACAACTTATATCTTGATTGCTTGCCCTTCTTTTTTCCCTCTTGTTTACTATCCTATTTTTGCTCTTGCCCAACCTCTTCCATAACATGCTCAAGAGGTTGCTGATTTGTAGCTTTAGGTTGATCCACACTTCTTCTTGTCACTCTCTTGGATATCTCTACATTATCTTCATCTCTCTTCCATTTCTCTTCCACAAGTACATACATTTTTGCACTTTTGCTAAATATGCATCTATTAGTGATTCCCAGCTAGTTATGTCACAAATGTATTGGTCTGCATGAAACATTTCACTATCATTAGCTTTTGTCTTTTCAGTTGCATGCAAAGCATGTGTTCATATTGCAGCCTTCGGACCAATCATCACTTGATCGTGCATTTTATCCTATTATAGACCAAAATTAGGAGCATGTATAGCTGCATAAGCATTTGATATAGCCAACTCTTCCAAAAACTTTTGCAAACCTTCCTTTCCAAAATTCAAAGTAAGAGGAAATCATGTTTCTTGTGCATGGATCTTTCCATCTTTCCAAAAGATGAGTTGTTGTTCCAAGACCTCCTGATAAGCAGCACAATCCTGCCATTCATGCTGCAAACTGTCATACCACATACATCTTTTCCCTGGTTTAGGGATTGCTTCTTGTCCCCTTTCCTCTTGTCCTTTCTCATCCAATTTTGCAACCTTCAGTTGAAGATCCCGCATGCCTTTAACTAATTCATCTAATGCATCTTTCCTAATAGCGGGAATAGTAGGTGTAGCAATAGGGCTAGCCATAGAAATAGGTGGCTTACTGGATACATCAACTGTTTTGCTCATAACATTATTGAGCAAGCTAGATATATGAAATCTTTCTCTTCTTCTATGCTTTTTCACTAGTGCAGTAATAACAGCATCATTAACATGCCTTCACTCTGTTTTACACCTTGTCTCTGCAGTTTGATCCTCTAACAAATCATCAAGCTTCTCTTGAAGCTCAAGATCTGTTGCTTGTAGAAACAGTTCAATTTTCTACCTTGCAAGAGCCTATTTTTCTACAAGATCTAATTGCTCAAAATTATTTTCAAATTCTCTTAAGAAATCTATAGCCACCACAAGACCCTTATTGAGTTTTAGAACCCACTCCTGGGAAGTCTTGTGGATAATCAAATTGTTGACTTCAAAGTAAAATTCTTCCAGAAGTGTCTTCTTGAAAGCTCCCTAGCTAGCATCTTGCATGTACAATTTAGTAACTCCGGCTTTTAATTCATGTATAGTGACTATACAAAATACTGGGTCCATGCAAGTCGGCAGGCCACCACAAAGAACTCCATTTTCTGAGCATATGTATGAAAATATGCAAACACATTCCTTCCATTAAACAACTTCATCTCACACTCTACTGTTTGCAAAGCATTCATCACAACATTTCATGTTTGAGCAGAAGTCTGCATCACCTATTGTTGTTATATCTACATAAGCATGTTCATATTCTACACTAACTTTTGCAAAACATCATTTGAAATTGTACTTGAAGGTTCTTCCATCCTGCCTTTCCTTCCGGTGACCGTTCACATCAAGTTCACCAATGTCGGAGGCCTTTTAGGCAAAACGTCGTATCCACCGGGATCAGAGAGAGAAGGAAGTAGAGAATGGGAGATAGAAGAGAATAAAAAGAATAGGCAGGAGATTTTAATAAATTACAAGAATACCAGAAATCAAGTTCTCTTCAAGACACATATGTCCATACATTATGAATCAATCATAAAATCTTCTGCCAAGTTTGGCAAAGCCTTTATATAATATAAAGACAAAGCTCAATGATTCGAAGCACTATGTATTGATAGAACTTGAGAAGATAAACAAAATCCTTGTATGAAACTTGAAATACACTTTAGCCCTGTGTATTCTTGATTATTATAGCAGTCATAACCTGATTGTTTGATGGCTAAACTCCAAGATAAATGGTTCTTAGATTATCTAGACAATATACACTACTACTCAAAAGCAATCTCCAAGCATTAGATCTCTTAAAGCTCCCTATTATACCAAAAACGTGTACTAAATACTAGTAGCTTCTCTTCTACTCAGACAAAAAATATAATGGTTTCATTGGCTCTGAACTTGAGTAAGTTACTCATGAATATATGTGTGCATCACGTGAGTTCAAAATAAGGTATTTTAAAAATACCATGTTTATACATTTTTTACATACAAATGGGTGTAATATAAAGGTGTTATTGACAGATTGAATAGAAAAGGGTTATGTTTTATTTAAGAAAAAATTATAGATAAGGATATTTATAAATAGGCCTTGAACGTATGTGATATAGATGATATACATATACTAACTTCCTTGAGGCCCTGAAAGGGGTAAAAACTATGGGATGCTTGCTCAAAATTCTCATGGATCGCTTCTTCACCTTCTTCCCAGTCCTAGAGTGCTCTTTGCTACTTGAAAACTACAAGCATGTGTCGCACAAATTCAAGAACTTCCAAACTAGTTGAAAATAAACTTTCTTTTTGCATGTCAACCTATTCTAGAAGTTTTTCACATCTTTTTAGGATATTTACAAGAAATAATGTCCAAAATATAAAAAATAAGCTAAAATTGTCTAAAAATCCTATATTTTTGAACCATCCATACAATATATACTAACACTAATGACTAATATGACATTTCCTCTCTAGATTAATAGGAAAGGTGGATGATGATGCATTCCTGGGTTTTTCACATTGTGATCGCATAGTGACACGATAATGTTTCAGGAGATATTTTTTGGTTTCTCACTTAATCAGTCCCCAAAGAAAATCATACTATTCTACAGCTTAGAAATCATGTCATTCTCATTGTTGGTCAATAGTTTTAGCAACCAATCGCAATGTATCCAGAAGACTTTGCCTTTCTTGATACCATATATAAGAATGTAAATGCAAGGTGTAATGCCATATAGTGCTCAAACAAATTAACCATAATTCAATCCCAATGTGTCATGTAAAAAACATTATTTCAATGATTTACTTTTTAACGTATTGCTATGTTGTTAGAAACAATATCGAACTAATTTTTTATTGTTCCTTAAAAATATTAAACGAACCCTATATGTTTCATTTCAATGTACAATCACTTATATTTCTATGCAAAATTCTTAATATTTTAGCTTCTTAATGTGTTCATTTATTATGTAGGGTATTTCTTATGTTTCATGATATGTTTTTCATAAAATCACACTCTAAATGTCCACATTTCCCTAAATTTTAGTAAATTTTCTCACCCTTAAATGGATTTTTTATATCAAAAATCCAAATTGTAATGATTTTAATCATTTATTTTGACATTAATTTCTATTTTTTATTTTTAGACTCATGAAGCTTGTATGGATTATGATTTAGCATTACATTCAATATAACTCCATAAGAACATCATTTGAACCATAAAGATCCATATAATTATCATTTTCCTACTAAATCTCACATTGCGAATTTCACCATTTTTATTTTCATTATGTGAATTGTTGAAAATGATTGATTATTCTATGATTTCATATATATCTAAGTATATTCAATTATTTTTTATCATAAGAATGAAAGATTAAATCATTAAAATTCAATAAAAGAGGCGCTTATGTTATAATCTGCATATGTACATATTGTATTTCAAAAATGGAAAGCTAATTCCCCCTCATCCTCTAAGTCCATATGAACCACATTTATGGTACAAGAGAAAGAGGAGAGAGAAATACAAATCTCATCTTTTCATTCGATGTGTAAAATTGCATGCGATCTGGAGTAAATCAGAGCATGGAATTATATCATCTCAACCCAAGAGGAGGAAGGCATATGCAAAGAGTTATGAATTGCTAAATTTGGGGGAAACAATGGAGTGTAAAAAAATTTGTGACTACACCCTCCCTATCTCGACACTTTTCTTCATTTGCATGCTTCTTAAACTACATTAGTCTTTAATCTTTAAAATAATTGGTTCACTTTTTTACATTCACACTCTCCCAAGTGGTTTCAATTTGGACAGAGGGGCAAACAATCTTGGATTCATGATCCGACTGAATGGGTAGCTTCCTGGCATCAAAATCTATTATCTTGTCATCCTCACTTGCTTTTCTACTTCCAGATTGGTAGTTGCTTCATAATACCTAACCTTGCAACCATTAAATGGGAAGTCAACAAACTCTGATTGACAAACAAACACTTGCGTTGGATTCCTAGTGTCGAAATGCATCTAGGAAAACTCCAACTTGTGATCCATGATCGTTCCATTTTTTAAACCAAAAACACCTCTTTTATGAATCTTTAGCCACTTTTGCACTCTAAAATCAATTCTAAAATATAGCTTGCTATGGTATTTTTGTTGAAGCAGTTTTAGTATTACCTTTTGTTGATCTATTTTATGTTTTACATGGATCATGAAGCTCTATCCTTCTTGATAAATAAAGCAAACATGAAGGAATGTATGATGTAATGGTTATTGCTTTTCTGGAAGTTTGATTTTAAAGTGGTAACAAAGCCTAGTTTCTCCCATGTACTTGCCAATCATCTCTTATAGATTGCTCATGGTGAAGAAGAGGAGTAGGATGATCTAGATCTCTTAGATACATTCCTATTTTGAAGTTGTTACCCCATGATATGTGGGCATTGCCAACTTTTTGGCTGCATACCAACACCCTCCTCGTCGTTCAAGCCCACGAGAAGAAGAAGCTACTATTAGAATAAGCCCCCTACACTCTACTAGGTGGCACAATTTACTCAATGGAGTTTACAAAGCCAAAGTTTAAGTCATGAGGAGATACATCATAGGAGATCAAATTGGGATCATAATCAAGGCCTACCATGACGAGCCATGTGGTGGACATTTTTCAAGAGAAGAAACTACCAGTAAAGCTCTATTTGCTAGGTATTGATCGAGGTATTGATAGTCCACATTGCATAAAGATACCTATAATTAGTATGAGCACTATGTTGCATGTTAGTGGATGGGAAAAGCAACTAAAGCTAGTGCCATGCCACTGTAATCCATCCTTGAGTCTTTGAAGCCATTTGAGAAGTGGAGCATTGACTTTGTAGGACCCAATGATCCTTCTACCAAAAGGAAGTAGTACATGTAGATTTTAGTATTTACTCGTCCTTCTACCAAAAGGAAGTAGTACATGTATGTCTTAGTGTGTACTAATACTTCTACCAAAAGGAATTAGTACATATACATCTTAGTGTGTACTGATTATATGATGAAGTGGTATGGAGCTCTCAAGTGAGATGATAGAAATACAATTGCACTATTCTTGTATGAAAATGTCATCATCCACTTTGACAATCCATTGGATCTCATTTAGTAATCAAGGTACCCACTTTCTAAATAAAACCATGGTACATGAACTGATGTCAAATGTCAACTCTATATTACCCCAAACCCAACGGCCAAGTTAACGTGACCAATTGGATCCTCTCTTCAATCTTGACAAGGACCATTGCAGCCCATAGATGTGATTGGGATTATCTACTCATAGAGGTTGTCTAGCCATAGAAGATCTCTTATAAAGCCGAACAAGTCAAACATCCTTCTAGTTGGTGTATAGTACACAATAGTCACTCAAACGTGGCACAAAGAATACCACACCAACTTAATCAAGTGGAAAGAGTTCAAGGAAGGTCATTTAGTTTTAGCTAGTGATTCATAGTTTGGCAAGTTTCCTAGGAAGCTCCAATAGTGTTGGCTTGGTCTCTACAAGGTACTTGTAGTCAACCCTAACAATTAGGTCCAAGTCCAAGCTATTAATGCTTTTGAAGATCCCTTCCTTGTTAATGGCTATCAACGACTAAAGAAATACTTCCCTTCCTTGGGATCTTGACAATCAAAGCACTTAGTCCCTTTTCTTGTTTTACATGGGTTGTCTTGCTGATCTTTTTGATGTTGATGATAGCTCACAATGATCTCGATGGAGCAATACAATCCTTCTCTACTCTATTATCTCACCCTTGCTACTATTCTATTGCCCTCTCCTTCAATTTTACAAACTTGGCATGGCAGGAAAGAAAAGAGAAAAAAAACCACATCAATCTATTATGGGAGAAAAGAAAGTAATTCCCTATTATAGTAGGACCTGCTCCAAGAAAAGGTCGCAATATCTTTGGGATGGGAAGCTAGATGAGTAAAAGACGGTGCTACCCTTTAGTCCAAACCATCCAATTTAATACCAATATTCAACGTATACTATCCACCTACATGGGAGATAAATTCTTCTTTAATAGTCCTAGATGAAATTTCTAAGACACCTCTCTTGGTGCATTGTATCCTACTTTCTCATTGTACACTCTTGTACCTTGTTGTGCCTCCCTTTTTCACTGATCATCTTTACATTATTGTATCTCTATTCCCCCACAGAGTGCAGTACCTCTAAGAATATTACAAGTTCTTGATATGTCGACTACCTCCCTAAGCATGCCTCTTCTTCAACAATTCCTCTATCAACTACATGATCTTCTTTAGTAGACAATTGAGTGATGTGAGCTTTCATCCTAGCCATATGGGATTGTGTGTAAGGATTGCCTTCTATATTAGTATGAGATAATGGGGGTTGAGATTTCATCCTAGCCACATGGATTGTGCATAAGGATTTCCCTCTATTTTAGTATGAGATAATGGGGGTTGAGCATGAGTCCAAAAATTTGATAGGTGAGGTTTGTGGAGCATTACAATAATTGAAGTCAAGTACATTCTCATTCCTTGATGCACACACAGGACAAGCCTCTTTAAAGTATGTCACAACACATCCTCTTCTATATAAACTCCATGGTGATCTTGACATTCTTGATGATAAGGATATAAATGTATATGTTAGATATGTCATTTTACAAGCTGCTTTATATGTTCATTTTACAAGGTACTTTACAAACTTCATGGTGTAGTAAGTTTCACTGGCATCCACATTTGTACGATTCTGTAATGGTCTAATGTTATCAAAAATCTATATTTTATGTGTTAGATATCTATCCTTCGAGGATTATTTTCCTTACCCATGTTTATTCTCATCCTCCTTTCTCGGATATTTTCTTCCAATCCTTTGATTATCATGACTCTCTTTATTTTCTAGAAACTCCTATCGCTACTTACTAATAGATGGCTCATTATTTTACCCATTATGTTACAATTCTTACCTCACATCCAGATACAATTTCTATCTTATCTTTTATCTTGTCTTTGGATTCCCAAGTTCTTGTTTTTACTACATCACATGTTATTGCCGATCAGACATTTCTCCCTACTCCTACTTATCCCCTTCTGCATGAAACCCCTCCTTCCTCTACTTTTTCAATAGAGTCCCTTCAACTATTATTATGCTCTTTTCATTCATTCTTATCATCCCTTTCTCTCCATCTATCTAGTTTTTTACGATCATCTATGATCCATTGTTCTTCTCTTGTTCCTCTCCCTTAGCTAGATATAGATATCAAATCATCCTCCTTAGACATTTATGGAGATGTTTGGTTTTGATGGTGATATCCTCCCCACCATTAATAGCTGTGGGCATTGTAGAATTCATTGACATGAGTAGCATTTAATTGGCCCCTTGTTCCAAGATCTTGGAAAAAACTACAACCTACTGTGGTTCCTACATGTAGTCTGCTAGAGCATAGGTGCAGCCAATGAAGTGCAATTGGTAACCCATTTTTGTGGTAACTTTCTTTTATGCGCAAACAGTCACACATGAATATCAGACCATCAATTCCCTTGCTTATTGTAAATCCTAATGTGGATATGTCACCTACACAAATGATTGTGTTATATTATTTTGCTCAATCTTTTACCACTATGTTTTTAATTCTTCTAAAAAGGATGCATTGTTTATAGTTCCTCCAAAATGCTCCTAATTATTTTGTAGATGACAATAGACTTGTGGAGAGGTTGAAATTTAGCATGCAATTAAAGAAGAAATACTTGTATCCTAGAAAGTCTAGTGATGTATCTTGATTCATCATTGCAATATAACTCACTCTCCATTTCTTTGGCCTTTCCATTCACACTATTGTGTTTCTGTGAATGTTTATATGTGTGTATGTGTATGTTTTATGTGAGTGTGCTATTGTATGTGAGTTTATTCTCTTCAAATTGTGGATATTATGGAGGACTATTGATTAAAGTTGGTTCAGTAGTGATATCTCTATTGTGTTTTAAGTTGAATATTTTTCTATTTTATTGAAGAAGGATGTGATGGCAAAACCTCTTATATCCTTTACTAGTTTCTTCATTTTATCTACTAAGTTGAATTTATGGCTAATGGTTCACCATTGTTTTCCTTCCATTCTGGTCTCAAACCTAGGTTGTTCCTAAAGGTTTGGTTGGGTTCATATATTGAGTTACTATTAGAGTTTGTGCTAATAAAGATAAATGGATACCTAGCTAGCTATAAGAGTTATTTATTCTACCTTTTTTCAAGTTTGCAAGGATCCTCCCAAGCTAAGTTTGTAGATAGGTTGAGTGTCTGAAATGATGGATATTTTGGCTTCTAAAAAAAAAGTTGGATTGCCTTTTTTATTGAGCTTTCTTTGAGGTAATTAATCTTTTAATAGTGATTTTGAGAGAGGTTTTATGAGTTTGGGTTTTTTGAAGATCTTTTGATAGCTCATATGGTTTTTAATTTATTTATGGTGTTTTGATGGGTTCTGTTAGCCTATATAAAGTTTTGTAGAGCATCATTCTTCTCTATTTAGGGCTTCATGATTGTGGTTTTATCATTTCAAATATGGATTGAGATGCTTTTAGTGATTTTTGTTTGGTTAATATGGGTTTTCTCTTGAGTATGTGATTTTGGTAGCTTCTATTTGACTTCTATTTGCTTCTATAAGCTTTTGTATGTCTTTGTAGCCCTATGTATACTTCTCTATGGGTTCTATGTGATGGATTAGTAGCTTGGAAATCTTTTTCTTTCTTGAAAAGACGAAAATAAATAATATTCTTATCTATCTCAGGTAGGAAAAGTCACAACTAGAAGACTTAAGTAAAGACTTGAGATAATAATGATAGTAGTGCAGCATAAATAGATACTGTAGTAGTTATGGTGACCTTTCATATCAGACATACCTCTTAGGGAGTGTCTCCATGGCCAAAAGATGATGATTGAGGATTATTCGCTTGCATTCTTCAAGAGATCATGAGAAAGAGTTGCGAAAAAATGATAACACTTTTATATTAACACAATGTATATGTGTAAGAGAAAGCAACTACGGAGACTTCATTGAAGACATTTTTTGAAATACTATTAGACATTTTTCGTTCAAGATCGGCATTTTGAATGTGTTTTTCCTTCTTTTTAGTTATAATGAAGAATACAAAATGTTTTGTTGAAGATTCAATAGTGAGAGAATTGTTTCATGATGCAATGCGTGAATTTATTGTGCTTAGTTTTGTTTCTTGTGTCTAGTGCAATCAAGAGAGCAAGAAGTTTTGTGTTGATAATGTGGACATGAACACACACCTTTATGCTAGGTGGGAGTGTCCAAGCTCCTCAAATAGAGAGTCATACAAAAATAAATAGCTAAAAGATGTGCACAATGATAATACTGAATCCTAATTTCTTAGGCTTAGTGTAAAGAAAATGCTTAAAAGTGATAAATTACAAGCTAGCCAACAAAGGTTTATCTTCAAAACTTGAAATTCAATACAAGATACAATGAGAAATTATGCTAGAAGAAACCCATATCATGAAGGTCCTTCATTAATCATGACCCATAGAAGAGTAAAGAAATTCTCCAATGAAAGTACTAAGCAATAATGGAGTTCCAAAATGTGAGTAACTTATGCGTAGTAAAGAATAGGTTTGCCTTGGAAGAATGCCCATAACATTTTATAGAAAACTCCATTTGGTCCAAATGAGATTAGGTATGCAAAAACTCAATAAAAAAAGCTGCCTTTTTCAAAAAAATAAAGTTTTGTGCTACAAGAATCATAGAAAAGAACCAAGATATGAAGTCAATTGTCATATAGACTCCTATATAGGTTTTTAGATGAAGCACTCTAGCAAGGTTCTATTCTTTAAAACATTCATTTCTTCCCAATAATCCTTTTCATCTCATAAAAAAGTAGACCATCCTCAGCATCATCTATCTAGTAACTACCTAAGATCAAAAACACTGAAATCAATCCATAGGATCCTAGTACTCCTCACAATTTTCATCCATAAGTTGAGGTACTTCTTCATAGGTTGTAGTTGCCACAAATTGAAGTAGATTAACTTCATTAAGTTCACTATTCAATTATTCCATGATGATCATGCATATCTTGGCATTCTTTACTTTGCACTTATACTTATGATTGGATGACCATTTCTCACCACATTTAAAACACAAGCCTTTAGAATGCATTTTCTTCAACTTGTCACATGATAAATGCTTACTTTGATGTTTGATGAGCCGTTTCATTATCCCACTTGTAGTCACTCTTTACTTCGACTTTCGTCTGAAATTGATAGCTTGTTTTGATGTATAGACATTGGAATAGGTGGATATCTTACTGAATGAAGAAGTAAACTATTCATCTCTTTATCGATTGAGATAATTTACTATTTTAATAGATAAGTTTGATTAAATAGTACCTCTTTTTTTAGGCTAAATATTAAATGTGTGTGGCTTGTATTTTTGGCTCTATATATCAATCAATTGAATGGCCTCATGAAGGGTAGTTGATTTGTTGAGGGTTGAATTAACTTGTTTTATGAGCTAAATGGTTGATTTTGAGAGTTTATTGATTTATTTTGGAATTTTTTGAAATTTTTTGAAGTGTTTCATTATTTTTTGATTATGATTGAGAAGCTTGTGATGGACTAGTAGAGATATGATGTGCTGATTGGTTTTGTATTGTATCTATTTGATTTTGTTAGGTATTTTTTGGTTCTATTTTGATCAGTTTTCTTTCTATGTGAGAGGTTATGATTGTAAATGAATGATTTGAGAAATGATTGAGAGTGTGTTGGATGGTTTTGTGATAGTTTGAATTGGTTTTGGTTTGAGCTATATGGTTTTTATACCTTTTGTTGACGTGAAGCGTTCTGTAGAGCTTGTGTGAATATTTTATTTTGTTTTGCTTTACTCTATTTGCTTGTATGAGTATTCTATTGGGTGGATGTTTAACTTGAGAATGTTTTGTAATCTTGAAAAGAGATTAATGAAAGCTCTTTGAAGCTCTAAGAAGCAGAAGAAGTAGCTAATGAAGACTTGAAATAAGGATTGAAGTGTCAATGACAGTAGTGAGCTCTCAAGGATCACTATAGTGTCTTCGGTGACCTTTCATATAAAACATACATTTCGAGAGGGGTATCCACGATCAAGAGAGGACTATTCAGTGTTATTCTTGGTTATTCTAATGTGTTATTGAGAGAGAGCATATGTGAGAGAGATAGTGTATGAAAGAGAGCTGATTTTCTATGAAAAACAATGTATTTATATGAGAGAGATTGAGAGAAATACTATTAAAACAATGTATCGATATGAGAGAGATTGAGAGAAAGACCATGAAAACTATGAAGATGATGAAATATGAATACTATATGATAAATTTCACTCAAATTTGATCATTTTTTTGTGTTTTCTAAATTGTTGGAAAGAATATATTGAAGATTTGTTGTGATGAATACATAGGAGATTTACTATATGATGCTGCATATAGATTGGTTATTATTGGTATTCTTTTTCTTCTTGTGGTTGATTAAAGTATGAAAAACATGCTTGTTGGTGTGACAATATAGATTTTCTTGTAGTAGTTTCCCTATTTTCTTGATGTTCCTCTTAGGGTTGCATGTATTTGGTGTGCAACTGGGGAATACTTCCATCAACAAGCACCAATAGAGGCTAGAAATGGAAGTAGGGGCATTGTTGAAGAGGAATAAAAGCAATGAAACACAGCCATCAACAAGCACTAATAGAGGCTGGAAATGGAAGCAATAGCACCATTGAAGAGGAATAACAATAATGGAAAATTATAGAATTCCTATTACTTTTGAAGAATTGGAGATCTTCATTGCCAAAGCCACCTTCTACAAGAAGTGTATTCCTCAATGGTGAAGACATGTTACTATCTTGATGTGAGCTTTATGTGATAGAATGATCACACTGTCTTCTATAGCTGCAAAAAGTTGTATCACTATAGCCAATTGTTACCCACAAAATTGAAGAGAAAAATAGACAATACCTTCCCCTCTGCAACGAAATGAAGCCAAATTCAGAGACATAAAAAATAAGGAAATAGAAGAAATGTGGGCAAGAGAGTCCTCCAAAAATTGAAGCCCTTTTGATTCCCTTTTGTTGAGTAGAGACAAACTAGGTGAAACCAAATCCTTGATGAATGATGCAATCAAGAGGAAAGTACTAGAACAAATATAGAGGTACATGAGAAGAGAGAAGGCAAAAATCAAAGCCAAGAATAAGCTAGCATAGCAGGAGCCTCCTTTGATGCTTGTGCGACACTCTTTACAGAAGTCCCAATGGCAACCCAATGTCCCCTTCCAAGTCCCATTGTCAATCTTTAAGGGAGAATACAATGAATACCCCGATCTTCATGTAGTTGAGTTCATGGTAGTGTGTGTAGCCAACAATGCCAGAATATCTAGAGCATTGCTTGGCGATATTCCCTGCCACATTAAAAGGTGCAGCATTTCAGTGATATGAGAGACAAGCAGTAGGAACTTTTGGCACATGGGATGACTTGAAGGTGACCTTTCTCACCAAATTCAGGTGGAAATATTTTGAAGAGTGGATGTGAGAGGAGTTCATGAGAACTTAAGTCAAAGTCCTATAGAGAACGAGTGGAAGAATATGTCTCTAGAATGAAATCCACATTGAAGAGATGAGCCAACCATGACTTGCATGAAGGCATCTAGAAGAGAGGTTTTCTTACAGGCTGAAATCATAAGTTCCTAAGTTTGTAAAGCTAAGAAAACCATTCAATCTACAAATTGCAGTGGAAGGTGCAAGATTGTATGATAAAGTTGAAGCAAGGCTCTTGATGACCTCAGAAAGAGTCTTATCTCCTCCCATGCCATGAATGGTATACCCCCCAAATGTAGTCCCATGGACAATTTCCTACCTCTATCCATAGATGCAAACAATGTTGTAGTATAGTGCACCAAATCCACAATGACCCTACAAATAGTAGTGCCTCAAATGATGGTTCCACCAGAACAATACTAGCCTCAAACTATTTTCCCAATGGAAATTCAACACCAATAGTGAAACCTTACCAAGTGGAACCATCAACCATTAGCCTCAATCAAAGCTCTGAATTAGAATAAAAAAATAAGACCGTTTAGGTCAATCCAACCACTTTATGTAGTGATTATAGAGACTTCCCAAAACCTTACTGCAAGTATTCCAAGTGGAGAAAATTTGAAGGACTATTTGTCCAATTCAGTTGCAAGCATCAAGAAAGAGCTTATGGATGTGATTACAAAATAACTCTACAGACGCTAAAACTGAGTACCACTAGCATACACAATAATGTTGGAGATAGAAGAGATGAGATGTGATTGAACACATGGTGTGGAAAGTGTTATCAGGTGACACATTTAGCCACTGAATGTAATCAAAAACCAATTATCCCTAAAGCATTCTGTTTATACTGCCTAAGAAAGAATCACATAGAGGATATCTACTCTTTGTAGGAGATGCATGAAAGAAGGAAAAAATGTTTAACTTACTAGAATCCAAGATGACAACCCAAGATATTGGCCCAAAGCCTAGAGAGTTTGGTCTAAGGAGGTTCTTTGCCAAAAGTTACAAAGGAAGTTGTGGACAAAGATTAGAAGTGGAATGTAGAGATGCAAAGAGAAGGGTCACATCTTCCCAAACTCTCCAAATCCTAGAAGGTCAATGGACTACAAGCCCTTATGTAGTCAATACAAAAGAGAAAGCCATAGTGTCAAAGATTGTCTTAGTCCAGCCCTTGTGAAGGCCAACACAACTGATAACCAATAGAAGACCCAAGAACTACCTCCAACTTGGTAGAACTAGAAGTTTCCATCATAATGCATGCCAAGAAAAGAGAACTAACTATTCCAAAAGAGAAATTTCCCCTTGCCAAAGCTATGAAGTTCAATCTCCCAACAAAGCCACAATATAGTACAATATAGAGCAATCCAATGCCACAGAAAGATATGAAGACAATTACAGAAGCAAAACCAGAGGTTCAGGAGATAGAAAATGTGTGTGTACCTCCAATGATAGAAGAAGTGGCGATGCAACCCTTGCACTTGAAGAAACAGAAAAGATGAATGTGGATACAACACAATTTCCGAGTTGGTTGAAAGAGCCAGTGGATCCAATAAAGGAGTATGACTTGGCCAAGGACCTAGGTACCTTGCATCCTAACTTGACATTCTGTCAATTGCTAATGTTTTCCCCCAGTTGGTGCCAAAAAAGGTTTAAAAGTATTCTCATGCGATGATGTGGTCTAAGGATTGCCAACCCTACAATTGTTACAAAACCCAATAGAGCCCCCAAGCATGTAAAAGAAGTAGAGGAGGCCAACGTCTTCTTAGATCATGGAACTCTAGAGACTGGCATCTAGATAGAAGGATGTTTCATTGCAAGTGTATTGATAGATGAAGGCTCTTCAATGAACATAATGACTAATGTGATGATATAAAATCTAGGCTGGCAAGGCATGCAACCCACCCAGTGGCTCATCAGACCGGTAGACCAAAGGCAAATTAAGCCTTTAGGCATCCTTCCATATATCAAGACCACAATTGTTGCTGGTAGAGATTACTGGATGATATACTTGGTGGTGAAGCCAAACTGTTATGGTACATCTTATCCTCTATTTTGTTGGAAAGATCGTGGTTGTTTGAAGCACGAGCAAGGATGGATTGGTTCCAAGGCAAAGGACCAATAAGGTGGTGGTAAAACTATAGGTTGCTCAAAAAGGACATGGATCTACCTCCATAGAGATCTTCTTTGTCTCTCCCAATGAAGTAGAGGATGGAACAACAGTTGAAGATGACGTTGTTAAAACAAGTTTTCCTGAAGAAACTAGAAGCATAGTCCCTAATAGTGGGCATTGAAAGTATGATGCCCGGAGACATATTCCACGGTGGATTTCGTGAGGTTTTTATTCCATGGTGGATTTCGTGAGGTTTTTTGATGGATTTCATAAAAATATATTTATTTGCATAGGCTCGTACACAAGGTGGATTCCTTGTGTGAGAAGTTGATGGGGACACCTATCATTTTCATGTGTCATGTCAATTTAATGTGCACATAGGTGATTCTGCAGCAGGTGATTTCGCAAAATACATATTTAAATTAATGGACATTTATGAGTTTAGAGTACACTCGTATTAAATTAAGGTTAGGATAATGTTCCAACCTATTTATTTATTTTGTATTTGAAGACTGCTAGGTATTCACTTTTGTGGGTCTTATCTTATTATTTTCTAACAATTGTGAATGCTTCAGTTGATGTGTAGAGCAGGCAACGGTGGCGTTGGGAAGCACTAGGTGATGGCGTGTATTTAGATTACCTAGAAGAAATTATCATTTTTGATGGGCGCATGTCTTATCATTTAAGATATGGCACCAATATTTATTCAGGCACGCTTATTTATTAAAGCACTTTACAAATATTTATTATTTTGTATGCGCATAGGTGCTTGGTTTAAATATTTTATTATTGGACATCGAAAATGGGCATAGCCCGAATTTTTGGATGCCCAAATACTTTATTCTTTATTTGAGCAAAAGCAAACACAAAAGCCAAAGCATGCTAATTGTAAATTAGGCTATTTTTAAGCTTGAAGATTAATAAATTTAGAAATACATGCTAGCACTCACACAAGGCATGGGGGGAGATTGTACCCAATTTGTCTCTTTGTCTCATGTCTTGCAAACCTTTCTTCTTGCTTTATGAGCTTTTGTAGAGTTCATTGTTCTTGGGGGCCTTCCAACATTCACTATGCGCACATACAACATTTGATTTGTGCACTAGTGGTATCAGAGCGAAGTTGAGATCAAGGGCTTCCAATTGCTTACCATCTCGTGTGAAGGCAAAGCTCCTGGAACGACAGGCTCTATAGGGCAATCTCGCGACAAACCGTTGTCGTAGCGCAAAGGGTTGAAGGTCACCACAAGGGTTTGGCAAGAAAACTGGACAAGATAGATAGAGATGTGTCTTCAAGAGATAAGTAGATTATAGTGAATGTTAAAAGGTTCAAGAGGTACGTCATGGTCAATCACAGGGATTTGAGAGAGAAAAATGTACAGGGGTTCAAGAGCTTAGACTCTGGAGATGGTAGAGATAAGAGAAGGGTTGAAGGTTTCAAGCCAAGTTCTTGAAGATGTTCATAGAGCTTCCAAATGCATGTTCTTAGCAAAGATCACAAGAGCATTATCTCATAAGTTCTAACTCAAATCAAGCTTGTTTTCTTGACCATAAGAGCAATCACAAATTATAAAATCAAGTATAATATGATGTCATGTATCATAAAAAACTTTGCATCTCATCATTCATACATGATGCCATAGCATGAATCAACTTTGCATGATTACATTCAATGTAGACTGTTAGGGACAAAAGCTTATGAGTCAACTACAAGGCTTGTAGGGCAAAGAAACTTGCTTCAAGAGAGCTCCAAATTGAGTTCTTGATGAGGATAAGTTACCATAGCCAAGAAATAAGAGAAAAATCTCCTCTTAATTCAACCCAAAGCAGATTCTATGAATGATCTACAAACATTGCCTTGCTATAGGGGCACATAATACTTGCATATTTTGATAAAATGTCTTCTAAGAGTAAAAATGAATTGAAAGAATGCAGGTGTAGCTAATTCTCTTAATAGGGCTGAAGATATCAACCCCAAATCAGCCCAAATATCTTCCAGAATTCACCTTTGATGATAGCATAAACTTTCCCTAACATGGTGTCGGTGCGCTTGGTGTCAAAAGTCTACCATGGGGGGTAAGAGACAACAGGGTGAAGGAAGATTTAGGAAGAGGAGTAGATGGAAGAGAAGGGTTTCGAAGAAATAGAAGATGTAGAAAAATACTCATAGAAAGAAATAGAAAATGTAGAAGAATACTAACAAAGATGAAGCCTGCCAGTTTATTTCTACATTATGAGAAGATAAAACTCTTGTAGATAAAAGAGTGTATAAAATAATACCTTCCTCTATGCTGCTTAGATCACCAATTTGATGCTTCCATTGGCTCAGAAAGGGGGTAAGATACCAGTACACCTGCACAGAATTCTGCTAGATCACTCCCTCTTCATCTCTCCCACTTCAGAGTGCTATTCACTGCCTGAAAACAGCGATCACGCATTGCATGATTTTGCTAATCTTTCTTTTTACATAAAATCCTCTCAAAATAGCTGAAAGCTACATGCTTTCTTTTACATGTTATCCTAATCTAGAAGTTGTCTATAGTTTTACGGATTTTTACAAGAGATAATATCTAAAGTATCAAAAATGGGCTAAAACTTGTCCAAAAATTTAATATTTTTGAACCATGGACACTAACACTAATGCCTAAAGTGGCATTGGCTCTCTAGATCTATATGGAAGCCACACTCTAGAGTTTTTCACACGATCTGTGCATAGCGGCACGACACCGTCAATACTAGCGTGTTCCTAGTAGTGAAGAATCCCCTGCTGTGCTGTTAGATCGCGAAGGACCGCTCCCAGGAGACGGAGGACCATCTCTTAAGCTCCTTTGTCAAAAACGTTTTTTGTCAGAGAAACAGAAAAGGAAGATTATGAATTTTATAATCAATAAGCTTAATAAGCTTAAAAGAGCTTAAGCTCTTCGAAATCTGATGATCCTTGGAGGCAGTACGAATTGCAGGACGTTGACGTTATCCACGACATGCCGTCGTCCTGGTCGATTAGATAAAAACCATTAAGATTTTAAAAAGCTTAAGGTTATTAAGCTTATTAAAGCTTCAAAATTTCACTCTTAAAACTCCTTCTTAGCGAGTGTTCCTACCGAATTAATCCCAAACCCTCTTCGCAACTCCAACAAACCTCTGTTCACACGTGCTCTTTGGTAAAATTGATTTCCAGGAAGCAAGTGTTACATGTAGTCTATTTTTCACTTGGAAGAAGATCGTCATCAATTTCCATACTTGTGAAAGAAACAATATCATAAAAGCCATTTTTAAAAAAAGCAAGTCAAATTCAAGATGCGCTC